>NC_056725.1:1139987838-1140290338 GCF_019279795.1 Protopterus annectens
GAAAATCATTAGTTTTGTTTTGTTAGCATTTAGGGCTAGGTGATGAGATTGCATCCATGATTCTGTTTTGGAGAAGGCGAGTTGGGTATTGAGTAGAAGTTTGGAGGGGCAGGAGGCAGAGGAGATGATAGTGGAGTCATCAGCGTATTGGATGACTGAGGCATCAATGATTGAGTGGTGGAAGTTGTTGATGAATATGTTAAAGAGGAGTGGGCCCAGTACTGATCCTTGAGGGACTCCTGTGGGTGTAGGTAAGAAAGGGGAAGTTGATTATTTCCATTGCACAGCCTGTTGGTGCATGGAAAGGTAGCTGGAGAACCAGCTAAGGTTGCGGGAGATAGGTGCAAGTGAGAGAGCTGGGACAGGAGTAGGGGATGAGAGATGGTGTTGAATGCCTTTGAGAGGTCAAGAAATAGGGAAGATATGTTTTTGCCACTATCACATGCTAGGCTGACTGTTTCAAGGAAGGAAAGGAGGGCTGTCATGGTGCTGTGGCCTGGGTGGAAGCCGTGCTGGGTGGGAGAGAGGAGTTTGTGCTGGGTTAGGTAGGGCATGAGCTGGGAGTGGATGTTTTTTTCTAGAATTTTAGAGAGAGGTGAGAGTAAAGCTATGGGTCTGAAGTTGGTAGTGTCAGTGTTTTTAACACCTTTGTGCAGAGGGATTATGAATGCATGTCGCCAGATGGTTGGTACATAGGATTCCTGAATGGATCAATTTATGAGAATGGATATGGGATAGGCTATTGATTCGGCTGATAGTTGAAGGAAATTTGCTGGAAGGTTGTCAGGGGCATTGCAGCATGGTTTTAGCTTTTGGAGTAGTTTTTTATAGTGTTGGTGGAGACAGGTTTAAGGGAGAACAGTGGGGGAGTAGGAGGGTGAGACGGTGGATTTGGGGGTGGGGTGAGGGGGTTGCATTGGTGGGTGGGTTGGGGAAGGTGGAGGATAATTTAGCTATGCAATCAATGAAAAATGTGTTGAATTTAGTGGCTGTTTCAAGGCTTTGGAGATTAGGATTGGGGCAGGGATTGGTATTATTACCGGGGTTGAGTATTGAGGAGATGGAGGTCCAGAATTTCTTTGGGTTGTTTGAGTGTTTGGATTGCAGATTGCAGTAGTAGTTTTTGCGATCTTTTGTTGTTGATTTTTTTGGCTAGGTTACATAGATGTTTAAATTCTTGGTGGGTGCTGTTTTTTTTTTTTTTTTTTGTTTTTGGTACAGTTTCCATTTTTTGTTTCGTTGAATCATTATCAGTTTAGTTTCCTGGGATAGCCAGGGGCAGGGATTAGTTTTGATGGGTTTTGGTTTGGAAAGGGGCTAGTTTATCAAGTAAGGTAAGGTAGGTATGGTTAAAATGTCAGAGAGCGTTATCTAATGGAAGGATTTTTAGTGGAGACCAGTCAGTAATATTAAGACATTCAGAGAAAGATTTTGGGGTTGAAGGAAGCTAGGTTACGGGATTGCTTGAATAGGTGTTGTTTTTCTATGTGAGAGGGTAGGCGGTCTATAAAAACTGGTAAGTGGTCACTTAGGGGGTCTGGTATTATACCGGCATTGGAGATATGGTTGGGGTGGGTTGTTAATATCCAATCTATGATGGTACCAGAGGTACCATCTTTATGTGGCCTGGTTGGGAGGTTTATTAGTTGGGTGAAATTGTAGAGGTTGATTGAGTGAGTTTGGGCATCTAAGAGGAAGGAGGCCCAGTTAATATTTATGTCACCTAGAATGTAGGTTTCATTTTTGATGTTTGAGCTAAACCAGGAGAGGATGTCTTCTAGAGTTTTGGTATTGTCTACAGGTGGGATGTAGATGGAACAGATGCAGATGGATTTGTAGTTGTTAAGTTTTAAAAAGCCTACAGCCATTTCTGCATTGGCAAAGGTTGGGATGGGGTTGGTCAGTGGAGTAAAAGTGAGAGTGGAGGGGTAGATAATAGCTACACTACCTCCTTTTCTATGAGGCCTATCATTGCTTATGATATGGTAGCCTGGGGGGAGG
Source organism: Protopterus annectens (assembly GCF_019279795.1). Classification (NCBI taxonomy): domain Eukaryota; kingdom Metazoa; phylum Chordata; order Ceratodontiformes; family Protopteridae; genus Protopterus; species Protopterus annectens. The sequence continues at coordinate 1,139,989,840 of NC_056725.1, forward strand.
ATTTCGTCATCTCTGATGGAGGGTTTGAGCCAGGTCTCAGAGACTGCTGTTATGTCTGGCAGGTTATGAGAGAGCCAGGCATGTAGGTTGGGGATTTTATTATGGAGGCTTTGCACGTTTAGAGTCATGAGGCGGATAGCCTTGAGTTTGTGTGGATTGGAATTTGGGTTTGGGTGGGTGATGCTGGGGCTTGGACCTGGGTTAGGGTGGATGTAACCTGAGAGTGAGAGTGAGATATGGGGGAGGAGTTGCCTGAAGAGGAGTAGAGAGGATAGAGAAATATGATTTTGCTGGGGGAGGGTTTTCTTTGAGAAAGCAGTTAGAATAGGGTGAGGTGATGGTGGGGTGGAGAGTATGGTGAGGTTTGAAAAGGTGGGATGGGTTGGAAGAGTAGAGTTCTTGGGAGATCTGTGAATATGGGTGTGATGTATTTGGGAGGCCTGAGGTGGTGGTATGTGTGGTTAGAGGTGGGTGTGTGTAGGTGGGAAGGTTAAGTTGAGTAATATAGGTTAGGGATAATAGAAGGGTAGCTAGTAGTAGAGTTTGTGGGGGGGGGTAGGTATTGTTGTATGGGTGTGTGTGGAGTGATGTGTGTATGGGAGAGGGTGGGGTGTATGTGAATTGGTGTGTGTATGGAAGTGGGAGGGGTTTGGTATAGGGTGTATATGATTGGTGTAGGTGCACTGGGGGTGGATGGAATTTAGGGGTAGGGGAGCGGAGTGAGCCCACAGGGCGAACGGAGCGGGTAGAGCCAGAGGAGTGAGAGACTGCAGAGAAAAACAATCAGTTATCTGGGATTCAGAGCTAGAAATGAGGGGCTAGAGTCATAGAGTAAGCGGATATTCTGTAGTCTTTTAAAGTTATAACTTTAAGTTATAGTTGAACTTAAGTTTGAGTTTAGATACTCAGGTTGAGCAAGTGTGGAAATGTAGAGTTTACTTCAATGAGGGAGGAGACGCTATATTTACAGAGACCATGCTCGTGAAAAGAATAGGGAAAAGTGTCAGAGCAAGTGTATGATAGTTGTAATTGCTGCCACCTAGTGGCGACAGAGAAATGGCAGGCAGAAAAAAAAATAAAAGAATATTCTGCTATTGCACTTTACAGTTGAGAATATTCTGAAGTGCAACTTAATGCAAGACTAGGGGAGAAAGGTGCAGGCAGGAGAGGCAATGTGGGCTGCAGTAGGCTGCTATCACGCATGCGGGAGGTACAATTTACAGTTCCCAAAGTTAGTACTACTAGTTGTGTCGATAAGGCTACCTACACTGAGGTTTCCCTTCTTAGTAGTAGTTCTTTGGGGGCGTTGAATGTTTGCCTGGAGTCCAGGCAGTTCCAAGGTGTCTTCTTAGTTTAGATAAAGGACGTCTTCCCTGCCTTTCGGTTTTCCTATGGGGCTGAGAATGTGGGTGGGAGTACCCGAGGTAAAAGCTCTAAGATGCCATATTTGCGGTGTGATGCCAGTTGATAGGGGTCTGCGAACAGACCTGAAGGGGGCAGCTCCTTTATCAAAACACTACAGCCACCAGCAGTGTTTGTTAATGTATGAAGGTTAACAGTAGTCAGAAGCTCCCTGTGAAATCCATCTTTGAGAATTGTTCTGGTTACAGTGACTGATGCTGGCCAGCTTTCATGAGGACAAGATGACAGTGCACCTCTCACCCTCTGTGATTACCACTACTGCGCCCTTTGATTGTTCAATACTCGCGGGCTGAAAGGTCAAGGGATCAGGAGATGGTTCTTCACACCTTGGATTTGCATAGACAACTCAGATATTATTTGGATAAAATTAAAGTTATTCTCAGATTTGTGCAGCTTTTTGTTTCCTTTCATCCCAGGACTTTGGGTTTGGCTGTTTCTAAGCAAACCATCTCCTCCTGAATTTTTAAGTCCATTTCTTTTTGTTATTCTTTTCATGGAAAATATCTTTGCTCATTGGTAAAGGCACATTCTACTAGGACATTTGCCTCCTCTGGTGCTTTTTTCAAGGGTCTGGATACAAATTCCTTTCTTGAGACTGCTACTTGGTCTTCTGCTTATACTTTCACTAAATATTACAAGTTGGATATTATTTCCAGGGCTAGAGCTAGCTTTGCCAGCGCTATCCTGCATGGATTTGTAGTGGGCTGTTCTGTGTCTTACTCCTCCAAAGTTTCCTCTTGAGCTTTTTTACTTTCCCCTTATGTAAAGAATACTGCAACAGTAATATGGGAGGACGTAGTACAGTTGTGTAAAATCCTACCATAACTGTAGATGTTCTTCTCTTCAGTGTTGTAGTTGCCCCCCAATGTTCTAGCTCCTGCTCAGTCCCTTTGCTGCCCTCCTGGGCAAGTGACTCGTCATCTTTTTCCTTTTTCGCCTTCTGGGTGTATGTTTTCCTTGTCCATATGGCCATTCTGTCCCTCCTGGGGCATTTTCAGTTTTGAGTGTGTGTGTCCGTGCATCAGCATAATGCCGTACACCTTGAGTGGGGAGCATATGTGTGACTTACAGTGCCTGTAAGAACTAAAGGCTTTCATATACTGGCTGGACATTGGGCTATCTTTGGCAGGATATCCCTTAGGTAAAGAATGCTGCAACAGTGAGAGAAGGACATCTACTTTTATGGTAAGATTTTACACAACTGTACTTCCTCTCTTTTTGTTGCAATTACATTAGCCACAATAATCTCTCAAGTTTCAAGCCTGGTCTCTGCTGTCACCTGTACTTGGTATTTCATAAAGACAGAGTTTCCATGGGCACATATTGCCACTTAATCTATCTTGAATAAAAAAAAAATCACTATCCAGTGCGTTTCTTTTTCCTAATTATTCTCTTAGAAAGAATATAGAAAGAATAATGATTACACTGGACAAGTGCTCTTAGACAACTTAAATTCTATGTGGTCAGATGAAAATTATTCAGAAAAGCCTATATATATATATATATATATATATATCACCACAATATTAGAGGCACATCGACATTTGTGCTGTAACAGAGACCTGGTTCAAGGCGGCAAAAAGCACCCCTGCACTACCAGGCTGTAACTCATTCCATACCTTTTGGCCCTAGAACTTGGACCGAAGCTACAAAGGCGGTGGTGTTTCCATATTCATAAAGGATGCGTGCACCTCCAGACTGGTAGCTCAACATAACAATCAGAGATGCTTCAGGTGCAGCTAACATTGGGTAAAACATTGATTCAGGTCATAGCCTACTATAGGTCCCCAACCATGTCCCAAGGCTCGCACTCCATGTTCCTAAGCACCCTAGAGAATATTAGGCTCAGCCTAACACTCTCATACTGGGCGACTTCAACTACCCCTCCATTAACTGGGAAAACTACTCATGTACCAATACACTTGCCAACATTTCCTGGAATTCTTTAATTCCAATGCCATGGACCAGCTGGTTCTTACCCCCATTAGAGGTAGCAACATCCTTGACCTGGTCATTACTAACATGAGCGACTGTTGCTCTACACCAGTAGTCAACTCCTCCATGGTTAGATCTGGCAACAAACTAATCACCTTGGAATTCCACCCCCCCCCCCTCAACAATGGTAACCACCATGAAAAACTTCTCCAAAGCTAACTTTGAGCTCCTAAAAACAGAGGTGGCTAACTTCATGGCACCCATGCAAATGGAGAATAGTTGCATGACCTCCAAATCATACACCAATGCACTGTACGGACACGTACACAAATGCATGGATTTCACCATACTCAATAGAATCAAGACACTCTCCTCCAAAAAAAGGAAGCCAATTTGATGGTCCCCTGCAATAAACAAACTCTACAACAGAAGGAGGAAACTGATGCGGAATAAGGTGAAGTCCCAAGATTGGAAAAACTCCCTTATCAGCCTCAACAAAAAGTTGAGATCCCTCATCAAATCCTCTAAAGCTAGCTATGAAACAGAATTGCAGCAGATAGTAAAGACAGCTGTAAGACCTTCTACAGTTATGTAAAGAATCTCCATGGCAATAACCAGATTTGCTCTGAGCTACTGCACAATGGTACTTCCTATACTGAGCCAGCAGATATTGCCAGTGTACTGGCCGAGAGATTCAGTACCAACCCCCCCCCCCCCCGAGGACCTATCACATTAACAGTAGATTGACAGACACCCAGTATTACTGCTGCACAGGTTAAAACAGCACTGTCCAAGTCCAAGAATACAGCATCTGTGGGATCTGACAATATCCCTGGCTGTGCTCTACATGAACTACAGAGTGAACTGGCACCTAATCTGTGTGCCCTGTTCATTCGCAGCCTCACCTCAGGCTTTGTCCCTACTGAATGGCACACTGCTACAGTCATTCCTCTCCACAAGGAGGAGCGACTACAGACCCTGGGAACTATCACCCCATTACTCTGATGAGTCTGATATGCAAAGCTATGGAATGCATCATCATGGACCTAATAAACAAGGATATAGGGAATCTCCAAACTCTGGATCCCACACAGTTTGGTTTTGTGAAGGGTAGACCATACCTGCTCAACTTGGTCGACTTCTTTGAGTCAGTCACCAGAGCTGTGAATGAAGGGAAGGTGGTTCATATAGCCTACCTTGATCTGGCCAAGGCCTTTGATACCATTCCCCACTCAGAAATCATAGAAGAACTCAGTAAGCCAGGCATCAACCCCTATATCACTAGGTGGGTTACAAACTAGCTCACAGATAGAACCCACAGAGTGAAAGTAGCTGACTCCAAGTCAGACTGCCAACCTGTCACGAGTGGAGTACCACAGGGTTCGGTCCTGGGTCCTCTCCTGTTTGGTATCTACTTCTCTGAAGTCCAGACCAGCACAAAGGGACTCTGGCTGACAAAGTTCACAGACAATTGCAAGTTGGGAGCTATTATCAACTCCCCAAGTGATGTTGATATCCTAGAGAAAGGCGTCACTGAGACCGACTGGTGTCAGAACCATGGCCTTAAGCTCAGTGCCAAAAAATGTGTCGTCATCCCCTTTGGGAAAAACCCAGTTCCCAGGAATTACCACATTGATGGTAGTCAACTAAACACAGAAGGCATTATAAGAGATCTGGGAACACAGGTTGACAGCAACCTCTCTTTTGACCACCACATTGCCACTGTGGTCTGAAATTCCTTCTATGTGGCACATCTCATTACTAAGGGTTTTGCATCCAGGAAGAAAGAGGTCATTGTTTCCTTCTACTCTTCACTCATTAGGCCAATCATCGAGTACAATGCCCCATTTAGCATGTACCTCACTAGAAACCTGCAACAGCTGGAGAGGCCACAAAAGTACCTCACAAAGAGGATCCTAGGCCTTAAACACTTGTCCTATATGGACAGACTCAAAAAACTCCAACTATTCTCTGTCTCATATCGCCTACTTAGAGGCGATCTCTGCTTGACTTACAAAGCCATGTCTGACCCAGCCCTGTTAGAAATGCTACATCTAAAGAAATCCCAGTTCCTCCACACCACACGCTCTAGAGACCTCAACCTGGGCACTAACGTCAGGAGACACGATGCCAGGGTAATTCTATGGCTAGGCTTGTAAAGGCTCCAGGGCCATTAGCCTAGTACACACCTATGAACCTATAAATATGTGTGTGTGTATGTAGGGTCTATATCATAACCCTGAAAAGTCAGTTCACTGAATGGGATTTACATAGAAAATGCCGTTCGTCGAACTCGCTCTTGTGGGGGGCTGCACCCCCCCCCAAACCCCCAGCCCCCCCCCCCCAGCTAATTATATGTACCAACTCCAAGATCGCACTATAATGAGGAAAGGGCAAATTTTCCGATCTTCACTGCACTGCAATTTCACTATAACAGTTCACTGAACAGCATTTTTCGATGTAAAATGTCATTTGCTGAACTGACTCTTCAAACATGTAATATAGACCATATATATATATATATATATATATATATATATATATATATATATATGGGTCTACTTTGTATCATTGAATCTCATTTCACTGAATTTCATTTCACCCCGACTTTTTCGCTGAAAACTCAAATTACTGAAAACTCATTTCACTGGACTGCAGTCAATATATTTGTCACTGTGTAGTGCACTGTAAGGGAAGGAAAAGATATATGACCTATTCCCCACAGTAGTGCGATCCTGGAGTTAGTATATATAGTTAGGGGGGTGTGGGGGGCACAGCCCTCCACATTGAGGGGTGTGGGGGCATAACCCCCCACGTAGTTTGAGTACATATTGTCTTCTGGAGAGAGTTAGTCATTGGTGTTTTAACTATGTGTGTCTATTATTTAAAATGTATTGTTTTGAAGTTTTTGGTAAAATAGAATATAAAACGAACAAAGGGGGGCTACACCCCCCACAACCCCCAATGTGGGGGCTGTGCCCCCCAACTATATATATATATATATATATATCTGTATATATATATATATAGATATATATATATATATATATATATGTATATATATATATATATATATATATATATATATATATATATATATACTAACTCCAGGATCGCACTACAGTGGGGAAAAGGGCATATACCTTTTACTTGCCTTACAGTACTCACATAGTGCCATATATACTAAGTTCAGTTCAGTGAAATGAGATTCATTGAAATGAGTTTTCAGTAATTTGTGTTTTCAGCAATGTGGTCTGGATGAAATGAAATTCAGTGAAATGAGATTCAGTGAAACAAAGTACACAGATATATATATATATATATATATATATATATATATATATATATATATATATGTATAGGTTCATAGGTAGGTACTAGGCTATCAGCCCTAGGGCCCATACAAGCCTAGCCAAAAAATGTACCTTGGCTTTCGCCACCCAAGAAAATTATTTTCCTATGCCCCTGTCGAGCAGAGCCACATAAGTGATCCCCGGGGTGAATTTCCCATTTCCCATTTCCCATCCAATCATCAAGATTTTTCTTGAAGAGTGCTAATGAGGAGCTCTGTTTGACATAGATAGGTAGTCTGTTCCAGAGTATGGGAAGTCTCTGGGACAGGAATCTATCCCTCCAGCATGTTCTGTTTATTGTGGTGACAAGGTTAAGGTCCCTAGAGCGTGTAAATCGGAGGGATTGGGATTTCTTTAAGTGGAGCATGTCCAACAGCTCTGGATTTGACATAGCTTTGTATGTTAGGCAGAGATCGCCCCTGAGTAGGCGATATGCGATGGAGTAAAGCTGTAGTTTTTCGAGACGGTCTGCATAGGGCATCTGTTTGAGGCCAGTAATCCTCTTTGTGAGGTATTTCTGTGGTCTTTCCAGTTGTTGTAGATGTCTTGTGAGGTACATACCAAAAGGGGCGTTGTACTCTATAATGGGTCTAATGAGTGATGAGTAGAGGGGAAGAATGACCTCTTTTTTTCTGGTTGAGAATCCTTTTGTGATGAGATGAGCCATGTAGAAGGATTTCCTGACCACTGTGGCGATGTGATTATCAAAGGAGGGACTACTGTCCACCTGTGTCCCAAGGTCTCTTATCACATTTTCGGCATTAAGTAGACTACCAGCTATGTGGTAGTTCATAGGTACAGAGTTTTTACCAAAGGGGATGACAATACACTTTTTGGCATTGAGGTTCAGGCCATGGCTTTGACACCAGGAATCTGTCTCAGTGAGGCCCTTTTGTAGTTTGTCCACATCGTTAGGAGTTTCGATTATGGCTCCTAGTTTGCAGTCATCTGCAAACTTTGTTAGCCAAAGACCTTCTGTGTTGGCCTGCACTTCAGAGAAGTAGATACCAAACAGGAGAGGACCCAGGACTGAACCCTGTGGTACTCCACTTGTCACTGGTCTGATGTTGGATTTGGAATCCGCTACTTTCACAGTGTGGGTTCTGTCCATGAGCAATTTGGCAACCCATTTTATGACATAGGGATTTATACCTAGTTTAGTGAGCTTATCTATAATTCCAGAGTGGGGGATGGTGTTGAAAGCCTTGGCGAGATCTAGATAAGCTGTGTGAACCATTTTACCATCATCTATGGCTTTGGTGACTGCTTCAAAGAAGTCAATCAGGTTTAGGAGACATGATCTGCCTTTTACAAATCCAAACTGAGTAGGGTCCAGAGTTTGGAGATTACCAATGTCATTGTTTATGAGTTACATGATGATACGTTCCATGGCCTTGCAGACCAGGCTCGTCAGGCTAATGGGGCGGTAGTTCCCGGGGTCCGTCGTGGCTCCCCCTCTGTGGAGTGGGATAACTGTCACGGTGCGCCATTCAGTGGATATAAAGCCTGAGGTGAGACTATGATTGAACATGGTACTTAGGTAGGGTGCCAGTTCATTCTGTAGTTTGTGTAGAACGCAGTATATTTAACATTTTCCTTGCTGTAATGCGATCTCAGAATTGGTATATTAAGTTAGCCGGGGGGGGGGGGGGCTTGCCCCATTGCAAAAATGTAAAAAAATATTTTTTGTTTTTATATATTTTTTTAATTTGTATTTGAAGTTTCAAAACTTCAATCTTATGGTCTTGACCATAAGAAAGTCAAAGTTTTGAAACTTTGAAATTTAGAAGTTGACCCATACAGAGTACCAAATAGCAGCTTTTAGAATGCTTCTAGAATCCAACCTTTTCCAAAAAGTCATAGATGAGGCCAAGTCCCTGGGAGAGTGGACCTTGACCCTGCCTAGAATAGATTTGTTATGGTGAGCATAACAAAAGGTAATAGCTTTAGACAACCATTTGGAAATGGTCTGTTTTGACACAGGTTGTCCCTTTTTCTTACCGTCACATGAAATGAACAATTGATCAGAAAATCTGAAAGATTTTGTTCTGTCAAGATAGTTCCTGAGTTGTCTGTTATCCTAACTCGGATACCACTTTTGGCATAAAGGAAGGATTAGTTTTCACATAAACTGTGTCCATGTGGCAAATTAGATAGGGTTGGCTCGCCATAAGAGTAACTTGGATATCTTTCTTGCAGAGGTGAGAGCAGTCAGAAAAACTGTTTTCCTTGTTAAAAACCTCAAGTCAGCCAGATTAGCCTGTTCAGATGGAGCAAGTGTTAGGTTCTCTAACACAAATTTAAGACCCTATGGGGGCACTGGTTTTCCTCGATGCTTCTTATGCAAAATCATTTTCAAGAACATGTTGACGTAAGACTGCATTGAAAGAAGAGGATTCATGGACAGACATATTGAAATGGCACATAAATTAATATGGATAGGGGAATAAGAAAGGCCATATGATAGTAACTCATACAAATATAGTAAAATCAGGGAACCTTGAATGGGTGCTGGTTATGTTGTTGGCACCAACTAGAAAATGTTTTCCATTTGCTAATGTATGATTTTCTAGTAGCAGACCTTCTTGCCTCCATTAGTACCTGCTGCACTTCCTCAGTAAATAGATGCCTGAAGGGAATTACGTCTCTGTCATCCAGCATTCAATTGAAGAAAATGTTTTCAGTTACTAGACATTACTTTTCAACTGACAGAAAAAAAGAGTGCATCACTTAAAAGTATGTTACAGTCTCGAGACAGTCCATTAAAAGACAGAACTCTTCGCCTTAAAGTAACTGAAGAGGAAAGGAATTAAACATTAACAAAATTAAAAAAAAAAAACAGAATTTTTTTCCCCAAAGGGAACTTATCTGCCCAGCAAAGGAAAGCACAAGCCAACCATCGTTCCTTGAAAGCCTGAGAGGAGCATACTGTTTGGGGACAGTAATGTTCTGAAGGGTTTTGCACCATAACTTGTGTTTTAGTCAGCTCAGCTTGAGCTGCTTGACAGTTTGAGTGTGTGGAATGTGCCCTGAAACTTTGGAAGCTGGCCAGCTGTTGTAACCTTGGCAGGATATAATTTGTGTAGCTAAGGCTACTACAGCAGTAATCAATTTGATGAACATCCTTAATTTTAGATTGTTATGCCTGTGGGTGCAGCTGTTGATTTGAGATAATTATTACTATCTGGAGGGTTAATCTTCATTGTTTGAAGGTTCTGGGGGTGTTCGAGGGGGTTATTTGTTTGAAAAAAAATTTTCTTTTCTCCTCAGTGTGTCTGTGAGTGTATATATATTTTTAAACTCTCTTTCATTTTAATTTTGTCTCACTCACAACTATAACTTCAAAAAAAATGTAACTTCCCTAGTAACTCTTGAGTAATTTCCAGTACCCATTCCTTAAATTCTTATATTTTAACAAGTAGGTGGGAAAGCACCATTGTCTCATTTCATTTCAGTACCCAGCACTTTTATCTTAGCTTTTATTGGTGCATGATCTGAATTTGTAATTGGATGTTTGTTGAAGCTTTCAAATAAATGCACATTCCTGTGAAATATAATTTCAGTCTAGTCTAGCCCAATTATTGTATCTTAGGGAGTAGTATTTAAATTGTCTGAGTTCCTACTACTGAATTCATGTCTTCCATACCAAATATTTTCATAAATTTCTTCAGAAATCTGTCCTCTTTTTGTTACATTTTTACTTCTGTGTCCTCCAGATACATCCTCACTGTTGCAAATCAAGTTCCAGTTGCTATCTATAACTACTATTCCCTCATGAAAGCTGTTTCTCCTCAAATTTTCTTAAGTTCTATTACACCAGTTTTAGGTGAAATATAAATAAATACATACCAGCACAATTCTTCTCCCTTGCCAGTAGCCGCTTACTGTTAGAAATATACAATTATTATCTTTTTTCCACTTCTGTCACGGAGCTCCTCTAGGAATTAGTATAATTACTCCCCTTTTCCTTTTTCCATGGTATTCCCCCGAATATCCATTCTAAAATCCTTTCTTTATAAAATTCACATGCTCATTTCTCTCCAAAATTTGTCTCCTCCAGCATTGCTATTTGTAGCCTGTATTTCTTAATGTAATTCAGTACTCTTACCTTTTAGTCTGCACATGTGAGGCCATTAATGCTCCAGGATAATATGGAAAGTGTCACCATTTTGATAAGACATTATTATTCTCACCTGTTATATATGACAGTTTCCAGATGTTTTTTTCCAGCTTTTGTGATATGTGCATTTACTATTGTTTTGCAGGTTGATCTTTTATAGGGTTGTTTCTTGTTCTTTCCATTTGAACCTATGTCAGATTTTACAAGACTTATTTGTTTTGATGAAAACCCTCACAAAAAAAACTCCCCAGAACTCTGCATTACCTTATAACTTAATACAAACAAAATTGTGCACATCTTTATGCAATGAAAGTCAAGCCTACTAATAGGAACAATTGTCCAAATACACAGCTACACACACACACACACACACACACACACACACACACTATCAGACATGTTAATGCCTGTGCAACTACATACAGTAATTGCTCTATGTTCTTGTTTTATTTTTATTCCCTTCCCAGATGTGAAAAACAACTTGCTTGCTTTCAGAAATTATTAACTTTTAGCCTCAAATAAACCAATGCACTGGCTTTTTCTTGCCTTATAATCAGCTTGTCTCCATGGGAACCTAAGAAAAAATGTAGCCCTCAGCTGCAGGCTTCTAAAGTCATGCTGAACATTTACTGCTAAAGGAAAACTTTTCATTACATTCAGTGATCTTTTATTTACTTGTTTACCCTTAAAACTTACTAGATTAAGCCAAAAGTCTTAAGCCAGGCATTAGTGTGTGCAAAAGTAAGAGAAAACATATCAGCTATTCATATATTATGATCTGTGTACTTTTACAGACCATCCCCAACTTCAGCACCCCAAAATTACATCCTGTTAACTTAAACATGTTTTGTCTAGCCTTTTTTTTTCTCTTTTATATTGTCATGACTGTACTTCTTAATTATTACAAGGAAGAAAAAGGCATGTGCATCTTTGTCACATACAACAATATCTGAAAATGCTTTACTGTATAACATTTAACTTAAATCATGAGAAGTTTTGGAGAAAAACTGTTTTACTTGTGGTTACCTTTTTTTCCTTCCTCTACCCTTCCCTCTTAGTGTCCTTCCAGACATTAATTATATGAGATGAGGCAAAGGCCTTTAGGTATCCCACAAGTTTAACAAAGTCAACAAAAGTTCATTCTTTCCACTTTTTCTTATGTAGCCATGTTTTACAAATGCTATCGATGGTTTGCAATTTCACATTTATTCAGTAATTTCTGTGTTGCTGGTCTTCTTCCTGTTCATCTACATCTCCCAACTCCAAACTCCATTTCAATTCCAAGGTACTCTCAATTCTTCTATTGAACTCATGTGCTTTTCTGTCTCTCTCAAGCATTTTCCTTTGGAACAATGGAAAAAGTCTCACTGGCAAAGTCTTTGTATGTACTTTATTATTAGACGAATGAGAAGCAAAGTTCCCTTTGCTTGATGATTCACTGTTTGTTGAAAAAACTTTTGTATTTCCTATTTGGGCTGTTCTGCATCAGAAAATGACTGATCCTCCAGGAAAAAATGTTCTGAAGACAGATGATAAAACAGCTTGATTCTCAAATCTGCCCTTGAACATTCCTTTACCAATGTAATAAATTTGTTTTTCTTCTGCCTGGTGTACAGTGAACAAATTATTTTGCACAAACTCTACTGTCCCCAACTTTTAATAATTTGATCTTCTGCCACAGTTTTGTCAGGATCTGCTCTTTTCTGCTGGTAGGATTGCATCTTTACTAATACAGGTCTTGGCTTTTTTCTCATTGCCAGGTTTGGAGCATACACATAATGTTCCCTTTCAATTAAAAAGTCATGCTGTGTAATACCAGTCCACTTACTTATTTATGCCTTCAGAAAAATTAATAGTCTGTTTGTTCCTGTTTCTCTTGTGCAGCAGAAAATCTCTGGTTTTCCCTTTGTGTTCTGTCCTGTAATTCTACCATTTTTTGAAACATCTCTTTTTGTGCAGTCTCGTACTGTATTCTTTTCTTCATTTTTACCTTTGCATTTTTATAATTTCATCTGAATATCTGTTTACATCTTCTTCTTCTTTTTCCAGCTTGCTGTTATTTTAGTGTATATACTCCTTAAGTGTCTCATTTATTTTAATCCACTCTGAGCACAGTTGACATTATTTTTTCCTCTGGAACACTGGAAACTACGTCTTGCACCAAAGCTGGAGCTTGAACTTCTTGCTGAACAGCTTTAGGATTCTTCCAGTCATTGTTTTATATTTGCCTTTTCCAGCTGAATTTCTTTCAGGCACTCTTAAATTTTTTCTTTGTTAGCATCTAGGCAGTATACTAGTTACTAACTGAATTAACTAAAAGTGGCAGAGTTCCAGGCCCTTATCTCTTCCTTTTTTGACCCTGGAAGAGCTGAAGTTAAGCTGTTGATCAGTGTGCAGTCATCTTGGAAGTCATCTATCCCATTAATATTTTGAAGCCTTGGAAATATGTAGAAAGTTCAGATCTGATGAATAGTTGTAAGAACCCGAAAGCGCTTATCAGTGTTTATTTGTATTTGTATTGTATTAAAGACATTCAGATTTTATTATGTTTTTACTTCTCCATGGATTTTGGTTTGTATTGCTTTGTTTTAAATGAGACAAGGCATTAATCTGGCTGTGTTGGTGGTGTTGGTTTTACTCTTTATATGTATATGTATATATATATATATATATATATATATATATATATATATATATGGTTTACTATGGTAAGGTTGAACCGGACCCCATCGGATGATGGGATCATCGACCCATGTCCGCGAAAGCGACAATGTCGAATCACTGCATTGTCGAAATACGACTCAATTTCAACCTCGGAACAGGCTTTAACATGGGTCAAGATAGGGGCGAGATTTGTACTTCGACAGTGTCTGGTTCGACATTGTCGCCATTCGGCCTCTGGACTACGACTGAAGTGGGTTCGACCGAACCCACTTCAAACTTACTATAGTAAACCGTGTGTGTGTGTGTGTGTGTGTGTGTGTGTGTGTGTGTGTGTGTGTGTGTGTGTGTGTGTGTGTGTGTGTGTACCCCCTCAAATTAGTGCTGCTCACAAACTATTTCTTCCACTTAGTACACCCAAGTCCTCCGTAGTCTTAACAAGCTCCAAGTGCTTCTGGTGTTTACTGTGAGTATGTACTGCATGTATCACACTTCTCATACCTTAGCCCGGAAGTCAGTAAATTGCATAGGCTAATACTCTGTTTAACTGTCAGAATAAACTTAAATGCCAGGGAGCCTACTTGATCCTATATTTTCATGCAGTTTCTTTCCATTTTTTTTGTGTTGTTAACAAGTTATGCTTACAGGTCTTTCTTTTCAGTTGCTGTCATGACTGAGTGACCCATCCTAGTTTGCTTACTCTCTAAAATCTGAATTCTGATGCTTACAAGCAAGCAATAATGCCCGACAGGATGTGTGCTGTTATGTAGTTAAACCCCAACCAGGGGTGTTATGAGGCGTGGTGCCACAGGCGAAGGGCCTCCACACCCCTGGAAGGGCATTAATTACACATTAACACACACCCTGGAGGGCATTATTGCACTTAGAAAATGAACTCACTTTAAAATTGTTGTTTTTCACTTGTATATATTTTTTTATTACTATATATTTTTTTATATATTTTTGATGCAAAATAGTTTCTCTGCCTAATGTTTCAAACTTGCTGTAGTATATGTTAATAGTGTTGGAGAAAGCGTTTTACAGCCAAAATGTAATATGTAAAAATAACCAGGTTATTTATTTTTGGGCCGTTATGCCTAAATCATTTGGTTGGCAGTTACTTTGAAATTACTAAATAATGATATGCATTTGAGCTTCAGACTTTTTTTCCTTCCGAAAATTCAGAAAATTCATGCTAACTTAAATCCTTTACTTTATCAGCTTTTTGATTTTATAACAGCAATAACTACGTTTCTAATTTAGAGCCTTTATTCCCCAAAGATTTCTTCATCTGAAAGGTGCAGAGGTTTTGTCAACCTCCTCACTGCTGCTGCTGCCGCCAGTAGTCATCTCACACAGTTACACCTCTGGTTCAGAAAAAATGCATGTTAACGAAATCCCTGTTATTCTAGCAACTTTCTAAGTTTATAAGAGCAATATTTAAAATCCGTTCCTATTTTAAGCCCTTTGTTTCCCCATTATTTATTGCTCTGTCCAGATTTCTTGTGCTGAGAGTTATGCAAAGTTCTTACATGATGCTGCCAGAGATCACTCTCGCTCTTCACTTTCTCTCTCTCTCTCATACACACACAGATGCTTTTTATTTTACACTCGCTAAACAGAAGAAGCGCTGCTTAGCCAGTGTAAAATAGTAGCTTAACCGATCTCTCACGCTGATACAGGCATACACACTAATTTCACACACTAACACATACACACACTTATTTTATTTTACACTCGCTAAACAGCAAAAGCATTGCTTAGTGAACATAAAATAGTAGCTCAACTGATCTCTGTCTCACACTCACACATGCATACACTTTCACACACAAACACATACACACAGTTTTTTTTTATTTTACTTTTATTTTACACTCGCTAAACAGCAGAACAGCTGTTTAGCGAGCGCAAAATAATGGTGGCCGTTCCATTTTCTCAGTCCGAGCTCCACAGCGGCTTGATATGCTGCCGTGAAGCAGCGGACATGTTTTTCAGTGAGCATTACTTGTACATTAATACCCTGCTGGAGAACGGTTGTTCTCCAGTTAGGGTACTGATGTACAGTAAGTCCATTCTCTAAGCTATTTTGGTTTATCTGCCTGCACTCTACTGTGTCATTTATGAGGATCATCATATTTAAAATGCAGTTTCATTTAGCCATTGTCCCAGTTTGTCTAATTTTACTATTGTATCCTTTAGTAATGTAGCTTTATATAGTATGTATGCTTTTTCTGTTGCACTGCCTAGAGAAATCTCTATTGATAGAAGTCTTGTTGTTTAGATCAATACATTGCTACTTAGTAAAGTTTATAACCATAGTCAAAGTTAGGTATTGTAGATTTTAGCTTTTTTTGTTCTTTCTGTATGCTCTGTCAGTATTTGCTCACTGTAGACATGTATTTTATTTATGTCTCTAGAATGGCCTGGGCTCACAGCTAAAAAATATTTGGAAAGATTAGCCCAGCAATCTGGGTTACAAAGCAAATTTAACCAGGTGATGAAATAAATGATGAATAGGTGTTCCCTACTGACATAAATTAGTACACGGGCATGCCGTGCTACCTGCTTCAGTGAGAAAATTGAGGCAGAGTGGAAGGCTAAATTGATGTAATCTGAACAGAAGTGAAATATCTTACCTGAAAAATCTTAGTCATATGATAAGCTGAGGAGTAGATTAATGCAAGGAATAAAACTTGAAGCAATCATATGGCTTAGCAGATTGACAAGAAAAGTAAGCTGTCTGCCTTCTCTCTTTCTTGAGTCAAGAAGAAAGACTAGTGTAGTAAGAAGAGAAGACCTGAAAATCAGAGTCTCCTTGTTGAATTTCTGGCACCATCTGTACCACCTTGTCCTTTACCTAACTAGACACCATTTATGACTGAACAGTGTATTGGGCTAGTCATAGCAATCTGAGACTTCAGCAGAGCCACTGTGCTTTTGTTGAGTAAAGTTGGAGACTGCAGAAATTGGTTGGCTAGTGCTTTTAGGACTTCAGTTCCAAATTCATATAAAACTTTGACTGGCTTTCATATTGCATATTATCAGAGCCAGATCGTGTTATGCAGGATAATGGACTGGAGCCCTCAGCTACCTATTATCCCATTACTTGTCTGTTCTCCTGACTTACCATAATACACTGTTCAAACCTCAGTATGCATACTATTTTCTTCTTGTACAGTGGTCACTGTGATTCTGATTTACTTTAAAGTGTATTTCAAATTTCATAGCAAACACACTGGTAGTCATGTGCTGAACAAAATAAAATACTACACTGTCACATTGAAAACAGACATAGCATGAACAATATTAAAACTTCTCTTGTCTTGAAAATCACATTTATTGAAAATGTGTCTAGTGAAACATTGAATTACATGAGGCATGCAGGGATTCATGGTGAAATAGCATATAGTGAACCATTAATTAGTGAGTATGTGAAGGGCGCAGGAATTCAACAGATAGGTTTTAGTGAACTTGCTAATGACCTGGGTCAGTCCACCAGATGCAAGTCGCACTTTTCAGGGGCAACTCACCATCATTGTTTATTAAAGTGATTTAGTCAAGTCATGCAGTAGGCAAGTGAAGGCTAAGAGAATCCAACCTTGCACTAAAAGAAGCTTGTCATTAATAGCTCATAACCTTATCCATCTGCACTAAGTACCAGCCAAACTGTTGTCGTCCATTGCAGTGTATTTCATATGTACGTGCCTGCAAAAAAAAAGCTAAATTAAAAATGTATTCATAGTTAAAATACTGACTTTAAGCTCATACAGTTCATGCAATCATGTTTATTCACAGTTAAATAACAAACAAAGTCAACAGTCCATAAAACAACAAAACCGTTGAGCACACCCAAAGAATATGGCTGATATGACAGTGCTACTGTTTGCTACACTTCATTTCTTCCTTTACACCATAACTGCTCTGGGATGTAGGAACCAAGTGTTTGCACATACAAGCACACACATGCAGTCCAAAGATGTAGCAAATACACACAAAGATTCTTGTATTGTCAAACTCTTAAATTCTTTACTGGGCAGAACAGCTAATAATGCAACCAGCATTAATATACAACTGTCCTCTGTGTATTTAAATGATTAGTATCTGTAAACTGTAGATGTTAAGCAATGGAGTCCCCAGCCTCATCTGTAAATCACAGCAGATGAATTTACCAGAAAGAACAGATGAGGTACATTAGATGGAACCAGTTCCTTGCTCTTTCTGCTTTGTAATATTTAAACTAGGTGTTATGGGTAAACTTGCAATGCACATGTTATGCATATTCTGAGTCTGGTAACAAGCAGGCAAAAACATAAGAGCAATTAAATGCTCTTCTGCATACATTTTGTAAGTCGGCATGACTGTACAGTCCAGTTCTTGAATCTGCAACACTGATCAGCAGTTGATAGCAAATGTGCTGTGGGAAAAAAAAGCATGACAGACAAAAAAAAGTTATTGAAAGAGCTACCTGATCATTACTGTAATAAACAGCATCAATTCTTCAAGAAGATTTGGGCTTTAAACAAGGGAGCCAGAACAATGAGGCTGCAGGGGGGGGGGGGGGGTGAGCACCCCACCCCACTTTAAATAAAGTCATGAACTATTCCCCCAGCTCAAGGCTGACATTTTTTTTTTCAAATATAGAAAAGGGATATTAGAAAAAAGAGAAAGTGTGTGTGTGTCCGTATCCGTGTCCGGTT
The DNA here is from genome assembly GCF_019279795.1 of Protopterus annectens. Lineage (NCBI taxonomy): Eukaryota > Metazoa > Chordata > Ceratodontiformes > Protopteridae > Protopterus > Protopterus annectens. The sequence continues at coordinate 1,140,008,028 of NC_056725.1, forward strand.
GTCTGCAGTGTCCATGAGTTCATGTATGCCAGTGTTTGCAAGTGCGTGTACATGAATGCATGTGTATATGGAAGTGTATGAGTATATGACTGTACGCGAGTACATATGTATATGCGAGTACGTGCTAGTGCACATATGTGTGTGTGTGCCGGTGCACATATGCGAGTATGAAATTTTATGTATATGACTATGCATAAGTGCATGTGTATATGTGAGTGTGAGCAAGTGCCTGTATGCAAGTATGTGTCGACATGCATGTGTGTGTAGAGGATTCAGAGTCAGACGTAAGGGTGGTTGCTCTAGAGAACATTATTTTTTTTAATGTTAAAGCATGCATATTTCTCAACTGTACAGATTTTTGCCTCATATTTTTGGTCTGTTCTCATACATTTTGTGGTTTTCTGGCAAATCATTGAGGATTGAAATCCCTAAATAATGACATGCTTTTGAGTTTCAGACTTCATTTCCTTTGGAAAATGCATGCTAAAACAAATCCTATTGTTTTAGCAACTTTTTAAGTTTAGAGCAATATTTAAAGTCTGCCCCTACTTTTGGCCCTTTATCCCACCATTATTTTAGGCTTTAACGAGATTTCGTGTGCTAAGAGGTTGATAGGTATTCACAGCTATTCAGGGAAAATAATTATTTTATTCAATATTCCTTTTTTCAGTTAAAAGAAAAGCTGGCAATGTAAAAGTCGGCAAGTATTACTGTACAAATGCATTTATTTATTTGTCTTTGTTTATTGGGAAAATTTGACTGGGTAATACCCATTTTCAGTGGAGTCCTGGGGAGAAAAGCTTCATTTGCTTATGTTGCATTATACTAAGTTCCAGTTAAACCTAGAGTAGTTATTAGTATTTCTGTTTACATTTATAGACAAACAGTAGTTAATTTATAAATTCTAAGATTTTACAGATGTGGATATTACTAAAGAGAAAGCCTACCTGCAACTGAGTGGATTGTACATACAGCAGTTATGTATAAAAATTGTATTGTCATTTCACTAAGACGTTGAGGGTATGTATTTGGAGAGTGTCATACGGTGAATACAAAGTCTTAATCTGGTGATGAGCATGTGCAGGACCACGATTGGTTAAGATGTTTAAGCAGTGGCTTAAAACTATGGAGTTTGTTGGAGAGTTTTATTTGTGTGGGGATACTTATTCAGAGTTTAGCAACATATTGGGAGTAGAGCGAGTTTCCTGCAACATTATTTGACTTATCTATAATAAGGAGTTGTTCCTATAACAGAGGTCTCTTGCTGGACAGTAGAGCAATAATAGGTTTGCAGTGCAGGGCATTTTTCTGAATGCTGAATGAGTTTGTGTACTGTAGTTAGTTGTGAGTATGTTTAGGTAGTTGTGCAGTTCAAGCCAGTTTAATTGCTTTAAGCTATGACAGTGGTGGGTTGTATGAGGGAGATTGGTGGCAAATGTAAATACTCTTTTTATAGTAGGAGGCATTTCTGTGCAAATTCATCCTATATGGAAACCAGCTGTTTTTTATTGTGAAGCAGCAACTTCAAATGATTATAATACACCAGTGTATGGGAGGTGTGGTGGAGTTGACCACAAAGAAACAATATTTTGGAATGTTTAGTCCTGCTCAGGCACCACACTTTTTTCTAAGTAATTGTCAGTAAATATTTTGTTATATCTCTAAGATCATTACTGATAATTCTTAGCTAGTAGAAGTTGCTCACATGGTTTGTTTTATTTTATATAAATGTATCTTTGCCTGTGTCATAAGCGTTACTTCAGTAATGGTGTTTGCCACCACAGCAGGCTAGTAATTTGCCTCAGATGCAGGAGAAAGACTCTGCTGTGGCCAGGCTGGTTCCTCAGACCACTGTCCTTTTTCCCTAGATCCCTGTGTGTGTGGCAAATACAGCCACTATGCACTGAGGGTTAGGTATATCCACTGCAGCTATTGGGTTCTTCTTAGTGGACAAGGGAGGACCACTTTTGCTAGTGTTGCAAGAAAGGGAAGGGAAAGTGCTCTTAATTAACCAGGATGTTGTGCCCATCCCTGAAGAACCTATTGCTGCCATTAAAAATGCATTTGCCTTAATTTTCCTGTCAAAAAGAAGCAAAACTAAACTTCTAGCTTCTCCTGCCTCAGTTTCACTGGACAGGAGTAGTTTATTAAGTTCGGCTCAGGGTCTTGTACAGGCTATTGACCTTTCTTATCAGGTGGTTTCTGGTAAAAGAAAAAAAGTGATTCCTTTTTTCCTGAAGAGATTCAAGAAATTAAATCTGGGGAGGAATGTGATGGAACAGATGCATTTTTTCCCCTCAAGAATTCTGACTCGGACTCGGTGGAGAGCAGGTTACCTGAGTCTCCCTGTCAGTGATTCTCTTTCTCCAAGGCTATTTCCAGAATGTGCAAGTGTATTCAGTGGGAGAACACTGAGGTTTCTCAGTCCCCCAGAAAATGCTGTCAGCTGTTACAGAAAGGATTTCTAGAACCTTTACCAGTTTCCCCAGATGTTCTTCATCTCACATTGCTGCAGTCCTGACACTTGGGGTAGTCCGCTGTCCCAGTCGGCCCGAATACCAAAGTATAAGGCTGACGTCGGTCAAGGCGCATTAGTCTGACGTCAGGGCGTCAGGGTACAAATGCGCATGACCGACGTCATTTCCCCAGTCTTTTTTGCCGCATGGTCCGATGCAGAAGCAGTTTTGCAAGTGCAGGTTGGCGTTCTGAGATTTTCCGAAGTCGGAGTTCCAGACCGAATCCAAGTTGGCTAAGTACCCGCTGGGGATATTTTGGTTTTTCTTGCCTCAGTATTTTACCGATGTCAGAAAAGTGAATAACTGTATTTCTTGTGGGAAACAGATACCTCATAGGGATTACCATACCTTGTGTATACCTTGCTTAGGGCCTGAGCACGACGTTGTTGGCTGTCGCTCTTGTGCTAGATTTAACAAACGCACTATAAAGAGAAGATTAGATTGTGCCAGGTTAGTTTTGGGAAGCGTGTAATTATAAAATGCCGCCGGATGCTCCACGCCGCTTCAAAAAGCGCAAGGACAAAACAGCAAAGCCTAGGTTGGAAGAACCGTCGCACGGACGCCGGTTCTTTAGAGGGCTCGGTGGAGCCAGAGGTTCAGCCAGAAATTTCTTTGGAATCCCAGGAGAGACTTTATTACTGCAAGATGTGACCTCTCAGGAGGTAGGCCAGGCAGAAGGGGCTTCTCAGGTAGCTGTTCTTCCTTCCCTTCCTAAGGTGGTTAGGCCCTCCTGCTGTTTCCAAGGCTTCTCCCAGGGCAGGCCAGGTTTTGTTTCAGGTGTTACCCCTAGTTCTTCAGGGTCTGTACCTAAGAAGCATATGCTTAAGATGGCAGAAGATTTGATTACTATGATTAGAGGTTCTATGCCCCCTCCTGATAAGAGGCCTAGGGTGGAACCTGAGCTTGGGAGTTTTGAGCAGTGTTCGATGCTTCTGAGTCTTCGGCTGAAGACTTGCAGGAGTATTCCCCTTACTCTGATTCTGATGTAGATGATTCTACTCCTTCTGCTTCTCCTCCTGAGGATTTTTCATTTTCAGAGACTCTTCATTCCATGAGGGAGCATTTTAAATGGGAAGGTCAGGATTTCTCTGATTCCAGGAAAAGGCTTAGGGAATTTTGTTTCTACCCCAGCATAGGCCTTTAGCTATACCTCCTGTTCTAGATGTGGTGGAGGATGTTTTTGCAGAGGCTTCTCTGAACCCTGATTCTTTGCCTCCTGCTCCAGTTAAACCGGATAGATATTATAGGGTGCCTGAAGCTCATAAGTATCTTTTAAGAGTCCTAGGGCAGACCCAGAAACTGTTTCACAGGGGCCTAAAGGTGTTAAGGCTTCTGTTGTTAAAAATCCTGTTCCTCCAGATAAAGAGGCAAGGGCTTTGGATAGATGGGGAAAGAAAGTGTATACTTCTTCCACTTTGGCCATGAGAGCTTTGAATTGCCAGTTTCACATGTTGAAATACCAAAATTATCTCCTTTCACAATTAAAGTCTAAGGTAGATGCTTTGGCGGAAGGTATTGAGTGTAAAGAGTTGCAGGATTTAGTTCATGTTTCTGAACAGGTGGGTAAGCATTCTTTGCAATGTGGTTTTGATGCTGTGCAGGCCTCTTCGAGGGTGACAGCCACTGGTTCGTTCTTCGCAGGCACGCCTGGCTGAGGGATCAGAATTTAGCTGAGCATGTGAAGACAAGGATTTTAGATGCTCCTTTACAATCTGATGTGTTGTTTGGTTCGCCTGTGGAAGCAGTTCTAAAGAAAATGGAAGACAAGGCTAAGTCTATGCAGACGGTTAAAGATTTTTTGCAGGTTCAGCCTCCAAGTTTAGTAGAAATTGGCCTACCAAGGGGTGGACATATCCTGCTTATGATTCCCAGTCTAGGGGTAGGTCTAGACGTGGTAGGGGCAGAGCTCAAGGTTCTTTTAGGCCTAGAACAGGGAGTTCACCTGCTCAATCTTCTGGTGAGGGCAGGGGTCAGTCCTTTCGTAAACAGACCCAATGACCTGCCTTTTCAGCTGCCAGAATCTTCTCGTCTGGCAGCACCTTTGGGAGGAAGGTTGGCACTTTTCAAAGAAAACTGGAGTTTAATTACCCAAGACAGATGGGTATTGGATATCATTCACCACGGTTACAGGTTTTATTTCCATACCTTGCCTCCTTTCAAAGGCATGCCAGACATTACTCCTCAACAAAGGAAAGAGGCTCACAAGCAAATTTCTCTGTTACTCCAAATAGGGGCTATTCAGCCGGTTCCTGTGCCAGAAAGGGGCCTAGGATTTTATTCACGCCTGTTCCTAGTACCAAAAAAGGGGAACACGTGGAGGCCAATTTTGGATTTATCTATCCTCAACACTTATCTGGACATTCCCAAGTTCAAAATGTTGACGTTACAACAGCTTTTACCTCTGCTGGGCAAAGATCACTGGATGGTAACTTTGGATCTCAAGGAAGCTTACCTTCATGTTCCTATCAGACTAAATTGCAGGAAGTATCTGCGCTTTGAGCTGGGAATTCTCATTATCAGTTCTCTGCATTGCCCTTTGGCTTATCTACTGCCCAGAGTATTCACAAAGGTTCTGGCTCCAGTGATAGCTTTCTTCAGGCTAAAAGGAATACAAATCTATCCTTATTTGGACGATTGCCTGATTCTGGCTCAAGGAAGGGACGCTTCTTCAGCATTTGGAATATGTGATAGCAGTGCTAAGATGCCTAGGGTATTCTGTGAACGAAATAAAGTCCAGTCTAGTACCCTCTCAAGACATGTGCTTTCTGGGTGTAAGACTGAATACAGCAACCCAGATGGCCTTTTAACCCCGGACAAACAAAAGAATCTTTCTTTACTTCCATCAACTATCTCATCAGTCCGGCTGACTGCAAGGACAGTCCTTCAAGCCTTAGGGTTCATGGCATCTTGTATTCTGGTGCTTCCCAATGCCAAACTGCATATGAGGAAGCTGCAATGGTATCTCAAAATGTATGGACACAGCACTGCCAGGATTTGGACACTGTCATTCAAATAATACCTTGCATTCAAAAGGAATTTTTGTGGTGGGCTCAGGAATGTCACCTAAACAAGGGACTCTCTGTGACCCGCCCAGAGGCGAGTCAGATTCTAACGACAGATGCCTCAGACACAGCTTGGGGAGCTCATCTGAATGGAAAGTGGATACAAGACAAGTGGCCTGCCAGACTGCAGCATCTACATATCAACATGAAGGAGATGTTAGCAGTCCAGTTTGCATTACTGGCTTTCAAGGATTTACTTCTTCCAGGGCAGGTGTTGATTCTAACAGACAACACAACTGTCATGTGCTACATCAACAAACAAGGGGGAACACATTCTTATCCTCTATGCAGGCAAGCAATGATTTTGTGGGAGACTGCATTAAGCTTGCAACTGAATCTTCAAGCAAGGTTTCTGCCAGGAGCACAGAACTCCTTAGCAGATGTGTTAAGCAGGCAAATCATGGATCCCCACGAGTGGAAACTGGATCTTCATGTATTTCAGACATTGACAGTGTCATGGGGAACTCCAGACATAGATCTGTTCGCTTCTCCACTAAACCACCAGCTGCCAAAGTTTTGCACCTAAAAGGTTTCATCACACAGCCTGGAAAGTGGATGCTCTTTCTTTCAGTTGGAAAAATCTTCATGTGTATGCCTTTCCACCTCTGCCTCTCCTCCCAAAGGTACTCCTAAAGGTCAGACAAGACAGGCCAAGGATGATTTTAATAGCTCCAGATTGGCCTCGCAGCACTGGTACCCATTGCTGAGGAGTCTGGTAAGGAAGCCTCCATGGCCCTTACCCTTGATTCCACACCTATTGTCTCAGAAGGACGGGCATCTACTCAATGTCAAGCTTCACTCTCTTCATCTAACAGCCTGGCATATTCTGTTTTGAACCATAGCAGGTCTCAGCTTCCTCAACAAGTTTTGAATGTGATTATGGAAGCCAGAAGACCTAGTACAAGGAAAGTGTACGCAGGAAAATGGAAGAGATTTTCATTTTGGAGTGCAGCAAAGGATTTGGATGTTTCTGAGCCAAATTTGAGTGTGGCTCTTCAATATCTTACTGAGTTATTGGACAAAGGTTTGTCTTTCTCTTCCATTAAGATTCATGCTGCAGCAATTTCAGCTCACTATGATTGTGACCCACCATTGTTTTCTCATCCTTTGTTCAAGCAATTTCTTAGAGGGGCAAAGAATATTAGACCCCCACGTGAGCTCCTACTCCTGCTTGGGACCTCAATTTTGTGTTGGAGAAACTCACTCTACAACCTTTTGAGCCTGCAGCTACTGCTGAATTGAAATATTTGTCATGGAAGACTGCTTTTTTGTTAGCCATTACCTCTGCAAGAAGGGTGTCTGAATTGCAGGCCCTTATGGCGGTTGAGCCTTTCCTGATTTTTCATAAGGATAGGGTATCTTTACGAACTAATCCTTCCTTTATGCCTAAAGTGGTTTCTAGTGTGGCTTTAAACCAAACTATTCATTTGCCTACCTTTTATGCAAATCCCCAAAATAAGGGGGAAAAGATTTTGCACACTTTAGATGTACACAGGCAATTACGTTATTATTTAAGCAGGACTAAGGATTTTAGGCAGTCTCAGCAGTTGTTTGTTTCATTTGCTTTGAGTTCTCAGGGTAAGCCTGTGTCAAAACAAACTATTTCTAAGTGGATTGGGTTTTGCATTACTTTCTGTTACTCCCATCATGGCAAGGAGATTCCAGCTGGGATTAGGCCTCATTCCACTAGGGCTACTGCCACTTCAACAGCATTTCTAAGGGGTGGCAACTAAGGATATTTTGGAGGCAGCTACTTGGAGTTCAGTGCATACTTTCTCTAAGCATTACCACCTTCCTCTCTACTCTAAATCTAGGGCTGGTTTTGCCACTGCTATTTTACAGGGCATGTTGTCAGCTCCTGCTTCTTTGTGATTTGCCATCCTCCCTTACCTCTGCTTTGGGATTCTACCCGTGTCAGGACTGCAGCAATGTGAGATGAAGAACATAGTACAGTTTTGTACCTACCATAAATGTAGATGTTCAAGCTCCACATTGCTGCAGTCCAATTTACCTCCCTCCTTCCCCTCTGTGTTTAGGGGTGGTTGTGTGGGTGGGATTGTACCTTTCTGACTTTGTATATATTGTATATATATTTGGTACAGGGGTGTTTGGTGTGTTGTTGGTTTTTTGGTTTGGCCTTATCTTTTTAGGGTCTTCTGACATCTGGGGCAAGAAAAGACTGAGGAAATGACGTCGGTCATGCGCATTTGTACCCTGACGCCCTGACGTCAGACTAATGCGCCTTGACCGACGTCAGCCTTATACTTTGGTATTCGGGCCGACTGGGACAGCGGACTACCCCAAGTGTCAGGACTGCAGCAATGTGGAGCTTCGAACATCTACATTTATGGTAGGTACAAAACTGTACTTTCTGTCAGCGCTGGAGAAAGTGTGTATCACTGCCTGCAATTTTCCTGATACTCTGCCTACTGCCCCTAAAAAGGCAAATAGAATGTATAAAGTTCCTCAGTCTTTTAAGTTTTATGCACTCTTCCCAAAATGACCCAGCAGCTATAGCTTTAGTTAGTCCAGCTGCTGTCATTCCTTACCCTTTTGACAAGAATGGTAAAACAAATTTTAAGTTTGGGGAAAAGTGTTTGCTTCTGCAACTTTAATATTTATAATTTTAAGTTGTCAGGCTCCTATGTTTTTCTTTCTTTCTTTCTTTTTTTTTTTTGTTACTAACTGTGAAAATATAAGGAATGTTTTATCTGCAGTTCCTTCCTGTGAGGGAAAAAAACTGCTTTGTGTGGTTTGCTTTCTTTTATTTTTCTGGTCATTAGTCATTCAGAGTGTGTTTGTGACTGTAGATACTGCATCCTGTGAGGTGCCACTGGTACTGTGTTGAAGAGGATGTCCTTCATGGATGCATCTGCAGTCATAACAAATGGGTTGTCCTGTCGTCAGGCAGCCCTTCGGTCGGCCGGATTCCAAAGTCTGGGTCCGGCTTCGGCTGATGTCGCACTTCACCCGACGTCATCTCTGCTGGTCTTCGGGTATAAAGGCATCAGCCGACGCCATTTTCTTCAGTCTTTCTTGCCGCGTGGCGCCCGAAGCAGAAGCTGTTCGCAAGTGCCGGTCGGTCAGATCCAGAGATTCCTACTACCGAATACTATTTCGAAGACTTCTAAAAAGCTAAGTACCCCGTTGGGGACTCTTTCTTGCCTCAGCCGATGTCAGAAAAAGTAAATAATTGTTTAACTTGTGGGAAACAAATACCTCATAAAGATTTCCACTCTTACTGCCTACCTTGTTTAGGCCCAGACCACGACGTAGCTGCCTGTTTAGCCTGTGCTTCCTTCAACCGACGAACGCTTAGGCGTCGGTCGGAGTTTGCTGAACAGTTTTTCGGCTCAGATTTTGCGTACATTATGCCATTGGATCATCCGACTACCCAAATAATTAAAAAACGCAAAGAAAAAGACCGACACTCGCGGTCCGCGGTTTCGGCCAAAACCACGGATAAGCAAGCCGTGGGTGTCTCGGTTTCGGCCGAATCCGAGAAAACCGGTCAATCCTCAACCGAATCCATGACTACTACCGAGGCTCCCGCTACTTTAGTTGAATCGGCCTCTGAAATTTTGCCTACTACTGTGGCTTCTAGTGACTTATCTGACACCATCCCTTTGGATGTCTCTACCCCAGCACGTGGTGCTGCTAGGCCTCCTGCAGCCATGTCTATCAAGGCCTTTGCCAGGGCCAAAGCAGCCAAAACTGTTAAAACAGTGCCTGTTAAGGCCCCCACACACAGACACACTTCTAGCTCTCAAATGCTTACTCTGGCAGAGGATTTAATCTCCTTAATTAGGGGATCCCAATCACACCCAGACAGGGCCTCTCAGCCTCCAGAAAAGAGACCTAGGGCAGAGCCACCCTAGCAAGAGTGCTCTGATGATTCTGCGGAGGACTCAGACACTACAGACCAGCCAGAGGCTCCTTTGTCCACTTATGAAGGCTCCGATGCTGATGAATCCATTCCATCTGCCTCTCCGCCAGAGGAATTCTCCTTTGGGGAAACCTTACATGCCATGCGAGTACAATTCCAATGGCAGGGACAAGATTTCTCAGATTCAAGAAAAAGGCTTAGGACCTTTCTGCACTTACCACAACATAGACCCTTAGCTATACCTCCAGTTTTGCCTGTTGTGGATGATGCATTTAATGATGTTTGCACTGCACCTGATTCTTTACCCCCAGCCCCTGCCAAACCAGGCAGATTTTACAGGGTGCCTCACACTCATCACCACCTTTTCAAGGCCCCACTTGCAGATCCTGAGACTATATCCCAGGGGCCTAAGGCAGTAGCTTCTACCTCAACAAAAAACCCTCTCCCTTCTGAAAGGGAATCCAGGTCATTAGAGAGATGGGGCAAAAAAGTTTACACCTCTGCTACTCTCTCAGCTAGAGCTTTAAACTGTCAGTTTCACATGATCCAATACCAAGAGTTTATGCTTGATCAGTTGACTAAGAAACTTTCCTCTGAAGAATCCTTAGATAAGAAATATGTTTTAGAAATGGTGAATAACATACAGCAGGTTAGTAACCATTCTTTAAAATGTGGCTATGATGCACTGGAGGCTTCATTTAGATCAGCCATGACTGGCACAGTGATAAGAAGGCATGCATGGTTGAAAGAGCAGGTCCTGCCGGATCATGTAAAAGCAAAGCTGTTAGATGCTCCTATGGATAAGGACAGTCTATTTGGTACCTCTGCTCAACAAGTAATGAAGAAAATGGAAGAGAAGGCAAAATCTGTACAAACAGTTAAGGATTTCTTACAGGTTCAGCCCCCTCGGTTTAGCAGAAACTGGCCTGCCAAAAATTGGTCCTTTCCAGACTCCTCAAAGACCCAAAGAGGCAGGAATAGACACTCTAGAGGCAGAAACCAATCCAGAGGAGGTGCCTACAGAAGACGCCAGTGGCAAGGCAATAACCAGCGAGGCACTGACACAACCACTGCCACTGCAACAGGACAATCACAGTGACTTGGCTCTGACACCGCCTACCAGGGAGCAAATAGCAGCACCTTTAGGCGGAAAGTTAGCCTTATTTTCACAAAATTGGCACTATATCACAAAAGACAAGTGGATTCTAAAAACCATAGACCAAGGCTACAGGTTCCACTTCCACACCTTACCAGTAAAAAGAGGAATGCCAAATTTACCTCCAACTCAAAAAACAGAAGCTCTAAACCAGGTAGCTCAACTAACCAAGATGAGAGCTGTGGAAAGAGTACCAGTAAATCAACAGGGCAAAGGATTTTACACCAGACTCTTTCTAGTCCCAAGAAAAGAGAAAACTTGGAGACCCATTCTCGATCTGTCCGTTTTGAACACATACATCATCGTTCCAAAATTCAAAATGCTGACCTTACAGCAACTTCTTCCCATGCTGGGCAAGGAGTGTTGGCTGGTGACTCTAGATCTCAAGGAGGCATACCTGCACGTCCCCATCCGACCAAATTGCAGAAGATACCTCAGATTCCTTGCAGGATCAGAGCATTATCAATTCTCAGCATTGCCCTTTGGCTTATCTACTGCGCCCAGAGTATTCACAAAATGCCTGGCATCAGTAATCGCCATTGCAGGCTACAGGAATCCAAATCTATCCATACCTGGACGACTGCCTGCTACAAGCGGACAACAAAGACAAGCTGACAACAGATTTACAAAGGGTCATTTGCTTACTACAAGCCCTGGGATACACAGTCAATCTAAAAAAGTCAAGACTGATCCCATCCCAGACAAGAACATTCTTGGGTGCAGAATTGGACACAGTAAAACAAATGGCATTCCTGACTGCAGAAAAACAAGAACAACTTCCTCTCTACTTCTTGGCATTAACAAAAAAGAACAAGCTAACAGCAAGAAAAATACTACAGGCCTTGGGCTTCATGGCATCATGCATAATCCTGATTCCCCATGCCAGACTGCATATGAGAAAGCTACAGTGTTACCTAAAGAATTTATGGTCTCAACACAGGCACAGCTTAGAAACCGAAATTCCACTAATCCCATGCCTGAAACAAGAGTTCCTATGGTGGGCCCAAGCATGCCAGTCAAACCTAGGCTTGCCCTTCCAAAACGGTCAAGCAAACCAAACCATCACAATGGACGCCTCAGACCTAGGCTGGGGGGCGCACATGTTGGACAAGTGCATACAAGGATTGTGGACTCCAGACCAGCTGCACCTGCACATAAACCAAAAAGAAATGCTGGCAGTAAAACTAGCAATCCAGAAATTCAGGCCATTCCTCAAAGAAGGCCATTTATTGATAAGGACAGACAACACCACAGTCATGTGGTACATCAACAAGCAAGGGGGCACTCATTCTTACCCCCTATGCAGAATGACTCTGGACCTTTGGAACATGGCTCTGAGCTACAACATCCAGTTACAGGCAATATTTGTGCCAGGAAAAGAAAACACCCTAGCAGACATGTTAAGCAGAACCACCTCGGATGCTCACGAATGGATGCTGCACCCGGACATCTTCAAGGCCATCACAAAGAAATGGGGAATGCCACAAATAGACCTGTTCGCATCCCCACTCAACCACCAGCTCAGGAAATTCTGCACAAGGACGCCCCACCCACGGGCATGGAGGGTGGACTCTCTATCCTTCAGTTGGAAAGGCCTAATAGCATATGCATTCCCACCTCTTCCTTTGATGCACAAGGTACTTCTGAAAATCAAAGAGGAAAACCCAAGGATAATCCTGATAGCTCCGAATTGGCCAAGACAACACTGGTATCCTTTCCTGAGGAGCATGTCACAGGGGATAATGTGGACAATACCCTTGATACCTTTGATGTTAACTCAGAACAACTACAACATCATGCATCCAAACCTAAAAACCTTACAACTGACTGCCTGGAACATCACTTAACAACAACTAACCCAGACTTATCACAAAGGGTTAAAGACATTATCCTTGAAGCCCGAAGACCTTCAACAAGAAGGAACTATGCAGGAAAATGGAAAAGGTTTGTCACTTGGAGTGCTGAAAGAGGAAAAGATGTGTCAAACATAGACATTGCTAACATCCTGGAGTACTTGGCAGAGCTCCTACATACAGGCCTGTCCTATTCCTCCATCAAGATACATGCATCAGCTATTTCTGCAGAATACAGCTACGGTCCACCTGTCTTCTCACATCCTCTACTCAGGCAATTCCTCAGAGGGATAAAGAATGTAAAACCTCCTAGAAAACCTCCATTACCAGCATGGGACTTGAACTTTGTGCTAGAAAAGTTGACACTCCCGCCTTTTGAACCAGCAGCAACAGCAGATCTGCAACACCTATCATGGAAAACTGCTTTCCTACTGGCAATTACCTCAGCAAGGAGGGTTTCTGAACTACAGGCCTTAATGGCAGTGCAACCCTTCCTAATCTTCCATCAAGACAGGGTGTCCATGAGAACTAATCCTACATTTATGCCTAAGGTGGTATCCAGAGTATCTTTAAACCAGGCAATCCACCTACCTTCTTTCCCAACCCACAGAACAAGGGGGAAAGACTGCTACATACTTTGGATGTACATAGGCAGTTACGCTACTACCTGGACAGAACAAAAAGTAACAGGAAAACTGACCAGCTTTTGGTAGCCTATGCAACAGGAAGGGAAGGAAAAGCAATTTCCAAACAGACAATCTCCAAATGGATAGGAAATTGCATAAGATTCTGTTACTCCTACCATGGAAAACCAATGCCACAGAACATAAGACCTCATTCAACAAGAGCTACAGCCACTACCACAGCTTTCTTACGAGGAGTGGCAACCAAGGACATTATTGAGGCGGCTACTTGGACCTCCGTGCATACATTTGCCAAGCATTACAATTTACCTCTATATTCTAGATCCCGAGCAGGGTTTGCCACTGCTGTACTGCAAGGGATCCTAACTACACCATAATTTTTTCTTCCTCCACCCCTAGTTTGGCTATAGTATTCTACCCATTTGTTATGACTGCAGATGCATCCATGAAGGACATAGTACAGTTTTGTACCTACCATAAATGTAGATGTCCGAACTGGATAGCATCTGCAGTCAGGATTACCCACCCTCCTTCCCCTCTGTGGTACTCCTAGGGTATTTACACTCCTAATAGCTAGCTAGGGGGGAGTCTCTTATGGTGTATTTGTTTGTATATATGTACATACATGCTTATTTTTGTATTTGCCTTCTACCTTGTCTGCATACATTGGCATTTATCCAAAATTTAGCCTTCCAAGAGGGCAACTGGCATCTGGGGCAAGAAACACTGAAGAAAATGGCGTCGGCTGATGCCTTTATACCCGCAGAGATGACGTCGGGTGAAGTGCGACATCAGCCGAAGCCGGACCCAGACTTTGGAATCCGGCCGACCGAAGGGCTGCCTGACGACAGGACAACCCATTTGTTATGACTGCAGATGCTATCCAGTTCGGACATCTACATTTATGGTAGGTACAAAACTGTACTTTTGCCTGGCTTCATTCTCAAATGAGCTTTTTAATTCACCTTTGGATAGAGATATTGGTCCCACTGCTGCAAAGGTTATCAAACATGTGATGAGTGGGTTAAGCTGATATACAAGGACTCTCTGTTTTTTCCCCTCCCTCCCTGTCTAAATTTTCTAAAGGTTATTTTGCCCCCTTGTCCAACTGCAGCAAGAAACAAAACAAAAAACAGTCTCAACAATATGCTGGTAAGCAGACATTAAAAAACAATGGTGGGGGAGGTTCCCTAAAAGAAAGCAAGATCCCCCAGAACAAAGAACAGTCAAAATGTCAGAATGAGTATGTAAGGGGCCTTGCCCCACCGCTCACCCTGACAGTCTCTTATCCCTTCCAGAAAGTCAGATTCTCCATTTCTCTCTCTTTGGCAACATGTTGTTTCAGACAAATGGGTTCTGAGACTGACCAAATGGTAAGAGATCTCTCCTTTGCAGGGAATTATTCCACACCCCCAGACCAAACCCCTTTGTTCCTTCCTGTCCTACAGCACATGCTTTATCAGGAGGGGGTAATAGAAATAGTTTCTTTTTCTCAGTGGGGAAGATGTTTTCATTCAATGGACCTTTTTTCTTAAACCAGTTTGTGATAGTGCCCAATTTCAAGATCTTTTCACAACACAATCTCTTACCCCTTCTTCCCCATTTGAGATTTTTTGGTGACCTTAGATTTAAACAATGCTTATTATCACATTCCTATCCATTAAGGCTTCAGATCTTCAGATGTGTCTTAAGGTTTTATGTATTTGGATCACATTATCTGTTCTCTGCCTTACCCTTTGGGCTATTCAATGCCCCAAGAGTGTTCACAAAGTGTTTAGCCCCAGTTATAGCACATTACAGGCTACATGGCATTCACATTTTCCATATTTAGATGTCTTGCTTATCTGTGCAGACTCTTTGTCAAAGTGTCAGGAATCTCTCTCCTTGGTGAGAGATCTCACATTCAGACCAGGATTCCAAGACAGCCTCAGTACAAAGAGCTTTTACAGGAAAAAATATATCTACATTTAGATCTATTCCAGGGTTTTCCCCTGATCCCTCTGGTGTTACACATACAGCCACTATGGACTTGGGGTTAACAATGTCTTCTTCGACTGTTAGGGTCCACTTAATGGGAAAGGGAGAGAATATCTCAGGATTATGAGTCTCATCGCATGTATGATTCTAATGATACCTCTGGCAAGACTCCATATAAAAAAGATACAGTGGTATCTGAAGTTTCTTTGGTCTCAGCACCCACCCGTTATCTTTTCAGACTCCAGTTCTGGGATGTGTGAGAAGAGAAATCACTTGGTGGGGACATAAGTACCCTGAATCCAGGTCTCTCCTTCTCCACCCCTGCTCCGAAGCAGTCAGTCACTACATTTACATTGCACTTTGCTAGGGGATAAAAGTGCATGGTATCTGGGACAACAAACACAGGCACAAGCACATAATTGTAAAGGAGGACAGGAAAGACAGACACAAGCACAAAAAATGTAAAGGAGAAGTTTGTTCTTATCAAGGCACTTAACTCTGCAAATCACCTTTGGTCCCCTGGACCACTTCAAGTTGTTACAGAAATACCACAGTGATGTAGTGCATAAAAAGCAAGGGAGAACCAGGACTTACCTCCTTTGCAGACTAGACCTGTTATCTTTGGATATAGCTTTACAGCAGAATCTCACTCTACTTCCTACATTCTGTCGGAGCAAACAAGCTGGGCAGGACAAAGATGGACCTTTATGAATGGAAACTAGATCAGAGGTCTTCAAAGATCTGAGCCATCTGTGGAGAGTTCCTCAAGTAGGCCTTTTTGCCTTCCCAGTGATTAATTAGCTGGCAAAATTGTGCTCCAGGACTTCACGCAAGAAGGCATGGAAGACAGATGCCTTTTCCTTTTCCTTGGACAGGACTGTTCCTGTATGCTTTTCCTTCCTTTTCTGATATTCATGATAATTCTGAAAATTCAAAAGGAATCCCCCAGGATCATTGTGGAGACTCCCTTCTGACTCAGGCAACAGTGTTTATCTCTTTTGGAACTGGCCATGGGACAATCAACACAAGTTTTGTCACAGACTGGATCTAGTCACACAAGAACAGAGACAAAACAGGTAACTGGGAACATATTTTTCCTATTGTAATGAGTTGGCAGACTTTAAAAATTCCCTGCAGACTTCTGTGTCATAAATACTGGGTGAGCAAATTGGTCTAACTAAGAACTTTTTTTTTATCTGTGATACAGAATCAGAATTGCCTAAGGCCTTGCTGAGTTTAATTTTGGTGGCTGCCAAAAAAGCATTTATTAGAAAATGGAAGTAAAAGTCTAAAAACCAACTGTACTAGAAGCAGTGAAAACAGCAACATAGATGAAACATTTGGAAATGGATGCTTTAGAAAAGGGTAGGAACAAATTACATGAAAAAAATAGGAATAGTGGGGAAAGTACTTGCAGAATAATGTTTTGAAGGAGGAATAAGGTGTAAGGGAAGGCAGAAAATGAATGAGCTTTGTCATGTTTGACTGACAATGGCTGGATAGATTATAAGTGATGTGTAATGTTTGCAACTGAAAATATGTCAATATGGTTTCTCTTTCTTTATATAAATATATGATTACCTATGTCAAAAGTGAGACATTTAATAAAGATGTTTCTTGTTAAAAACAAAACAAACAAACAAAAAAAACCAGGGATATATTTTATACATCCCAACCCCAAACAACTTTAACTGACTGCCTGGATCTTAGGGTCTTATTAAATTTTAGGCACCTGTTTACTGAGGATGTATAGGAAGTACTAATGGGGCAAGAAAGCCCTCTACTAGAAAATCATATATCAGCAAATAGAAAATGTTTCTAGTTGGTGCCAAAAACATAACCTGAACCCATTCCGAGTAGTGTTTCACTTGTTTTTCAGTATTTATGTGAGCTGCTTTTCTATTTGCCTGTCTTTCTCCTCTATCAAGGTTCATTTGTTTGCCATTTCAGCACGTCTCCCTATGGAGCCCTTTTTTCAAGGTATTCTCTTATCAACATGTTTTTAAAGGGGTTTTGCATTAGAGACCTCCAAGTAAACCAGTGGTTCCTTCTTGGGACATTAATTTTGTGTTAAAGAAAAGCTAACACTTGCTCCATTTGAACCAGCTCAACTAGCTGACTTGAGATTCTTAAAATGGAAAAGAGTTTTACTTCTTGCTCTGACCTTTGCAAGAAGAACATCTGAGTTGTAATCTGTTATGGTAGGTTAACCTGATTTCAATTTCCACACGACAGGGTTTTCTTGAGAACTAATCCTTCTTTTATACTTAAAGTGGCATTCAAATTTACTTAAAGCCAAACTATCCATATCCCTGTAAACACCAAAAAAAGAAGAACAAGTGCCGTGCAAAACCAAAACCAATTTTTCAGTACTACAATGGTCACCAATTAAGCACAAGCAGGCAAAATCTTCCCAGAACAGTTTTAATGCAACAATGAAGGCTCTCCAAATCACATTAATGATAGCAGCATCCACAATACATTTTCGTCTCTTACTTCATCAGATAATATGACAAGACATCAATCCCCTTATATACCCTCACCTATTTCAAATCAACCAATAAAAAACATTACATGTATTAAAATTATATACTCTAAAATTTATATATAATTTAATCTAATTTAATATAACATTTTATTATTTAATGTATACATCATAAATATCTCTATAACAATCTATCTATACTATTAATAAAATGTAATGAATTCATAAAACTTAATCAAATACTATTATAAAATAAATGAATAAAATAACTTATCATTCTTTCTTTATTGTCGCTCCCTCTAGTGGTAATATTAATAACTAGTTTAAAAACAATGAACTAATGGATTAAAATATTGTTGATGCCTTTTAGTATGAGTAAAAGCATGTTATTAGTGCTTTTTATTGTTACAGCCTAGCTGCCCTTAATTTAAGAACTGGGGCTAGGGAAACTGCATCATTTAACCCTGGCCTCCAAGTAAATTTGCCAGTATAATTCCCTGTACTCAATTTTTGTTTCCCACATACCACCCCTCACATTTTATTATATATATAGGGACACTGGGTACATCTGCCACACTTAAAGGTCCCCAGTCTACATTTATTTGTAGTTCTTTTATTTTGAACCCTCTCCTATAAACACACCTGAAGGGTGTATCAAATTTCAATTTTAAATTTGTCAATTTACTAAACTTAGTCCATTCCTGTTCAATGACTTGACAAATGATTTTAGAGTCACCACTATAATCAGTAATAAATGCTGTACTACATGTATCTTCACCATCTTCTCTTTCTTTTTTGTCGTTAAATGTGGCACCTATATTTGATTCTTTAACACCTAAAATAGGTGTAAATCTATTTGTTCTTTCTTGTATAACTTCATTCTTAATTTGTGTAGTCAAAGGGCCCGGGTAACCTCGTTCAGTAAACATATTACTTAAATTATTACTTTCCTTCATAAAGTCTTCCTCATTTGAGGTCATTCTACGTATTCTTACAAACTGGCCCTTGATTATACCTATCTTCTTATGATAGGGGTGAGCACTAACAAAGTGTAAACTGGAATTAGAATAAGTTTTCTTTCTAAACACTTTCGAATTATATTTGTCCTCTTTCTTATATTTGGTGACATCTATATAGTCTATCTCCTTGTGTCCTATATTATATGTAAATCTCAGAAATTCAGTGGACTCAGTTATGTATTGGTAAACCTCCAAGAATAACTGGAATGTTCCTTTCCAAAAAATAACTATATCATCCAAAAAGCGTTTGTACAACATCCAACATTCTCGGTATTTACTATTTAAAATGTATTTCTTTTCCCACATTAGTAGCACCAGATTAGCATACATAGGGGCGCACATGGTGCCCATAGCTACACCACTGACTTGTTGATAGAATTCTCCTTGAAAATAAATAAAATTATTCTCTAGTACTAGTTCCATAAGTACAGAACAAATGTGCGATCTGAAGTAGTTGACTTCATTCATTCTGCATACGGATCCGATTCAGATCCGAGCTGGCAAAAACTTTTCAAGCAGCAGCTCCGAGCTCCAAGCTCCTCCCCTACCTATATTGCCTCACTTCCACCTATCTAGCCCCAGATCTCGTTTGCCACTCTGAGTCAGCATCGTGGTCTCTGAGCTCTTAGCTAGGTGGTAAGGTTTTTGGTACTTTTTGCTATTTGTTGAGTGTGAATTCCTTCCCTTTTTCCTCCCTTACATCGCGTTTGGTCATCGTGTTATTAAAAAAAAAAAAGTTTTTAGTTTTGTGTTCTGATTCCCGCCTAGGCCCATCCCGGTTTAATGTGTGTGTGGTGTGGTCCGTTTAGGGCTTTTTTTGTCATTGTTATGGGTGAACAGACTGAGGTTCTCTTCAAAAAGTGCACAGAGTGTGGTCATAAGCTTTCTTCAGCCGATGGCCACACTCTGTGTGTTCTACCATCTGTCCGTATCCTATGCCATTTGTTCGGGGTTTAACCCAAGGGCGTTGAAGGATCGTCGGGCTAAGCTTGTGGCCAAAGGCTTGCTACCTGGTTCTGCCCTGGAGTCTGCCATGGTTTCCTCTCCAACCAGTGACTTGGTGCAGGCAGGGACTCAACCTCCCGCCAGGCCTACTTCTTCGGAGTCGTCCCAGAGAGGTAGGGATAAAAGGGAGAAAGAGAGGCGCCATAAAGAGAGAGACAGGCCCAGGAAAAGGTCTCCGGACAGGGAGTCTTTTCTTTTTCCAGTCCCTCTGCTAAGATATCTAGGTCTCGTTCTCCTTGGCTCCATTCTCCCCATTTCTCGCTGGAGCTGACGGAGCCATCAGAGCCGAGGCACTCCCCTCTGATCCGACCCAGACCCGAGTCGGTCGCTTCCTCCAGATCGACTCGGAGTGTATCCGAACTTGATATGGACAGGCTGATGAGGAGGTTCATCCAGAACCAGATTCAGATGGGGGTCTTACCAGGAACCTCTCCCACTGGTGAGGGTTCTTCTTCTGCTACTATGTTCCACCCTATTGCTCCTTCCCCAATCCGACCCGATGCTTCGGGGCTTTCGGGTCCAAGACCTTTCGGAGCCGTGCAGTCGGTGCCGATGGTTTTCGTTTCCTCGACGCCAGCTGTCACCTTGAGTTCCTTGGATCCGATCTCAGATCCAGGGGACTCTCAGAGCCATGGTCGGGGAGTCGGACCCAAGAGTCGGGATCTCGTTCTTTTAGATCCCACCCTCGGCGCACAGACTACCCTGCAGTCGGCCCTGGTTCCGGCTTCGGTGCCAGGGCGAGCCTCTTCCTTACATTCTACGGAGGTGTGCTCTCCATCGGCATTTGGGGCAGTGGAAAGGGTCCTCTCCCAGGGGTTGAGACCACAGCTCACATCCTTGGATCTGGCCCAGACCCCCCTGATTTTGGATTCTGCTCCCATTGCCCTGTCTCAGGGACAGCCCGTGCCAAGGCAGCCCCATGCCGTTCCCCTTAGGGATCCCCCGGAGGCTTACGAATCCTCTCCAGAGAGTCACACTGGAGAGGAACCTCATAAGCGCAAGCGCAAGTGCAAGAGGATGCACCTGGTCTCCCCTGAGTCCATTACCACTGATACGGACTTGGATGAAGGAGAGGGTTCCCCCAGATCACCTCCTGAAGACATCTCGTTTGGAGACATTATGGAGATCCTCCACCAAAGAGGAGGTTGGTCAGCTCCCAAATCCTCTGCGGATGAGTCCGTATTGCTGGATGCCTTTGGCACGGGCCCATCTACTTCCTGGGTCTCCCCACCAGCTGATCCTTTGGTGGACATCATCACCAATAGGGCATGGAAGGATCCTGACACCACAGAGCCTATCCCCAAAAGGCCAGACAAAATTCTTTCTCCATCGGACAGGCAGGCTTGGTCCAAGGGAGCCCGGTAGACGCTTTGGTGGTTGCAGCTGCCACAAAGAAAGAACTAGCACAAGAGAGTTCCTCTGTTCATCCATCGGACAAGGAGTCCAGGTTAGATGGATTGTTTTGGGAAGCGCATGTACTCGTCAGCGACATTTTCTATTCGTGTGCTGAATTACTTGGCACATGTCATTTGACTGCAGTGAGACCTTATATTGGAGCTGAGTCACCCCCGGAATCTCTGTCACAGCAGGACAAGCAGTCCTTTACTGCCAAGATGACTATGCTGAAATCAGTGACTAATACCTCTATGCATCTCCTCTCTCATGCCACAGAGGGTGCCGCTAGAGCTGCAGGTACAGGCGTTGCTTTGAGGCGACATGCCTGGATCAGGCTGTGTCAATTTGCGGACCCCTTTAAGGCGTCTTTCATCAACGCCCCATTCGATGGATCATCCCTCTTTGGGAAGACCGTACGTGACACACTAACCCAGAGTAAGAAGGATGGAAAGACCTTGTCGGCCATCGAGATCCGCTTCTCTAACCCCCAGAGGTCCTATTCCAGGAACCAAAAGGGGCAAAAGAAGATGTGGTTTCGGAAATCACAGTCCTTTCGTGACACTCAGGAGTATTCATCCCCCAGAGGCCGAGGGGGGACAAGACCGACACCACCCCAGAGACAGAGGGGGTCCCAGAAACTTCAGGTCTAGGGAACCTTTTTCCGACAGACCTGCTCAGCAACCCTGAGGGGTTGCCCAGCTGCTGTACACTGGAGGCAGTCGGGGGAAGATTTTCCTTGCATCCAGTGGCATGGGAGTCCATTACTGCAGACCGCTGGGTGTTAAACATCATATCCAGAGGATATTCTATCCCCTTCATTTCACATCCCATATCTCCAGCTCGCCTTTCAGATGTCCCACCCGCTCACAGGGAGGCTGCAGCTTTAGAGGTTTTGAAGCTGTTACAAAAATGAGCCATCGAGCCGGTCCCCCCAGATCAATCCGGATCAGGCATCTACTCCAGGTTCTTTTCAGTGCCAAAGAAGACGGGGGACCTCAGGCCCATTCTGGACCTGGCTATCCTCAACCTGTCAGTAGAGAAACAAAAATTCCGGATGGTCACTCTACAGTCCATTCTGCAGTTTCTGAGAGAATGCGACTGGATGTGCTCATTAGACCTTCAGGACGCTTACTATCACATCAAGGTCTACAGGAGCTCCAGGAGGTTTCTCCGCTTCCGGCTAGGGGCCAGTTACTTTCAATTCAGAGCCCTACCCTTTGGTCTCACCACAGCCCCCAGGGTGTTCACCAAGGTTATGGCGGTCATAGCGGCTCACCTGAGACTTCAGGGCATTCAGGTATTCCCCTACCTAGATGACTGGCTCTTAGCTGCATCCACCAAGCATCTCCTGTATCATGCCCTATACTACTTCCTTGGTCTGGCTCACAAGTTAGGCATCTCGATCAACCTCAACAAGTCCCACCTGACTCCGGTTCAGATCATAGACTTCATCAGGGCTCGGTTGGATTCGATTCAGTCAAAAATTTTCTCAGTCTGGAAAGGATAGCGAATCTCAAACTCCATGTTTTCGTGATCTTGGATCACGCGGTCGTCACAGCAGCCAATGTTCTCAGGGCCCTGGGTTCCATGGCAACAGCAATCTCTATACTCCCTCTTGCACGTCTTCACATAAGAGTCCTTCAGTGGAATCTGGCAGTCCAATGGTCCTGGCTGGACCTTCCGATGAGTTTCCACATCCGTATCAATCGGGCATGCAGAACGGCACTCCTGTGGTGGCTTCACTCTGCGGACATATTTGCGGGGCGCAGCTTTCTAGCCCCTTAGGCTCAAGCTACGGTGACCATGGATGCTTCCCAGCTCGGGTGGGGGGGCACTTCCTGGGAAGAATGGTCCAAGGCATGTGGTCCCCTCCAGAGATTAAGCTACACATCAACGTCCTGGAAATGAGGGCAGTTTTGTTAGCATTGAGAGCCTTCCACCTGGTCCTACCTCTGGGGACGATAGCCATTCAATCAGACAGCATGTATGTAGTCTGGTATATAAACAAAGAGGGAGGGACCCGATCCTACCCCCTTTGTCAGGAGGCCATGAGAGTTTGGGAGTGGGCCATATCCACCAGCCGGTTTCTCTTAGCAACGCATATCCCAGGATGCTCCAACATTCTGGCGGACAGTCTCAGCAGGGCTATCCTTCTTCCCTACGAGTGGTCCCTGAATCAATCAGTGGCAGAGAAGATCTTCCGTGTTTGGGGTCAACCTTGCTGCGACCTCTTCGCATCTCCTTCCAACGCGAAGTGCAGCAAATTCTTCGCTCTGATCCCCCCAGGGAAGCTCTAGTCCAGGCTTGGCCTCCCGGGCTACAGTATGCTTATACCCCGTTACTTCTGATTCCGAAGTTCCTTCAGAGAGCTTGCTGGCTGCAGTGCAAAGTCATTCTCATAGCTCTCTTCTGGCCGCGTCAAGTGTGGTTTCCCTTCCCATGGTCTCATCTGTTGGCCCCTCCATGGGCTCCAGATCCATGTCCGGATCTAATTTCTCACCTGTCAGGCTTGCCCCTGCCCAACATGGACAGTCTCAAGCTGACGGCTTGGCTGCTCCAGTTCCCATTATCATCAGGACTCCCGGACTTTCATCCCCTGTTAAGAATATTCTCGTAGCTTCTCTTAAGGCCTCCACTAGGAAACTGTACAATAGCAAGTGGAAACTTTTTTGCATTTGGGCCTCTCAGCGCAATCAGAACCCGTTTACAGCCCCTGTTCTGGTCATACTGGATTTTTTGGCAGATCTTTTTCGGTCAGGCTCTAGTGCTTTCACCATCAAGGTTCAACTGGTTGCCATCTCTAATTTTCATGTGGGTAAAAATAAGGTTGCTCTGGCTTCGGCCAAACTCTATAAAGCCTTCCTGAAGGGCACTTTTTTATTGTGACCTCCAGTTAAAGAAACAGTGCCCCCTTGGGATTTGACTTTAGTCCTTCAGGCCTTGACCTCTCCCCCTTTCGAGCCAGCCGGTTCAGTTCCGATGAAGTTCTTGTCATGGAAGACAGCATTCTTGGTCACCATCACTTCGGCTAAGAGAGTTTCTGAGTTGCAGGCATTATCCTCCTTGCCCCCCTATTTGGTTTTTCACAAGGATAGGGTTTTGTTGCGCATGAACCCTTCTTTTCTTCCCAAAGTGTCTTCAGCAGCCAATATTAATCAATCCATAAATTTGCCAGTCTTCTTCCCAAATTTCCAGAATAGGGGTGAACGTATGTTTTATTTGTTGGATGTCCATAGACAGCTTAGTTTTTACCTCCATAGGACTAAACCCTTCCGGAATGTCGGATCAATTGTTTGTCTCTTTTTCTAAACCATTTCTGGGCAAAGCAGTTTCGAAAGTGTCCTTAGCAAGGTGGATCACCCTGTGTATTGCGCAAGTCTATAAGGACAAAGGGTTATCTCCTCCTGGTGTACTGAAGGCTCATTCCACTAGAGCTATGGCCACTTCTGCAGCTTTCTGGTCGAGAGTTTCATTAGATGATATTTGTGCAGCAGCGACTTGGGCAAATTCACACACATTCATCTCCCATTACAAATTGGATCTTATTTCTAGAGGGAGAGCATCCTTTGGCTCTGCGATGCTCAGAATTATCCTTCCATAAGAGCCTCCCAGGAATTCTAGTAGCTGGGGACTCTGCTCCATATGTGCAGAATTAATAAAGTCAACTATTTCAGATAAAGAAGTTATGTTCTTACCATAACGTTCCATCTGAGTAGTAGACTTAATTCTTCTGCACTTTGACTCCTTCCCGTCCCCCTCACTCTTCAGGTTATCCTGTTTAGGGTTTTTGGTTATGTTACTTTTTAGTGACAGCAAACTCTATCTGGGGCTAGATAGGAGGAAGTGAGGTAATATAGGTAGGGGAGGAGCTTGGAGCTGATGCTTGAAACGTTTTTGCCGGCTCGGATCCGAATCGGATCCATATACCCATATGTGCAGAAGAATGAAGTCTACTACTCAGATGGAACGTTATGGTAAGAACATAACTTTCTTTTCATCATTACTCAGGCACACTTCTTCTCTCAGATATTCCTCCATCCATTCTATTCCTATATTATGAGGAATAGATCTAAACAAATCTACTATGTCAGTAGTAACAAATATTAAGTCTTCATTGTATATTTCTTGAGTAATATTTCTCATAAAGTCCCAAGAATCTTTTAAAATAATATAATTTTCCATGACCAGATCTTTTAGTTTTGTAACTAAATATTTAGCTATAAAAGTAGTGGCTGAACCTTCAGCTGCTACTGTAGGTCAGAGGGGTGGGTCATGAATATTCTTATGAATTTTCGGTATCCCGAAAATTGACGGGACCCTTGGCTGAGGATTATATAAAAATTCAAATAGTTTATTATCAATAAACCCTTCTAGCAATAAATCATTTAATGCCATGTATATCTTCTTATAGGCTATATTGATATGATTGTTGGATACCTCTCTATATTTCCTATCATCTTGCAAATTTTCCAACATCTTAGCCTCACACATAATGTTATTCATGATAACTATCCCCCCTCCCTTATCAGGCCTCATAACTCTCACTTGTTTGTTTTCTTTTAACTCATATAAGGTATCTTTCTCACTGTGTGTTAAATTTGGATGGAACCTGTACTTATTCAAATTGTTCCTTAGCTCATGTGCAATGTTAATTTCCAAGTTTCTTAACTGGGGATGTAATGGTGGGTTAAAGACATTTGCCCTTTGTAAACTTGTACATTTGTTTATTCCTGTGCTTTTCCCTTCAAATCCTAACTGAAAATTTATTTTCCTTAAATACATTTTTAAAACAATTAAGGTCCTACTAATGTCACATTTTTGGATGGTACAAAATTTAAGCCTTTAGATAATAACAAAAAATGTTTTTATTTATTGCAATTTCACTAAAATTAAATATGTTAAACCCCTGATAGGTGTACTTAAAACCTTCTTGTATAATATTGTCTTTTTCCAACAATGTTTCATTTAAAATCTGTCTCTGCCCTTCCCCCTCCTTTGATTCCACTGATAATTAACTGGTGATTGGTTCCGAATCCTTTCGGATCTCCGGAGGGGGGGATACTCTAAAGTGTCTTGCAGAGAAGGTAAATTACTCTGAATATTCATGTCAATATTTTGAACCTGATTATTGTAACAATTCTGTTCGTCTCTATGTCTTACTTGGGGTTCCATGTTCTCCCTGTTAAACCGATGGTTAGTCTGTTTAGGTTGGGGGTAATGTGTCTTGTATAGATATTCCTGTCTGTCCCTATCAATTTTCTTTTTCTTTCTTAACATGATCTGTTGACATTTGTTGTCTGTATGTTCCCTAACAAATATTTTTTCTTATGTTCATCTGTTGTAAACATTACACCATGTATGTGTTCATTCACTTTATTAATGTTTTCCATAAGTAACACTGTATTTCTTTCATTATTTTTTGTGATAGCCTTCATTAAATCCATACCCCACTTATTAAACATATCTAATAATCTACAACAAAAGGAGGAAGCTACTACAAGATAGAAAAAAAATCCTTGTAAAGAGACATTTGATCACTATATAAAAAAAAAAAGCTCAGCTCATCAAAAATCATCCAAAATTTCGAGAGAGAGAAAAATAGCTAAAACTCAAAAACAATCAATCCATAAGGCCTTCTTAGAGCTAGAAAAACCTAGGAAAACCAGATAGATAGCTCAAACTACTCAAAATGATGAAGATTACTGATCCTGACTACAGACATTGCATACCCCATATTGCGACATAGTCAGTGCTTCCTCCCCCCCCCAAAGGGAGAGAATAACTATACCAACCAATAAAGCCCCCAACATCTCCAGCAGCAAGTGAACTGCTCTCAAGCAAAAACACAGCACATCCCATTAATGATGGTGTCCCCGGCTGTGTGCTCCATGTGAACTATGAGGAATTAAACCCACAGCCAGGCAGCTGTTTAATCAAGTCCACTTAATCAAAGTCTCTTCTCCACCGAGGGAGTGGTACAGCTGCACTGCAACTTCTGACTTACAGGCCAAGCCCTCCACCGACCCTCCACCGACCTCATAAATTAACCCGGCATGCCTTGGAGACAAAGGGAGGGGAAATCATAACATACAGAGAAAAATTTTATAGGAGCATTGACTTTTGAGAGGGATCCAACAGTTTGGTGATTCAAACTCAGTTCATACCTTTTAAAAATGGTTTGATTTTTTCAAAACAACAGCAAAATGAGGAAAGGAGGAAAAGCCGGTCAATACTCGATGGGCGAAATGGCCATACCTTACTACACAATACCCCTCGGTATCATTGAAAAACTCAGCAGCTCATATACATCACAAGATGGATTGCAACTTTAATGGTGACAGAAGTCACAGGAGGACCACACCTTCAGGGCTCCTGGACTCAAAGTCAGACAAGTGAAAAGTCACAAGTGGTGTCCTGACAAAGTTTTGTGGGCCCTCTCAACATCCCCACTCTACTTTTCCAAGTCTGAACTGACACAACAATCCATTGACAGGCTGACAAGTTGACAATGATAAACACATCTGACACAGATATCCTTCAGAAGGGTCTCACAGAATACATATCAGAATGGTCTCTGCCACCACAGGAACTGGTGCCAAAGCCAAAGCCAGCATATAGACCTGGGGAAAAAAAGGTTACCTCATCTACCAATAAAAAACAATAACCTAACAAACAAAAGACAAAACCAGGTACCAGGGACACCAAAGTGGTATCAACCTGGGGAGTCAGGTTGAACTCATGTAGGGACCTGTAGAATGGAAGTAAAGTAGCCCCATTCACCTTCTACTGATGCGACAGTTCTCATGAAGAATTCTCCCATCTAGATGCTATCATCATGGTGATCCTTTATAGATCCTCATCTGACATTGTCAATGTGTCAATGCTCCTCATCAGACACTGGATTACATGCTTCCTCACCAAAAGGATAAAGGGTCTCAAAATCGCCCTTGCAGCAATCAAAATCTGCCCCTCAAAAAAAACTGAAGAACTCCAGCTCAGCTCAATCACCCCTTGCTGCCCAGAGAAGACCTAATGAGGGAACATGATGGCCCACACAAACCCAGATTTGATGAATATGCTAATCCTCAAGGCCATAGATCATCAGAGCCTGACAATGAGCTTAAAACCTTGAAAAATCTCTATACATAGGGCTCAAGCTAGGGATACTTCCAACCAAACACATGTGAGGGCAGTGGAAAAGGCTGGATTAGGATTCACCAGGCTCTCGGGTAGTGGGTTCGAGAAATCTTGACCATGATTATGAGATATACCCTCGGGCTGCGAGGATTACCTCAGTGTATGATCTTATAGGAGAGCACAGAAAAATAGTGGGTATTACAAAACATACTAAAAGGGGTGTAAATGAAAATAATGGGCATAGTGAAAGCTCATAATGAAATTCTGAATCTTGTTGTACATTATTTGGAAATTTCCAATCTCTTAAACCTTTGGGAACTATACCCATACATTCCTTCAAATCTACATTGTCTAAGTCTAAACTTCTGTATTTATATAACAAATCATTTAACATATCAATCTTCTCATTGTATGAACTGCCATATGTTCTATTATCTGTTTCTGTAATGTTAAAGTTCAACTTGCATCCTAGTCAAGCATTTAAGATAGATTATAAGTGATGTGTAATGTTTGTAACTGAAAATATGTCAATATGGTTTGTCTTTGTTTATATAACTATATGATTACCTATGTCAAAAGTAAGACATTTAATAAAGATGTTTCTTGTTGTTAAAAAAATAAATAAATAAATAAACAGGGACATATTTTATACATCCCAACCCCAAACAACTTTAACTGACTGCCTGGATCTTAGGGTCTTATTACATTTTAGGCACCTGTTTACTGAGGATGTATAGGAAGTACTAATGGGGCAAGAAAGCCCTCTACTAGAAAATCATATATCAGCAAATAGAAAATGTTTTCTAGTTGGTGCCAAAAACATAACCTGAACCCATTCCGAGTAGTGTTTCACTTGTTTTTCAATATTTATGTGAGCTGCTTTTCTATTTGCCTGTCTTTCTCCTCTATCAAGGTTCATTTGTTTGCCATTTCAGCACGTCGCCCTATGGAGCCCTTTTTTCAAGGTATTCTCTTAACATGTTTTTAAAGGGGTTTTGCATTAGAGACCTCCAAGTAAACCAGTGGTTCCTTCTTGGGACATTAATTTTGTGTTAGAGAAGCTAACACTTGCTCCATTTGAACCAGCTCAACTAGCTGACTTGAGGTTCTTAAGATGGAAAAGAGTTTTACTCCTTGCTCTGAACTTTGCAAGAATATCTGAGTTGTAATCTGTTATGGTAGGTTAACCTGATTTCAATTTCCACACAACAGGGTTTTCTTGAAAACTTATCCTTCTTTTATACTTAAAGTGGCATTCAGATTTACTTAAAGCCAAACTCTCCATATCCCTGTGTTATTCCCTGAGCCCCAACATCTGGGAGAAAGGATACTTCATACCTTGGATGACCACAGGCAATTCAGGTAGTATCGTAACATTACAAAATGTTTCTGAACTTTTGTTCAGTTGTTCACTTCTTGTTAAGGTAAGGAGAAGGGACAACCTGTATCAAAGCAGACCATTTCCAAATGGATAGCTCATGCTATTACCTTTTGTTGTTCCCACCACAACAAAACTGTTCCAGGCAGGGTCAATTCATATTCTATCATGCCTTGATTTAATCCGTCTCTTTTAGGGAAGTGTTGAATTATAGATGTATTCTAGAAGCAGCAACCTAGTCCTCTCTGCATACTTTTACAAAGCACAACAAGCTAGATTCCTTTTCCAGGTCTAGGTCATGTTTTGATAGGACCATTCTCCAGGGCTTCCTGGACCCTTCTTCTACCTCCCAGATGTTCTAAGCTATTGTAATCTACCCGTACAGTTTAGGCTATCACAGTAATAATCAATATGAAGAATAGTACAGTTGTATAAATACATTTACTGTGGCAGTAGATGTTTGAATGATCACTGCTGCAATAGCCACTCCCTCCATCCTCTTCCTACCCCGCCTTGTTTTTTGGTGTGTTTTATTCCAGTGTGTAGGCATTTGTTTGTTTGTTTGTTTTTTTGTTCCTAGCAGTGTCTCCTCAAGGCTCAGCCTCCCTCTCTCAGTTGGCATGAAAGCTCTGAAGGTCTCGATGCCCACCCAAATCTGTCTTTTTATCCAGCTCAGCTCAAGCTAATGGTTTGGGTAAGTAGAAGGTGCCGTGAAACTTTGCAGGATATAAAACGTATAGTTTGGGCTACTGCAGCAGGGATTATTTGAATATCTGCTGTTAAAGTAAATTTACCCAAAACAACTATACTTTTCTACAACCCAAAATGATTACTTGTAAATTTGCATTTTATTTTAATATTATTTTCTACACTTGGACAGAAAACTCATAATACAGATTTAAGTAGCAAAGTGTGTGTGTCTGTGCCTGTGTGTGTGTGTGTGTGTGTGTGTGTGTGTGTGTGTGTGTGTGTGTGTGTGTGTGCTTTTAATCAAACTCTGAAACCAGCCTTTATTGTGTCCAGTATGCTAGGACTTAGCAGAGGAAACAGAAGCATGGACTCTGGTTTAAGTCTATTTCTGACTCTAGTGCTGACAGCTCAATGTATACTTTTTATTCTGAATTTGGAAATGGACAACCTATCTTCACTATATCCAGTTTCACAATATAAAGTGTATGTTAGGCTGTCTAGACTATGGCCAGAAACAGACTGAAACCATAGAGTCCATGCTACATAGCAATTACGATTCTTGTTTACCATTATGTAGTTTGTGTTGCAGTGCCCAAATAACACACAGACGCTAGAGTTTAACATTGCCTGTTAAAACTTCTTTCCTCCTTTCATTTACTCATTCAGGTTTTTAGCACACAGGCAGTTTTTTTGAATGGTATACTCAAAGGCCAGATTTTCAGGTGAAAGTACATAGGTTCATAGGTTCATACTGGGCTATCTGCCCTAGGGCATTTATAAGCCTAGCCAGAGTGTGCTTGGCTTTCGCCACCCATTTTAAATTAATTTTGCTATGCCTTTTTTTGAGGTTAGTATACTGTGCCTCTGTCTAACAGTGACACAGAAGTGATAGCTGGGGTAAACCTACGATCTCCCATCCACTCATCAAGATTCCTCTTGAAGAGAGTCAATGTGGGACTCTGCCTAACCTGGACTGGGATTTTATTCCAGAGTGAAGGGAGCCTCTGGGTTATGAATCTGTCCCTCCAGCATGTCCTATTTATTTCAGTGCTGAGGTTCAAGTCTCTCAAGCACGTAGCTCGATGGGATTTGGATTTTCTGAGGTGCAGCATGTCCATTAATTCCGGGTTTATATGTCAGGCACAGATCGCCTCTGAGCAGGCGGTATGCCACTGAGTAATGCTGGAGTTTCTTTAACCGGGCAGCATATGGCATCTGTTTGAGCCCTTTGATCCTCTTGGTGAAGTACTTTTGGGGTCTTTCCAGTTGCTGCAGGTGTCTGGTAAGGTACATCCCAAAAGGGGCATTGTACTCAATTATGGGCCTGATGAGGGATGAGTAAAGAGGCACGATGACCTCCCCTGATCTAGATGTGAATCCCTTCATGATTAGGTGGGCTATATAAAATGTTTTTCTAACCACTTTGGCCACGTGGTTGTCAAATGAGAGATTGCTATCAACTTGGGTCCCCAGGTCCCTAATGACTTCTTCTGTACTTTATGTATTACCACCTATGTGGTAATTTGTGGGCACTTTGTTTTTGCCAAAGGGGATGACTATACACTTTTTGGCATTTAGCTTGAGGCCATGGCTCTGGCACCAGTTGTCTGTTTCTATGAGGCCCTTTTGGAGGATGCTTGTGTCAGCTGGAGAGTTGATTATGGCACCCAGTTTGCAGTCATCTGCGAACTTGGTCAGCCACAGTCCTTCCATATTGGCCTGTACCGCCGAGAAATTTATACCGAACAAGAGATGTCCCAGGACTGAGCCTTGTGAGACGCCACTTGTAACTGGTTTGGAGTCTGACATGGCTCCAGCAATTCTAACCATGTGGGTTCTGTCCTTGAGCCAGTTTGCAACCCATCTAGTGACATAGGGGTTTATATTTAAACTGATGAGCTTATCTATAATGCCCGAGTGGGGTATTGTATCAAAGGCTTTTGCGAGGTCCAGGTAGGCTGTGTGGACCACCTTCCCCTCGTCAATGGCCTTGGTGACTGTTCCAAAGAAATCAACCAGGTTTAAGAGGCAGGATCTGCCCTTAACAAAGCCAAACTGGGTAGGATCCAGTGTCTGTAGGTCCCCAGTATCTTTATTTATGAGGTCCATGATGATCCTTTCCATAGCTTTGCAGACCAAGCTAGTCAGGCTTATAGGGCGATAGTTTCCAGGATCCGTTGAGGCACCACCTTTGTGGAGAGGGACCACTGTTGCTGTACGCCACTCTTTGGGTACATATCCTGCAGTAAGGCTAAGATTGAACAGTAGTTTTATGTTTGGGTTTAGCTCTTCTTGGAGTTCATGTAGGACACAGCCCAAGACACCATCTGGTCCCATTGATGCTGTGTTTTTTGCTTTGGAGAGGGCGACTCTTACCTGAGCATCTGAGATGTCAGGGGGGCAACACTCTGTTGGGATAGATATTTGCCCTTTTGGTGGGGAGGGGGGGAGAAGTTTGCACTGAACCTGTCAGCTAGGATGTTGGCAGTGTCTGTGGGCTCGGTGTATTTTTTGTCATTTTGGACTAATTCTGAGCATATCTGGGAATTCCCACCCAGGTTCCTAACATAACTAAAGAAAACCTTGTGATTATCCTTAGTGTCCTGTGCAATTTTTCTCTCTAAGCTGGCCTTAGACGATTTTATGAGTGCCCGTAGTTTTTTGCTAATACTGATCAGAGATGCCTTCCCTTTTTGGGATTTTGCTCTATCATGTAGTAGCTTCCTCCTTCTATTGTATAGTTTGTTTATGGCTGGGGTCCACCAGACAGGACGTCTGCCTTTGGAGGATTGGGTCTTGGTTTTATTTGGGATTGCATGATCCATGCATTCCTGAAGGTGTTCATAGAATGGGTTTATAAAGGATTCTGCGGTCTGGGCCGTATTTTCCACAGGCCCGGGGGCTTTGAAGGATTCCGCTTCACACTTGGAATGGGGTGATGAGAGACAATAATTACATGTATAATTTTACTAAGAAATTTATCTTGAATTATTCTTAATGCAAAAACACTTGGTCATGTATGCAACTATTCAACACATGTGTACATCTTTTATCACAGTTAACAGTAGAAGAAAAAAACTAAAAATGCCCCCTTTCAGGCCACTTCATACCCCTCTGGGACCCCCCCCCCCCAAGCCTTCAGCATCTTCCGGCACCTCTGGCTTTAAACCATCACATATTTAAAGTTTACTAGCATGTATATTTTTTATTTATTTATTTATTTTACATTTGTTGACCGGGCTAGTCCAGCTGGATATATGTCCATTTTCAGTGGAAGCCCGGGGAGAAAAGCTCCATTGGTTAAAACAAGATTAGAGAATACAAATACACATAAAACAAAAGCAGTAAGCATAAAGGATAAGATTTTAGTATAGGTAATACACATCTAAGAGTAAAAAATATCCATAACAAGAAAATATTCAAGTAAATGGTTAACGACTTTCAATACGAAATTTGATAGTATCTAAACATACAGTGTATCAATACATTGTTTTGAAAAAATGGTAGACAATATAAATTTTTTTTTTTTTTTTTTTTTGTTAATGAGATCAGTAATATCTAGAAAGATATTATGTCAGAGCAGTATACTCTGTTGTGGTTTTCTTTAAGAAGTCTGCATTAGTGTGGGAAAGTTAATGTTTCATTTTTTTTCAAGAATTATCACCCTGTGGTGGTTGAAAACTGAAACTTCATTCATTGTGCAGTGAGTAGGGAGGTAAGGGCTGCTCCTGTTAATTCGGCACTACTTTATCCCTGCGCATTGTAGTTTGTCTCTTTTTTATCCTGTGTCATAAAACGAAGCAAAGGGGAAATTAATAAATAAGTGAAAAAAATGAATGAAACTAGCACTTTATAAAAATACTTTTGTTTTGCAGAACTCCTGCTGCCAAGACAATTTATCTCAGGCTATAACAGATCAAGAAATAAGATGACAAAGTAGAAATGTTTCCAAACAACAAGTTAGTTTCTCAGTATCCCATTGTCTTTGAATTCCAAGTGCTTAAGCCCATGAAAACTGAGCTGTACAAACTGCCCTGTTGGTATGCAGTAAAGTTAGCTTCACATTTGTAAACTGCTTAACTCCAAGAAACAGCAAGTGACATGAAAAAAATAACTGTAGCAAAGACAGTGCAGTTAGCATTTTATGCTTATGAAATATTATTTTGCTTTTTGCACTCTAACTTGCCTTGTTGATGATCGCATATCACAGTAGTGAAAGACCATAAGAAACAAACAGAGTGCATGTGTGCCCAAGGCGAATGTCCCATTTGTACCCTTCTCCAAATTCAGTCTTGACTTAGTTAACATAGACCTAATGAAACTAATCTGTCCAACCAGTTATGTGAATGAAGTGGTTTGATGGCTGGACACTAACAACCAGTTATGTGAATGAAGTGGTTTGATGGCTGGACACTAATCTGTAATTCACTTTTTATTGGCTGTAGGCAGCATCATGTCAAGGGCCTGCACCAAGTCCCAGATGTTTTGTCAAATCAAAGGCAAGAGGGGAACTTCACTTTGCTTGTTAGCAAGTAGTAAAACAAGCCAATGATTCCATTAGTGTGTAATACAGATTCTCTACACTCTTAAGCAACACATGAGTTGCCACTGGGTCTAATAGGTAATTTAAAAAGTAACATGAATTTCAAATTCAGGTCGACGCAGCTAAGGAAAATGTTAGCAAGATTCTGTAATGGAATAGTAGCAGTTCTGATACTGAAAGTTCCAGTGGACGTGTAATTTGAGCCAGAATAACTGTGCTTGATTGTTGTAGAAATAGTTGAACCACCTAATTTACATGCTAGTAGTGTCAAACTTAATTAGGCTTCCTGGAATTATGTAATTCTTATTTTGTTTGCATTTTTAAATTATAGGTCAAGCAAATCTTTTCAGTGATTGCAGTGTTTTGATTAGTTAACAGTATTCCTTCATTTTGTTATATAGAGCTAAATGGTTGGTTGTTTATGTCAGCTGGTTATTAAATGATGTATTACACAGATCTCACTTCAGTAGAGCTTTTTTGTTTTCATATTTGTAAATTAAATTATTTGGTGGTATCTTTATGTATCATTACAAAATATCCAATTATTGCTAAAAACATTCAGAAAACTGCAGATATTGCTCAATGGGGAGGTCATGTGAGTTAACTGATTTTCATTCAGCTGATTATCATTTGGTACTAATGCAATGGAATCATCTGGGTCCTGACTTTCTGTAGCATCCCTCAAGAAGGTTTAGCTTCATCTGTGAAATGTGCAAATGATATTATTGCCACATGACTGACTTTGATAATTGCATTAAGCGGTTGAAATGCCGTCAAGAGCAGAGTTCCCCAAAGAATGTTTGCAGCTGTGGGGTGCTTGCATCTGATGCCGAGTTTAGCCTATATCCAACAGTCTTTTGAAAAGAACTTCTGTGTGGTTTGAAGATGTTTAAAAACTTGTACTCAAGAAAAGTACAGCAGGATTACATTTCGTGGGTGTGCCTTCCAAAAATCTGCATTGTGTAAAAAGCTTAAGAGCTTTGTTAAGGTTTTTGGGCCAGCAGGTGTATTATTGTTGCTACAGCACACTTGTGCACTTCTCACAAGCTCATTATAATGCTCTTGTACTTACACGGGAGCCATGCTGAGACACAGCTGTAGGTAGCTGCCAGTTTTGCATGTGAATGCTTGACACTTCATTTCAGATTTTGAGTTTACATTTAGGTAACCTTTGGCACGGTAAAGTTTGATGTGCTAGCTGAAGCATAAGGCAGCGAAGCCAGTACCCTGGATTTGAATTGGACACCTGCTACTCTCATACTGCGTAACAGTGAATATGCCACTTCAGAATAGTTAAAAATGTACAATGTACTTTGTTTTACTGCCAAAAAAAAAAAAAAAAAACTCTATACTTAACTACAAAAAAAATGTTTCAACAGTAACATTGAACAGTGGCACTCTGCAGGCATGCTTTTTAAACTTCTACTTTAATTCATCTGTTTGAGCCCTGCTGTTATGGAGGCCAGAATTGTTATTTTTGTTTCATCAGTCATCTTTTGACTAACCCTGTCAACAAAAGGATAAATAAAAATAAACTAAACATAAGGCATGTAAATTAATCCCACAGTTGCAAGGTTATTATTTTTGTTATTCCATTTTAATAAAATCTATTTTTATGGAGAGTGTATAAAAGTGCTCCATGACAAGACCTTGACTCCATTTTGATCAGCCTTCAAAATTACAGTTGTAAAGAAGCGAAATCACTAAACTGCAAAAAAAAAATTGCAATTTAAAGTCTGTAGAAACAAGTGTTTTGTGTTGGGGGGCAAAACTCCCTGAATAACATCCCCACCATGTGGAGAACTGCATACAACAGACTCCGGCTGTTCTGAGGTTATGCTATCTTGGGGAAAGGAGAAATCCCTGGGACACTGCATTTTTAATCTTTTGCGGAAAAAGCCAGTAAGTAGTTGCACATTTAATATGAGAGTCCGTCATTAGTGTCTTGAAATCAAATCTTTGTAGAAGTCAAGAACTGACGACTGCTTCTAATGTTGGCTAGGGAAGTGTCGATGACCTTTGTCATTTTCATAGTTCAGTATAACTGTAGGGGATAATGTTTTATATGAGGTACACTGAACTGGACATAGAGACATTTTCTTTCTGGAAGTATGTCCTATGAAATTATAATCTTGTAATAATTTAGCCAGTAAAGAAATGGAACAAGAAAAAAAGTGCCTGATATTAACGTGTCACCCTGTGGACTATTCATTGACACTGTCTGCATCTGTACTATGTGTGTTCACTTATGTACTTGGTGTGGGATTAGAACCATCAACCTGAAACTCTTCTTGCCTCTGTAGCACCATGGACCTATTTAAAGATTCTGCAAACTAGTGTATGCAAAAGACCTGAGAATTCAGTAGCAGAACAATACTTGGAAAAAAGTTTTACTGTGTCCCATTGATCATAACACACTGCAGACAAACTTCATCTGTGTGCAACATTACTTGGAATTTAATAATAAAACAGTACTTGGAAATAAACATTTTAGTCTGCTCCACTGAGTTTAACAGAAGCTTTGTATATTGAGTAAATGTGGTTATAACAAGTGCTTACTTTATGTTATCATAGCCTTTAGTTTTTTTATTTATATTTGACATTTGTTTACTTGGAAATTCTGACTGGTATAATATTCCATTTTTTAACAAAGGCCCAGTGAAAAACGTTCCACATTGATATAATACAGTTACAGTTAGGTAAAGTTATTGTAAAACCTACTACAGAAGAACAACGTATTAACATGGTAAAAAACAAGTCACAACTTCAGTTCATGCAAGGTTACATTTACACATACAAAGTTTAAATATTTAGACAGAGAAAAGATGAAAAAAGAACATTGCAAATAGTAAAGAATTTACAATTTTGCAATTCATAGATCAAACACATTGAGTACAAACTTTGGAACAGAGTTGACTAGACAACATTTTCAAGGCAAAATTATATTTGTCCTTTGTAAGAAATAGATTGTTTAGCGAGAAGGAATTAGAAGTAGTATGCTGGGGGAGGGACTAGCTCAGCCTATGGTACTGCAGGAGCAGAGCCAAGTCTTATCTAGATAGACTTTAAGTATGTTTTTGAAGTTGGAGAAGTTAGAGTTAGGTCTTATTTGCAGAGGAATAGCACTAATTTTTTTAGTGACTGAATTGTGAGTTGTTTAGACTGTGCATGTTTTTGGTAACCATTATGGTGGGCTGGCCATCCAGTGACAGTTTACGGATGTAGCCTGGGCATACGACAAGACAGTTGTATGACATTGTTACACAATGCAGCTTGTTAGAACACTTTAAAGTATTAAGAAATAATAGTGTAAGCAGTGGATTAATATCGCTGAAAGCAAGACGAAACACAAGATGCACAAGGCACAGCTACCTGTTTTCAGGAATAGATGGTAATTTTGCTAAAGTCATTTTTAGTTTTACAGCACACATATGGAGATTATGGGAGCCAAATCTAGTTCTTAACTTGTTATATTAGCCAATATTCTAAAGCTGTAGATGGTGTTGTGAAACTGTCTATCAGTGGCATTCTAATACTTTTTATTAGTAGCAGTTTGCGCACAGCTTTTACTAAGCTTGAGCAGTTCTAATTCTTGTGTGGCACCAGCAGATTTCCTTTCTATTTTTTGACTTATGAAATTCTTTGGGATATTATCTCTTAAGGCCAATGCATTCAAAATGTTTTCTTAAAGTAAATTCGTAGATATGAAGGTACAGATTTATACCACAGGTTGTAGTGTATTAAGTCAACAAATGTCTTCCTTTTAATTGTGAAAAACAGAAAGAATCATGATTCCTTGCCATTTCCTGGTTTTACAGCCTTTGAAGAACCTCCTGCTGCTGTTTATAATAGTATTTGTCAAACAAATGCACAAATGGTATCATCCCTTCATATCTGCACTGTAAATCAAAGCATTATGATGGTCATTTTCCAGTTGATGGACATTTGGCAACTGTGAAGTCACTTGTTAGCTGATTCCACTATTTAGTATGTAGTCATTATAAAATGTTGTTAAAGGAAAATATGTACAAAGTACAACTCTTATTCATGCCATAATATCTTCTTTCTGACAGAAAGATCCCTACATTACTGTACTTAAATAAAACACAAGACTGTTTCTTCCTTTGTATGGCATGTCTAAGCTAGTCAACCTTCCAGTTGCATGCCATGGTGGGTTTGCATGAAATATTGTTGTACCTTCATTAAGAATTTATCCATTTGGCTTGTGTGTCTTATTGCCCCTTATATTGCAGTATTTTGGCCCAGGAGAAGCTTGAATAGTATGATATTAATAATTGTCCAAGCTTCTTTCTAGCCCATGAACTCCATAAAATAAATATTTCATTGATCAAGCAAAATATTTTTTATAAAATAGTTCTAGAGAGGAGATTTAGGGTGCACTGTAGGACAAATAAGCATTAACTAAAAAAAGCAAAATAATGCTAGTGTGGTAGCATTCTTCCTTCAGACTAGGCCACTTGTGGATAGGATACAATGATGTGATAAAATGTATATTGCTTATTCTCTTACTAAAGTGACCTCTTAAGTCTGCTGTTTACTTTAATGGCACATGTTTGATGTGGAAACAAAAAAAAATTGTGTCATATTGCAGTGGCAGTCCTGGGCAGCTATGGAAACAGCTGCATGGGCGAGGTGAAAATATTGATGCCTTGAATAAAAAGAAAAAAACATATATAGATTAAACATATTGGGGGAGTAGTGACTGACTTGGAATACTTGGATATAGTTTGTTTTCAATAACTTGTCATAGCCATTGGCTATCAGATGTGTTTTCCTGGTAATCTGATTGAATCTTCTTGATGGGACAAAAAGGAAATTACCAGCGAATTCTTCATTTGATCTAGACTTGTGTAGATTGCATTTGTATCCAAGAATGCTGTAACTGTCTGCAGGAGACACATTTGAAAAGAAATGAGCATGTGAATTTGACAAAAGGAGGATTTCAGAATGGATATTCAGCAGTATATGGGACAGATGAAAAGGGGAGTAACCATACTAATTGCTAGAGGTACTCTAGTAGTGATAGATGAGGAAGAAAAGACAAAAATGGTTGATCTGTGGTAGTACGGAGCTATTGGCAAGGGATGAGGATTACAGTGACATGTTTATGTTCCACTGAAAACTGTTAGTACTGAATTTAAGAAAATTTTGGGAGAAATAATCTGCATTCAGCAGGAATATTATTTATAGGTGGGGAGTGGATTACTATTTGCAAAAGTGAGGATGTATCAAAGGGGCCTAGAAGGGACAATATTACAAAAGAGGGTAGATTTCTGAAGAAATTTATGAAAATATTTGGTGTGGAAGGTGTGAATTCAGTAGTAGGAGCTCAGAAAGAATTTACTTCTTATTCTCCAAGGTACAATAACTGGGCTAGATTAGATAGAAATTATATTTCACAGGAACATGTGCATTTAATTGAAAGTTTTGACACACATCCAGTAACTATTTCTGATCATGCAGTAATAAAAACTATGATAAAAATGCAGGGTGATGAAGTAAAAACAAGACAT
The DNA here is from genome assembly GCF_019279795.1 of Protopterus annectens. Classification (NCBI taxonomy): domain Eukaryota; kingdom Metazoa; phylum Chordata; order Ceratodontiformes; family Protopteridae; genus Protopterus; species Protopterus annectens. The sequence continues at coordinate 1,140,048,308 of NC_056725.1, forward strand.
GATGCTTTCCCACCTATCTGTTAAAAAGAGAGGAATTTAAGGAAGTAGTGGAAATTTTTTGAGAATTATTATGGAAAAGAGAAATATCTTCAGGAGTTATAGCTAGTGACTGGGATAAAATGAAAATGGAGTTTAAAAATAGGGTTGAAATAAAAGAGAAGGAGATACGGTTAAGAACTAATAGAAATTATTTAGAGGGGCTGACAAAAGGTAAAAATACTCCAGAGTAAGGAGGATTTCACAGAACAAGAGAAGGAGCAAATGCAGGTTGCTAAAGGGAAAGTAAGGGAATATCTGGGTACTATGCATGACTTTAGAACAATTGCAATGAAGCAACCGTTTTTTGATAACGGCTCCAGAGCACAAAAAAATTTAAGCACAACAACTTAGAGTTGTTGCCAGACTTCGAGAAATTATTACAAGATAATTAACCAGCAGTCCTGTAGATGTTTTACAGATGTTCCAGAAATTTTGTGAAAATTTGTATAAAGCAGAGGAATGTGGAAATAAGAGTATAAATGGAAATATTTATGGAAGACTTAATTATACCAAGGTTAGAGGTAGATGAGTCTTGGCAGTTAACAGTTAAGAAGGAGATGACATAAAATAAACGATCTTTAGGAAAGTCTCAGAAACAGATGGTATTCCTCTGGAAGTATGGAAATTAGGAAGGAAGAAAGTGATAAAGATCTGGAAGATTTTTTTTAACAGTGTTGTAAAAGGAGCGGAAGCACCAACATCTTGGAAGAAAGCTGTGGTGGCTGTAACACCTAAAGATGGTAAAGACCTATCAGACTAAGCTTCATATAGACCCATTTCAATTTTAAACCATAATTATAAAATGTTTATGAATATACTAGCTAAAAGAATGACCAAGGTGTTGCCAAAATTGCTAGATATAGATCAGTGTGGTTTTGTGGAGGGTAGGCAAACATTTGACAACATTAATAGAATAATGATGATCCAGAGGGAAGCAGTATGTAAGAAAATATCTCTGTTTTTGGTGGGCTTTGATGCAGAGAAAACATCTGACAGAGTAAGCTAGGATTTTATGAGTAGGGCATTGGAAACACTTGCATTCCCTGATAAAGTAACAAGGTTAATTAAAATGATATATGAAGGATCAGAGACAAGAATTAAAGTGGGGTATTACTCTCAAAGAAGTTGTGTTTGAACAGAGGAAAAAGGCAGGGTGTCCTCTTTCTCCTTTGTTGTTTGCTTTATATTTAGAGCCACTGGCAAAGAAAATAAGGGACTCAGAAATACAGAATATAATTGGTATGGTAATCGAGAAAAGTTGGTTTTATTTGCAGATGATTTTATTTTGTAGCTGATAAATCCAGAAGAGGGCATCTTAGTGTTGTGAAACATTTTGAGGCAGTTTCACATCTTTTCAAGATATAAATTTAATGAAGATAAAACAAAGGCCATAACTGTAAATTATTTACCCAGACACAAATTGTTCCAGCAATAACCATATTTATGGCGACATGATAAGATAAGTATTTAGGAGTATGGATTAAAAAGGCTTCTGTTATAGTAGCTAAAGATATGTAGGAAGAGAGTGAACAAAAGATAATACAGAAATTGAGAAACCGATAATGGATAGTAAGATACAAGAAGTGAAAATGTTTTTAGTCCCTTTAGTATGTGGGCGTGCCTTCGTTGAAGGTTGGGTGTTGAGCTGGCACCTCAGCGTTTCATAAAAATCTACTGCCAATCATTAGCGGACCGGAGTTTCGCTGTGGCGACCCCTTACTGGGAAAAGCCGAAAGACAAACAACAAGTCCTGTTTACGAGTTAGGCATACTTTTATCAACCCAAGTAGAAGTCGTGGACAGTAATTAATAAAGAACTGAAGGAATTTATCTGGGAGGGAAAGAGGACAAGAGTTAAGTGGGATAAGTTGATCCTTCCAGTAGAACAAGGGAGTTTAGGTTTACCTGATTTGAAGGGATATTGTAGAGCTGCACAGTAAATGCTGATATGTGTAATGGAAGCAGAAGGTTGTAATTCAAAGTGGAAAAGAATGATGCTGAAGCAATATGGCAACTCAGAAAATAGAGTGGGATTTTGGATCCATGTCCTTAAGAATAGCAACAATCATAAAGAATATTATGTTCATAAAGTAGTAGAAAGTATTCCAAGAACTAAGCCAATGAGTGAATGGAGAAAGGAGATTTTGCCAGTAGCGATCACACCCAGTGGGGTAAAGAAAATACTTAAGAGGGGGCTAGAATTTACTGGAGAAACCAGGCAAAGGAACCAAGATATTGGGAGCAAATAACACAAGCAGGAAAGGTAATAGAGTGGGATGAGGTCAAGAAGACATTTGAATTGTAGGCTAAAAACTGCCTTCCCTACCCAGGGCTTGATCTCAGAGTACAGGTAAAGAGATGGGGAAGTTTTAAGTGAAAGTCCTACTCTGGTAGAGTTTCCACTTGAATCTAGATCAGAAGCTGCTGTTCAAAACATAAATAATTTGTAGGCCATATAAAATATTGCATGATAACTGTAAGAATCAGAGGAGGTTATAAAAGATTGGGAAGAGAGATTAGAAAAGCAGTTTATGAGAAAACATTGGGAAGACATATGTATGGCTCCCAAGCATGCAACCAAGTCCAGAACGTTTAGGAGAAGAAGCAAAAGAGCATTGCTCCCAGCAGAGTGAACCTGTGATGAGACCGGCACTAGTAGTGGCTACTAGGCAGTAGCCATTCATGCAACTCCCTTCTTTTCATCATTCTTCACTAGCTAATTCTTTGTTTTCAGTAAGTACTGCTTGATTTTTTTTCTAACTTAAGAATATCTGCCTAAATACTTTTCCCTCAAGTGTTTGACAGTGCCCTGTAAAGACACAGAGACCTTTAATGACATTTTTCATGTAAAAGCACAATTGAAATTTCACCAGTACCTAGTTGCACATAGGGCAAGTAGTTTGCAGTGACAAGCACTGTCCCCAGAGTTGCAAACCAGATACACCTGACATTGCTTTATATTATCACTCCCAACTGTCTAATCAATAAAAAAGGGTCTGCTGCCATAGATATGAGTGTTCCCACTATCTCTGTTAATAGCTTTTTGGATATGGTCATCCTGAGGCAATTTTTTTATGTATTTATTTTACTGTTTGTTTTTCCAGTATAGTCCACTGGGCAGAAGGAGCCCGTTTTTAGTGAAGTCCTGGGGAGAAAAGCTCCAACAAGGTTAAACAAGTGATAAAGTAATTAGACAAACACACCAACAAAATGTTACAAAGTATATCAAATTTGTAAAATTTGTAGTATACAATGAAATGAGATTTATTAACAAAAGAAATAATAGTATAAAATGCTTTTACAGGGCAATCAAAGGTACTATCTATGTGTGTATATTTACATAGTGAACTTCTCAAGCCAGATTACAAAAGAAATAAGAAACAGAGAAGAGGGAAATTAACGACTAATGGGTAGAGTGAAGATAATTATAGAAGTAAGTAAGGAGCATAGATGTAGGTGGGAAATTAGGTAGGAAACTAGACAGTGGGGATCAGAGTTATGAAAATTTTAAAAGAGAGGTAGGTAGGGTGTGGAGAAGTAGAGAAGAGGGGTCAGAGTTATGAGAAATTAGCGAAGAGAGATAGGTAAGATATGGTTAATTAGACGAGAGTCAGGAGGGGTGGGAGCAGGAGCATTCCCAGAGGGAATGCAGAAATTGCCTCACGTTTACTGACAACTAGTTAATTCTGAAACAAACTGATATGATATGAGAGAGATGTATTTACACAGTGTCCCTGGAGGCAAAGCTCTGAGATAAAAGTATTCTTAATGTCAGTAAGATTGTTGTTAGTACACACGCTGCACCCAGCAAACAAAATTCAAAGCAGACATATAAACCCACATATACTGAGGTACTTAAATGTAACCTTCCTAAACCCCAAAGACCTCCTAGATGAAGTACACGTTACAATATCCTCAGCAGCCCCAAATGCACTCTTTCAGAACAACAACCTCGTCAACACGTACAGCCACATCTCTTGGAGCCTCTACTTCTAAGCCCATAAGGCAAGCCACTACACAATCCAGTCTGATCATTGGAGACCGCATTGTGAGACACACTGATGTCCCTCTCATGAGACAGAGTAAGGAGAACATCACAGTCAGTTGTTTATCAGGGGCTAGGATCCCACCACATTACACACCTGCTCAGGTCACTGGACCACAATTACCAGTATGACTCAGCCATAGTTTATGTGGGTGTAAATGACCTGAGATGTACCTCCCTAGACTATACGAAGAGAGACATCATGGAGATCTTGGAATAATTGTCCCAGGCTGGTAAGCCTAGCGCTGAACAGCATTTTACCTTTTCCAAGGATGATGCCACAATATGAACAAAAGATGACTGACTTTAATAATTACCTTAGTTTCTGGTGTCATTCTCAGGGGGGGGGGTTAATATTTGCTGCATGGAAGGAGATGGTCAGCAGACCACCCTGCTTTGTCAGAGATGGTCTGCACCTCTCCCCTTTAGGGTTTCGAATATTAGCTAAAACATTGTCTTCCCCCATAGTCCCGTTTTTAGGCAATGCCAAACTGAAAGTACTTGTGACATAGCAAATCAAAACCAAGAAAATCTAAAGGTATTACTGCTCATTACTATGAGTCTAAACAAAAAAAACTCCACTCCCTACTTAGCTGTCTTCAACCTAGAGAATGCTGACATCTGTGTGGTCACTGAGACATGGTTTAAAGCCATGGAGAGCACACCCACAGTGCAAGGTTATAATGCCTTCCTCACATTTAGACCAGCTACTACATAGAATGGGACTAAAAGTGAATGTATCTCAATTTATGTCAGAAATAACTATACCTCAAGGCTGATCAAACAGGACAGTGCACTTGAGCTACTCCATGTTGAAATCACCATAGGCAAAATTCAACACTACTTCCTTGCAAGCTGTAGGTCCCCCTTTTTGACCCAGGAAACCCATACCATGTATTTAAACTTAATGGAAGCACTCACCATGCAACCCAATACCATATTGATAGGCGACTTTAATTACCCCACTATTAACTGGGAATCCTATATGACACCAAACATACAGGCACATAGATTTCTGGATTTTGTAAACACAAACTCTCTGGACCAGATTGTCAGTACACCAATCTGGGGTGCAACCATACTGGAACTGGTCCTCACTAATATGGGAAAGTGCTGCACATCCCCTAGTTTAATGTCTTCCCTCGTAAGGTCAGACCACAAAATGGTCTCCTTTGAAGTAAAAATAAAACCTGGACCCTAGCTAACCCTGGAATATTCAGGAACTACTCTAAGGTCAACTTCCTGCTAGTAAGTGATAACCTGGCAAAATTTCAAGCCTCCATAAACGTTGAGAACACAGCTGCCTATGAAGAACTGTTCACAGAAACCTTGTACAAAGTGCATAGAGGCAGCTATACCCACCAGAAAGAAGTACAGAACTAACTCAAAAAAACAAGCCACCTTGGTGGAATCACAAAATCAATAGACTGTATAATAGAAGGAAGAAAATCATGGGAAAAATTAGGAGGTGCAGCACCCAGCAGGATAAAAGCACTCTCATCAAACTAACAAGCAACTCAGAGAACAAATAAAGTCAACCAAATCCAAATTTGAGGTAAATTTGGCCTCTCAGGCCAAGTGAAAAGACAAGCCAGTCACACCAGGTACTGAGCGTATTTCCAATTTATTCAAAAAGCTTTTGTCGTACTAGTTTCAGACTTCTATTTGTTAAAAACGCATAGATATGCAACACATTATAAAAGACACAGTACAATAATGTAATAATCTATTACAAACTCACAGAACATATTCATTAATAGAAATAATGTCATAAAACTCATAAAAATATGCTGCTTTTAATTTTAAATAAGAACTTAATGACAGCCTATCAAGAAGTACAGGCTTTTCATCAGAGTTAAGTTTAATTTTCCATTTTAACTCTTTAAATTCTAAAAATTTGTCACTTGGCCCACTCCTAGGTCCTAAGTCTACATGATCTATTGCACAGAATTTAAAGGCATGTGTTGGGTTCTCTGATATGTCTATATAGCGCATTCTTTTCATTATGATGTTTAATTTCATAAATGTGCTCATAAATCCTAGCCATAAATGCTCTCTCTGTTTTACCCACATAATGACTGCCACATGCCTGACATACTGCAACATATACTACTCCTTTAGAATAGCAAAAATATTTTTGGGAGGTTTAATAATACCAAAGTTTACAATTGTAATCCTATCTTGGTGAACTACATATTGACATTGATAACAAAAAGTGCACGGTCAAGCAAGAAACTAATAAAAACAAAAAAACACTACTACAGTCAGAAAACACCAAAGCAATTTTAGCGTAAACCTTCTTTAATTAATGCTTTCGTCAGCAAGACTTCATCAGAAATATAAAAAGCTTACATAAAACCCTCTTTAAATACTCTAGATATTGTTAAAACACAATTAAATCATCCAAGTAAGCCAATTAAATCAATTAAATATTTACAATTGAAAATAACATATTTAATAATCAACCGAGTTCACTTTTTTAACATTATCTCTGCGGTTCTCTAAAAAAACATTTGATATTAATCACATCGTTCAGTTCTGGTGTTCTGTCTGCCCTTAAATTTATTTGCCATTTAGTTAAAACCAATGCATTTCATACTGTGTCTGTAAAGGGCATTTCTTATACTATCCCAGTCAAGGGAGCTCAAGGGAGCTTTTTCATGCAAAAGTCAAGGAGTGGTTTCTATAGCAGTCTGCAGCAAATGCCAAAAATGTTATATTGGCATGACAACTAGATGTTTATACATCAGGATCAGAGAACACATGAACAGTATAAAAAGAAAGGACATAGTATGGAATGCATTGGTTTTAATAATTTTTTATTTTCTGTCTTAGAGCAGGGAAATTTGAGTTTAAGAGGGGGTAATTTCAAAAATTACTTAGAACAAAGGGAGACCAAATGGCAAATAAATTTAAGGGTAGACAAAACACCAGGACTGAACAATGTGATTAATATCAAATGTTTTTTAAAGGACTGCAGAGATTATGTTAAAAAGTGAACTCAGTTGATTCTTCTTCTCCTTCTTTCGGCTTTTCCTGGTTAGGGGTCGCCACAGCAGATCATCTGTCTGCTCGTGATTGGCAGTGGAGTTTTACGGTGTCATGTTGCCAGCCTGGCGCCCAACCTTCGACGGAAGGCACACAATGCATACACTCACGCCCAGGGCCATTTTAGAGTGTCCAATCCACCTACAGCATGTCTTTGGGATGTGGGAGGAAACCGGAGCACCCGGAGGAAACCCACGCGACCACAAGGAGGACATGCAGACTCCACACAGAAGGCACGCCAGCCGATGATCGAACAGGAGAACCTCTTGCTGTGAGGTGACAACGCTAACTGCTGCACCACCGTGGCTGCCCTGAATTCAGTTGATTATTAAATATGTTGAAACACAAAAATTAAGTCAGCAGCACCAAGACCCACCACAGAAAGTTACAGGAATCAAAAAAATATATAACAAAACAATTTATTGAAGCGCTTTTCGTTGCTTGTAATGTAGCAACTTCTTCAGAAAAGATACACAGTTTCAAACAGTAGTTTATAAGTAATTAAGACATATCATGTGATGACCACACCTCTCAGTGAGTCAAATTCTTAGAGACATTTGCTAAAAAAACACATGTATTCATGAAACCTGACTACAAGAGCTATGCCATTCCAACTCATGTTCCTCTAAAAGTAAATTCAGTGGGCAGATCCGTTTGAATGCATTCATTGTACCAGGTTTAAATGATGCTTGTAACATTGCCTGTCTTCTAAAACTAAGAAGTTTGAGACGGTAACTGGTACTTTGATGGAACTTAATTCTATCACTCTAGCTCTATAATATTTTTGAGAGGTATACCCGGTTGATTATTCTGTAACTTTGAAGCTTAGTCTAACCTTGTTATTGTTTGAGTCTAACAGTTTTATGCCTTCTGTATAATTATTTATAACAGTTTTAATGATACTTTTAAACTGACAAACTTGCAGCTCTTGTATTCAAGTTTCATGAATACATGTGTTTTTTTAGCAAGTGTGTCTTTAAGAATTTGACTCACTGAGAGGTGTGGTCATCACATGATATGTCTTAATTACTTATAAACTGCTGTTTGAAAGTGTGTATCTTTTCTGAAGAAGTTGCTACATTACAAGCAACGAAAAGCGCTTCAATAAATTGTTTTGTTATATATTTTTTTGATTCCTGTAACTTTCTGTGGTGGGTCTTGGTGCTGGTGACTTAATTTTTGTGTTTCAGTAGTTTGTTGGCTTCCTTTTCCTGATTATTAAATATGTTATTTTCAGTTGTAAATATTTAATTGATTTAATTGGCTTAATTGGATGATTTAATTGAGTTTTAACAATGTCTAGGGTATTTAAAGAGGGTTTTATGTAAGCTTTTTATATTTCTGATGAAGTCTTGCTGACGAAAGCATTGATTAAAGAAGGTTTACGCTAAAATTGCTTTGGTGTTTTCTGACTGTGGTAGTGTTTTTTTGTTTACATGTTGACATTGGGCACATGTTCCACATTTAAAGCATCTTCCATTAACCCTTGCGCCACGGCTACTCTCAAACATACCCTTGAATGAGACCTCCTTTTTGTAATACAGTGGCCGTTTTTGCTCCTAAAAAGGAAAGTAACTCAAGGTCCGTTCTAAATATTCTCCAATATTTCTTGACAATATTGCAAATGTCATAGTAGTCAATGCTGTATGGTAATACCAACACCCTTCCATAACTCTCTCTGTTCCCTTGCCCAAGTGTTTGTAAGCTGTCAGTGGTGTTGTCCAGCAACACATGGTACACCCCTTCATTCCTTTTCATCTGTACCTCACACATTGTTAACCACCATCTCTTTCGGGTACCCCCTTCTAGTTAACATACCTTCCAAGATCTCACTTTCCTGAAAAAAATCCTCCAGAACACAGACCGTTCTGGCCAATCTTACAAATTGGCCTTTAAACAAGGCTGTCTTTTGATGTGTAGGGTGCCAGCTATTATAGTGCAGTAAGGAACTGGAATAAGTAGGCTTCCTATAAAAATGTGATGTAAAAACCTTGTTGTTATAATCCTTTCTAATGGTGACATCCAAATAGTGAAGTACATTTCTGTCCATACACATAGTAAATCTTAAAAAATGTGTCGTTTCATTAATATATTGAAATAATTCATTCAGCCTATCCTCACTATCTTTCCAAAATAGCACCACATCATATAAAATCAGCCATAAAGCATCCATTATAAAAAGGTGAATTAAAGACAAAAAGGTCCTCCCACTGGGCTAGCACCCATTGCTACCCTCTGCCTCTGCTTAAATAGATGCCCCTCAAAGCTCACAAAGTTGTTCTCTAACACAAGTTTTAGGGACGCCCTCAAGGTTGAAACAGTATTACAGTCCATGTTTGTGTTTTTGACTAAATAATCACAAAACCAGTCAATCCCTTATTCATGTGGGATGACCAAAAACAAATCACAAATGTCTAGTTACCATTAGGAGGTTGTCATCATACATTCTAACTTTCCCAAGAATCTCTCAGCCACGTTGCCCTATTCTCTAACACATGTAGTCCACAAATTTGGCAATACTAAATGTTTTTGATGCTTTAGCATCCACTATTGGGCATTGGGGGGGGCTGGTGATGGATTTGTGAATTTTTGGGATCCGTGGATGTGGTGTTCCTCTATAGTAATCTGCCCATTCAACAACTCAAATCAACATTTCTAGTTCATCACAGGAGACTTCTGTGTAAGTGTCACTATATAACAATTCAAACATCCTGCTGCTATAATCATTAAGATCCATTATCACCAGTCCCCCACCCTTGTCCTGCTTTATTATTCTAATGTCCTTGTTGACTAAAATTTCTTCAAAAAGTATAACTTCATTAGATGTTCAATTTCCTGTTGTGTTGTGGTCAAATCCAGGCCTAAAGTCGCGAATTTCCTTAACACACAGTGTCTCAAACAAACTAACCATAGGATGTTGGGGGATATAGGTAATAGGTCTTTTTAATGACATCAGTGACCCCCTAGTATTGTCCCCATTTTGAAATTGTATTGCCAAGTTCAATTTCCTACTAAAAACTTTCACTTGCAGGATTGTTTTCACTATGTTAGTGCTTTTTGCTGGGACAAAATTCATTCCCTTCTTGAACTGTGCCATAGATCATGTAGACTTAGGACCTAGGGGTGGGCCAAGTGACGAATTTTTAGAATTTAAAGGGTTAAAATGGCAAATTAAACTTAACTCTGATGAAAAGCCTGGGCTTAATGATAGGTTGTCATTAAGTTCTTATTTAAAATTAAAAGCAGCATATTTTTTATGAGTTTTATGACATTATTTCTATTAATTAATATGTTTTGTGAGTTTGTAATAGATTATTACATTATTGTAGTATGTCTTTTATGGTGTGTTGAATATCTATGTGTTTTTAATGAATTAGTTAAGGAAGGGGTGGAGAATTGGGTATATATTGTGTGTGTGTGCATTTTATTTTTATTTTGAAGAAGTCTGAAACTAGTAAGACAAAGTTGTTTTGAATAAACTCGAAATATGCTCAGCACCTGGTGTGATCGGCTTGTCTTTTCACTTCTCTTGTTTTTGCTGAGTTGCTGTGTGTGTTTATTTACCTTTCAGGCCAAGGACAAACACAAGCCATTTTTTAGCTGTGTCCGCAACCTCAAAGGCAGTACACAATTGTGTGCAGAGCCACCTATACTGAACCGGAAGATATAGCAAACCTACTGGCCGAGAAGTTCAGCTCCAACTATACCCTTCTCACCCGCTCAACCTGCCGTCAGGAAGTACCATCAAATACAACTCCCCCTGCTATCCTTAATGCTCTGTCTAAGGCCAGGAACACTGCATCAGTGGGCCTAGACAGTATTCCAGGGTGCCTTCTGAATAGCATGAAGCATGACTTATCAGACCCTCTGGACTTGTTATTTAACTGTAGCCTCCAAACAGGCTTTGTGAGTGATGAATGGAGAACAGCAGCAGTCATCCCTCTGCACTCTGCACAAAGGTGGGCCATCTACAGACCCATAAGTCTCACTAGTGTTATATGCAAAGCCATGGAAAAAATTATCATGGAAATGATCAATAATGATATAGTAAACCTCCAGACATTGGACCAAACCCAATTGGATTGTACAGGTTATAGGTCACATTAAAGTTGGGAAAAGTTTTGAAATTATTTATTGTGGTCTTATTTATTTATATCACAAAAACCTGGTATTTTAACAGGGGTGTGTACACTTTTTGTATCCACTGTATCTGCTGCAAAAAATCTCTTCCTTGCCTTGACAAGTGGTCTCCAGCCTAAGTATGCATATGTTAAATTAGGTTTGGATGTTCTTTTCAGTCCCACTTTTTAAAATGGGTCATTTTTTCATGTAGGTGTTTATCCAAAAAATCTCATTCTGACTGATCTAAGCTGCTTTTCTATATGTAATTTGGAGAAAGCTAGTACTAATTCCTAATCAGTCTATATTATCTAAAAGGGCTGTAAGTTCCCCACAACGTGATTATTTAATCCAGCGTGAATAAAAACAACTCCATATTTCCTTACAGTTAGGCATGCCAAGACCATACTAACATCCTGTATTTTTGCTCTTTGCAGGGGTAACCATATTCTGTGTTCAGTATCCTCATTGCAAATGTAATTATCTATAACTATAATTTTAATAATTGCAATTATAATTGTGATAATAATGGACTTCTAGTTGCTAATAGATAATTTCTGACCTGATCTGAAGAATTTTCTGCCTCTGATTCAGCAATATCTATTTTTGAAATGTTGCAAAATAATAATCTCTGTTATCATTAGTCTTATTAATCTTGTTATTATCATAAATATCATTTGCAGACGTACAGCTTTCATCTAGTTTATTTTGTACTTCCACACCCTGAACCATGTTGTCAATCTCATTTTTTTTTCTTATAGATACAGTTTCAGATTTCAGATTTTTTGCCTGATCTTGCCTCTTGGTTTTTTTTTTTTTTTTTTTTATGTTCTGTTTTGGAAAAAATGTCATTTTTTGCAGACTGAATGTTTTGTGATTGAACAATGTTATCGTTCCATATAGTATGGGGTTTGTATATTAAGGTAGTGTTGTTTTGTCTGATATATTTTTTCTTAGCTGTTTAAATAAATTAGTTTCTTTTTATTGTCTGTTATTTCTTGTCTTGTCTCTCTCATTCATTCCTCATAAATGTTCTGAATCCTGATGTTGCTGTATACTTGTATCGTAAATTACAAAGGTGTCATCTGTGGTCTGAGAGTTGAGTAATTTTTGGTACTGGGGCATTTCCTTTTCTAAATGATTTTTATTTGCACTTTGCCTATCATTGTTTATCTCATTAGCTCAGTCAGCAGTGTGTGTGTAAAAAAATATAAAACAGTTTTCTAAGCTGTAAGTACAGTCATCCTCAGCAAATCTACACTTCTTGTATCAATAATCAAAATTTTAACATTTAACATGAGAGCACAAGCATCCAAAGTTATGTATTATGTTTATTGTATACATAACATTTAGTACATTGGAAAATATACTTGTTTTAACAAGTTATGTGATGGCTTAATCATTTAATGAATTCTTTCTCAGTCAGTGACAAAGAATTTTAAACGTATCTAAGTCAGTTTTCATGGAATTTGCAGAAATTATTTCAGCTATAAAATTTGTCAGATTATATGCAGTCATACTAACAATATACAAACTAATGTTACATAAAAATCTTGAGCCAAGGGAGCTACTGCATTAAGTAGTTATTTTTGACCTACAGTGCTAGTTGTGTGTCAGATTAAGATGCTAGGCATGCCATTGCATTACTCACTAATGCATGTAATAGGTCATGCTCACAACCACTTGCACTTGCTTGCCCTAGTTATAACTAGAACAATCTAACCCTTTCTGCTTTCAGACACTACAGTTATAGGTAAAAAATAAAATGTTAAATATATACATTTTCTTTGGATATGAAAGTTTTGCTGCCTGAAGAGAATCAGACAGGGACTGTCCGACAGATTTTTGTTATGACACCTACAGGTTGTCTTGCATTGTCCTAGTCTTGCATGCAAGATTGCATTTGAAAAGGCCTCAGTTAAGTTTTAGGCAAAACAGGAATCAATCTTTAAACTACATGACAACAGTAATTCTACTTCAGCATTCAGTAAAGAAAGAGTTTGTCTGGTAAAAAATGTAAGCATCCTTTTTATATGGATGCCTTTATTTTCTCTTACATATTGTCAGCAGATGTCAGCTGACTCTTTGGATTGTGCCTGTAACAGAGGATTATGATGGGTTCACTGATTATAACCCCTTTATTATGTGTTCAAGACATGGATGCCAAGAAATTCACCTCAATAGCGAAGCCTCAATATCTTTGCATCCAGGTTAAGAACACACAATTTAGGATTATGATCAGAGATCCGATCATAATTTTTTTGTAGTGCATGGAGCTTTATCTGCTCTGTGTTATACTAGTTGCAATAAAAAAAGAAGAAAAAGTGTGCTTTGCTGCTTTCAGAGCTTTAAAACACTTAGCGAGCGCCGTCAGAAAGGAAGTGTAACATATAGTCTCCTACCATTTACACTCACCTTACGATGCCGGTAAAATGTCCAGATTTTCGTAACATACAGTCTCCTACCATTTACACTCACCTTAGGATGCCGGTAAAATGTCCAGATTTTCGTCTCATTTGTTTGGTATGTTTATCATAAAGTCAGTGGTTTTAAGAGAAATCACAGAGGATTGAAGATGCTAAATTATGACATGTATTTCTGTTTCAGATTTCATATTCTTCAGAAAATACAGGTGGACACGCATTGTTATTCTAATAACTTTCTTAGTTTGTAAGAGGAAGACGCACCTTATTGGCATGGACAGCAGGCAGAACCAAACCTTTTTTAAGGCTCCTGGTGTTTACTGATCTGTAATGGGAGATTTTACTGCTGAGTGCAGGACCTGACTTTAGCAACTTCAGCAGGGAGTAATTAACAGTTTATAGTGTAGGGTCTCAAGTCACTTAAATGCTCAACTGATTTGTGTTTTTCTTAGTATCAGATTGTAATCACCACACTCCATGCACTACAAATATGTAAAGAAATGTTCAATGTAGAGTCCCTGGACATATCAAAAAAGGTCTCTTCACATCAGTGTGAAAGAAATAAGAGTGACATACAAAAGCCTTGACAACATTTCTGTATAGCTATGTAACCGATCATCTTATCAACCGAGACAGTTCTCCAGTGATGTGTTACATCAACAGACAAGGGTGCATTTAATCCTTTTAGCTCTGCAAAGGGTCAGTTTAGAATTGAAACTGTAACAAAAGCCAACAGAGAGAAATGACTACACCCAATAAAAAAACAATAAAAAGTGTAAGGGTGTATCAGATCTTTTGACTGTGAGCTTCTCTGGTACACCCTTACACTTTTTATTAGAATTGAAACTGTATCCAACCTTCTACTGACAACAGGTATTTCAACAGTGTGGCGTTAGGGCATGCATAAGGTGGATGTGTCAATCACATCGGTCAACTATAAGTTTCCAAACTTTTGCTTCTTATTTCATGACAGTTGTTTGAGAACTGGATGCCTTTCACCCTTTGTTGAACTTGGGATCTGATGTATGCCTTTCTTCCTTTCCCAGTCATTCTGAAAGCCTTTCTGAAAAAAAAAATAAGATAAAAACAAGTATGTTCTTACGGTTCCAGTGTGGCCAAGGCAGATATGGTTTGCTGTCTTGATGTAGCTTTTTTCATTTCCACCATGGCCTTCACCTTTTCACAAGACCCTGATAACTCATCAGCAAGGCAACGTGCTTCACTGTAAATCAGATCTCTGTCCTTCAGCATAGATATTAAAATTCTAGCTCCTTTTCTTTACAAGTATTAAAACTTCTAATGGAAGCCAAAGATCAAGTACCATAAAGTCATGTCTTCAGAAATGGATGAGATTTACATCTTGGATGCATTCCAAAAGATTAGATTCAATCATCTGTCCAGAATCAAATTGCAATTATTTTCCTGATTACAACCTTGCTTATTCTTTAATCAGAGTACATGTTTCTGAATGTTGTAATATTGTTCTAGTAGTTCCTCATATTGCAGCAAACCAGTATGTTAAATAATTTCTTACTGTTTTACATTTAAGACCACCAAGAAGATGCATTGTTTTATTCCACAAGATTTAATTTTGGAAATATAACTTCACCTTTGTTTGAAACATCTGTCAGGGAAATCCCTCTTTCTTGTTGCAGTCACTTCAGATAGACATATTTCAAAGTTACAACCTCCAGTGTCAAAGCCTCCTTATGCAGTATTCTAAGAGTGTGACTTAAAACTAATCTATCCATTATGCCAAAAAAGTCACCTGTGTCGTAGTCTTTAGTCCTTCTGTTCAGTGTCCAGAACTCTACCCAAACTACCAAACTGATGGTGAACACTTCTTATATACTCTGTGTCCTCGGACAACAAATATAGTACTCCAGAAAAAGCTCACTGTTTAGAAAGACAGACAGCTCTGTTTCTTTCAGTAAAGGAAGAAGAGGACTGCCTGTATCTAAAAAATGTTGTCCAAGTTGCTGACCAGAGTTACCTATGGTTGTGATGCATACAACAATGCAGTGTTAGAGCACACTCCACTACAGAAGTAGCTATGTTTACAGCAAGTTTTATAAATGTATGCTATTTCCAAGTATTTTTGAAAATGCATCACAGACTGAGGTCTGCACATGTACCATTCAAACTGGAAACTCGTTTTATTTTATTGAAACACCTTTATTGAATTATCACTTGTGACATAGGCAAATTTATACAAAAATAAAACTGTATTAAGAAATTAACATTAAACATTAAACTTCACATATATTGCTGTGTGTGATATAGCCTAAGCAACATTACATAAATTATTCAATTCTTGCCCCTTTGTTTAAACAAGAAACATCTTTATTCAACCATGACTTACAATATAAGCAGTCATACATTTAATATAAATGAAAACAAACCATACTGACAACAATCCTAATTGCAAGCATTTTACATCACAAACCATGCTGACACACTCCCAGTTGCAAACATTATACATCGCTTATAATCTACCCAATCATTTTCAAACATTACATAGCTCATTTAAGTCATGCCTTCTTCTAAACCTCATTCCTCCCCTGTATGTATTAGGGCAATGTTTGGCACATCTGTTCTGTAGAGGAGATCTTGTAACTGGACACTCCATGGGGTAGCTGGGTAGTGGTTGGGTTGCTACTGGAATGTTATAATATGCTGTTGCAGTGACACTTTCCAAAAGAAGACAGTAGAGTTTTGTAATGTACTAAATATAATGATAAAATGACCTATCCTTGAAGATCTAACAGCTAAGCGTCTCTCCTTTCTTCCATCTTTATATGCTGTGGGACATTTACTTTGTGAGATTTCTAAAACATATTATAGTTTCTTTATTGTTATCCTTCTGTTTTCCTGCTATACTTTCATGTACACTGGATATTTATGTGCCACTTGCACAGTTTTCCCTGGAGATGTATTAACCCTTAAAGAACTGAAAGTGTGTACCACCACTAAAGTTTTGTACTACCTACATCAGTACCTTTCAGGCACGAAACCATTGTTAGCATTTGTAAGAAAAATATCTGTGGCCAAACCAACACAGATGAGTAAACTTTAATGTGATGATTTAATTACAGTGATTTGTTGTACTCTGAGGACAGGTATATTGCAAATTGTACTGCAGCCATTTTGGGGGGAGTAGTGAGTTGGGATGCTGAGTGGCATGATGGGTGTGATTTCAACAGGGTCGATGTTAGCATTTTGGGGGCCCCCAGCAAATGTCAAGTTGGGGGCCCCCTAGGCACTTTCTGTCTAAGTATCACCCTGTCACTGCCACCCCTTCTAAGCAACCTTTTAGTTCATGCTGCAAACTTTTAGGAGTAGTATGCAGAGACTGATCTGTAGCTACAGTGCTCTTACATTACAATAGGTCTGTGTACAACACTATGTTGGCCTATCCCACAAAGAGGCATTTACAGTTACTGGCATTTAGTTGCAACAGTGATACATTACAACAACTCTATGTACAGGTCTGGACTTGGGTAAAATGGAGCCCTAGAACTACTGATGTCCTTCAAGGATGCATCTGCAGTCCTTACAAATGGGTTGTCCTGTCGTCAGGCAGCCCTTGATTCCAAAGTCTGGGTCTGGCCTCGGCTGGTGTCGCACTTCACCCGACGTCATAGCTGCAGTTATTCGGGTATAAAGGCATCAGCCGACGCCATCTTCCTCTGTCTTTCTTGCAGCAGAAGCTGTTCGCAAGTGCGGTCGGTCAGAACCAGAGATTACTACTACCGAATACTTCTACTACTACCGAAGACTTCTAAAGCTAGACTCTTTCTTGCCTCAGCCGATGTCAGAAAAAGTGAATAACTGTTTAACTTGTGGGAAACAAATACCTCATAAAGATTTCCACTCTTACTGCTTACCTTGTTTAGGCCCAGACCACGGCAGCTTGTCTAGCCGGTGCTCCTTTTAACCGACGTAGGCTTAGACGCCGGTCGGAATTGCTGGAGGAGTTTTTCGGCTCTGCTTTTGCTTACATTATGCCGTCGGATCCTCCAATATCTAAAAAGCGCAAGGACCGACACGTCCACGGTTTGTTAAGCCAAGCTGAAACCGAGCTCTCGGTTCTTCATTCAGCCGGCTTACCTTCTACCGAGGCCTCATCCAACCTGGTGGAATCGGCTACTGAAATCCCACCTGCTCTTGCAGGTTCCCAGGATTTATCTGATACCATCCCCTTGGATATTTCAACCCCTGCACGTGGAGCTGCTAGGCCACCTGCAACCATGTCGATTAAGGCCTTTGCCAGGGCTAAAGCAGCTAAATCTACCAAAACAGTGCCTGCTAAGACCCTCTCACAGGCCTAGCTCTAGTTCACAAATGCTTAGTCTAGCAGAGGATCTCATTTCTTTGATCCGGGGATCCCAACCTCACCCAGACAGGGCCTCTCACCCACCTCCAGAGAAGAGGCCTAGAGCAGAGCCCCCTGAGCCAGTTTCTACAGATGACTCTGATGATTCAGATAATTCAAACCCTCCAGAGGGCCCTGACTCCCCTTATGAAGACTCTGATGCTGAAGAGTCCATTCCTTCTGCCTCTCCGCCTGAGGAATTTTCCTTTGGGGAAACCTTGCATGCTATGAGGGAACAATTTCAGTGGCAGGGCCAGGATTTTTCAGACTCTAGAAAAAGGCTTAGAACCTTTCTGCATTTACCACAGCATAGGCCTTTAGCCATCCCTCCAGTTCTTTCTGTGGTGGATGATGCATTTAATGATGCTTGTACTGCTCCTGATTCACTTCCTCCGGCCCCTGCTAAGCCCGATAGGTACTACAGGGTCCCGGACACACATTATCATTTGTATAAGGCTCCTTTTGCAGATCCCGAAACTATCTCCCAGGGACCTAAGGCGGTAGCAGCTACCTCTGCCAAAAACCCCCTCCTCTCTGAAAGGGAATTCAGGGCCTTAGAGAGATGGGGTAAAAAAGTTTACACTTCTGCTACTCTTTCAGCTAGGGCCTTGAACTGTCAATTCCACATGATCCAGTATCAAGAATTTATGTTAGACCAGTTAACTAAACAGCTGTCCTCAGATGAACCATTAGACAAAAAATCTGTTCAGGAAATGGTACACAACATTCAGCAGGTCAGTAATCATTCCTTAAAATGCTGCTATGATGCACTGGAGGCTTCGTTTAGATCAGCCATGACTGGCACAGTGATCAGAAGGCATGCATGGTTAAAAGAGCAGGCCTTACCAGACCATGTCAAATCAAAGCTACTCGATGCTCCCATGGACAAGATCAATTTGTTTGGCTCTCCTACACAACAGGTGCTGAAGAAGATGGAAGAGAAGGCAAAATCTGTCCAGACAGTCAAAGATTTCTTACAGGTCCAACCTCCAAGGTTTAGCAGGAATTGGCCCTCCAAGAATTGGTCCTTTCCAGACACCTCCAGAGCTCAGAGAGGCAGGAATCAAGAGGCAGAGGTCAATCCAGAGGTGCCTGGCAGGCTAACAACCAGCGAGGTACAGCCACAGATACAGCCACCACCACTACTACAGGGCAATCACAGTGACTTGGCTGGCACCGCCTACCAGGGAACAACTAGAAGCACCCTTAGGCGGAAACTAGCCTTATTTTCAGTGAACTGGCATTACATCACAGGAGACAAGTGGATTTTGCAGACAATAGACCAAGGTTACAGGTTTCACTTCCATACTCTACCAAGGAAGAGAGGAATGCCAAACCTACCTCCAAATCAAAAGGCAGAAGCTCTAGAACAAATAACTCACTTACTAAGGATGAGAGCTGTAGAAAGGGTACCATCTATGGAGCAAGGACAAGGATTTTACTCCAGGCTCTTCCTGGTACCAAGAAAAGAAAACCAATGGAGACCTATTCTCTAAACACATACCTCATTGTCCCAAAATTCAAAATGCTGACCCTACAGCAACTTCTTCCCATGTTGGGCAAGGAGTCTTGGCTGGTAACTCTAGATCTCAAGGAGGCATACCTGCAATTGCAGAAGATACCTCAGATTTCTTGCAGGATCAGAGCATTATCAATTCTCAGCATTGCCCTTTGGCTTATCTACTGCACCCAGAGTGTTCACGAAATGCCTGGCATCAGTAATTGCTCATTGCAGGCTTCAGGGAATCCAAATCTCCCCTTACCTGCACGACTGCCTGTTGCGACAACAAAAACAAGCTAGCAGAAGACTTGAAAAGGGTCATTCATCTACTGCAAGCCCTGGGATACACAGTCAATATAAAAAAGTCAAGGCTGATACCATCCCAAAGGATAACCTTTTTGGGTGCAGAGCTGGACACATCAAAACAAATGGCATTCCTAACAGTAGAAAAACGGGAGCAACTACCTTTCTACTTCTTGGCATTAACAAAGCAGAACCAGCTAACAGCAAGAAAAGTCCTGCAAGCCTTGGGTTTCATGGCATCCTGCATAATATTGGTTCCACATGCCAGACTGCATATGAGAAAGTTACAGTGGTACCTAAGGAATTTATGGTCTCAGCACAAGCACAGCCTAGAAACCCAAATTCCAATAATTCCATGCCTGAAGCAAGAATTCCAATGGTGGGCTCAGGCCTGTCAATCAAACGAAGGACTGCCCTTCCACAACACTCAACCAAGCCAGACCATCACAACGGACGCCTCAGACCTCGGTTGGGGGGCACACATGTTGGGCAAGTGCATACAAGGCTTATGGACTCAAGACCAGCTGCACCTACACATAAATCAAAAGGAAATGCTGGCAGTAAAACTGGCAATTCAGACATTCAGACCATTTCTTCGACAAGGCCAACTGTTGATAAGGACAGACAACACCACAGTTATATGGTACATAACAAACAGGGAGGCACACATTCGTACCCTCTATGCCGGATGGCAATGGACCTCTGGAATGTGGCCCTGAGCTTCAACATTCAGTTACAAGCAATTTTTGTACCAGGAAAAGAAAACATCCTAGCAGACATACTGAGCAGAACTACCACGGATGCCCACGAATGGATGCTGCATCCGGACATCTTCAGAACCATTACAAGAAAATGGGGACTACCAGAAATAGACTTATTTGCATCCCCACGCAATCACCAACTGAAGAAATTCTGCACAAGGCCACTGGCTTGGAAAGTGGACTCTATCTTTCAGTTGGAGAAACCTGACAGCATATGCCACTTCCTTTGATGCACAAGGTGCTATTGAAGATCAAAGAGGACCGTCCAAGGATCATCCTGATAGCTCCAGATTGGCCAAGACAACATTGGTACCCATTACTGAGGAGCATGTCTCGGGAGCAAATATGGCCTCTACCCCTAGTTCCCTTATTGTTGACACAGAACAACTACAACACCCTGCATCCAAACCTGAAAACACTGCAACTGACTGCCTGGAACATTGCATAACACCAAATAACCCAAATTTATCCCAAAGGGTTAATGACATTATCTTGGAGGCCTCAACAAGAAAAAATTATTCAGCAAAATGGAAAAGATATCACATTTGGA
Organism: Protopterus annectens; assembly: GCF_019279795.1. Lineage (NCBI taxonomy): Eukaryota > Metazoa > Chordata > Ceratodontiformes > Protopteridae > Protopterus > Protopterus annectens. The sequence goes on from NC_056725.1 coordinate 1,140,069,471, forward strand.
GTACTGCAAAAGGAGAAAATGTGTCACTGGTAAACATTGCCAACATCCTGGAATACTTGGCAGAGCTCTTCCACAACGGCCTGTCCTATTCTTCCATTAAGATTCATGCATCAGCTATTTCAGCAGAATACAACTTGGTTCCTCCAGTCTTCTCACATCCTCTGCTCAGGCAGTTTCTGAGAGAAATTAAAAATGTAAAACCACCTAGGAAGCCACCATTGCCAGCATGGGACTTGAACTTTGTGCTAGAAAAGTTGACACTCCCTCCTTTCGAACCAGCAGCAACAGCAGAATTACAATACTTATCATGGAAAACTGCTTTCCTGCTTGCAATCACTTCAGCAAGAAGGGTATCTGAGCTACAGGCATTAATGGCAGTACAGCCCTTCCTGATCTTCCATCAAGATAGAGTGTCCATGAGAACAAACCCTTCTTTTATGCCAAAGGTGGTCTCCAGGGTATCTTTAAATCAAGCTATCCACCTACCTACATTCTTCCCCAACCCACAGAACAGGGGAGAAAGACTTTGCATACCTTGGATGTACATAGGCAATTACGCTACTACCTGGACAGGACCAAGGGCAATAGAAAAACTGACCAGCTACTGGTAGCATATGCAACAGGAATGGAAGGAAAAGCAATTTCAAAACAGACAATCTCTAAGTGGATAGGAAATTGCATTAGATTTTGTTACTCCTACCATGGGAAGAAAACTCCAGAAAACATCAGGCCTCACTCTTACCACAGCTTTTCTGTGGCTACCAAAGACATTTTAGAGGCTGCTACTTATACATTTGCCAAGCATTATAATTTACCTTTATACTCCAGATCCCGAGCAGGTTTTGCCACTGCTGTTTTGCAAGGGATCTTAACTACACCATAATCTTATTTCTCCTCCTCCCCCAGTTTGGCTATGGTATTCTACCCATTTGGACTGCAGATGCATCCTTGAAGGACATAGTACAGTTTTGTACCTACCATAAATGTAGATGTCCGATAGGAATGCATCTGCAGTGATTACCCACCCTCCTTCCCCTCTGTGGTACTGGTATTTGCCCATCTTGTAACTGGCTGGGGAATCTATTATGGTGTATTTGTTTGTATATATGTACATACATGCTTATTTTTGTTTTCTCTCTATTATTTGGAACCATTTGCATTTATCCAAATTTAGCCTTCCTAGAGGGCACCTGGCATCTGGGGCAAGAAACACTGAGGAAGATGGCGCTGATGCCTTTATACCCGAATAACTGCAGCTATGACGCCGGGTGAAGTGCGACACCAGCCGAGGCCAGACCCAGACTTTGGAATCGCTGCCTGACAACAGGACAACCCATTTGTAAGGACTGCAGATGCATTCCTATCGGACATCTACATTTATGGTAGGTACAAAACTGTACTTTTCAGCCCCCCCCCCCCCCACACACACACCCTCCACTCTTCCCCGATGTTTCCTCCCATCTTGGGTTCCCCACACCATGCACATAACTTTTTTCTTCCTTTTCTCGCATTTTACTTTACTCTTCAACTTTTTCAGTAAGCCATAACTTTCTATATGCTCTGAACTGCATTTTAAAGCTTATTTTCTTTTTACACAACCTTTTCATCAATGATGACTTGAACAGAAATTAAGATTAAGGTGAGGAAAGCGAGTGAAAAAAATGATTACAGTAATATATATTACTTTGTTGCCCCTACACAAGGTATAATAAGCTTTGTACACCTCTGAGGTCTGTGAGAAAAGTAAAAGACACAATGACCACACTGTCCTCAGCCCCAACACAAGCTATAATGACCTCCTGTGCACATCTCTAAGGTTTGACTGTGATGAAAATTAAAGAAGTAATGACCACACAATCTCCAGCCCCCCACCCCATATAACCTACAACAGCTTTCTATAAACACACTTATCTGAGTAGGGCTGGTTTTAGAATTGGTGCGGTTGAGAGCAGAGGTCATTATCAGCTTTATCCTAACAGGGTCATATAACAGCCCTGTCCAGGTTAAATAGTATAATAAGACAATGAATACATTTTTCTCAAACCAGAAATGTCTTTTTTGGGGCCCCCACACAGTCAAAAATGATTAAGGGAGCCCCGTGAAACCATTTATACAGTCTGGGGAGCGGGGGCCACTGGACTCCTAGAAGATCTAAGTGTCCGAATGTTCTGTAAGAAATTTTATGCCATACCATTGAAATGAAATAAAATTACCTGTTATCTGCATTTTTTACCGATACCTAGAATAATAATGTATATGTCCTAGCATTGTTTGATATGTGCACAGATAAAAATCAGTGATATTTTTCAGACACACACAAGCATAAACCATAACAATATAGTTTTGTACTTATTTCAGCAAATAGCAGTACATTGCAATACTGGTACTGCTACACCAGATCAGTGACTGCTGTTTAGCAGTCATCAAACAACAGCAGGGATAAGTCACTTTTATTTACCTCACTGAGGATTAATGCATACCTGTCACCCTCCCTGATTTCACAGATTTTGCTCATAATTTTGCTCTGTCCATCATAATAAGTTTGATTTGCTGATGTCATTCAGGATTATTAGATGGTCAATAAATCCAGACAGAGTTTATAATTACTGTCCAAAAATGCATGTTGATGCAAAAGGTATTATTCTATTAACTTTTTAAGTGAATTAGAGTAATATTTAATACGCGTTTCTGATTTTGAGCCTTTATTCTGCTATTATTTATGGCATTGGCTGAATTCTACAGCAAAGAAGTTGATAGTTATAGTATCTGGTGTTCTGCCAGTATTTATAAAATTCCAGAAAGAGGAAAACCATCCCTGAAAATTGGAAGCATCAGCTCTTCTTAAAATCAAAGGTTTGCACTGAGATCAGTCACTCTGGGCTATTGATCTCTCTAGTGCTTACCTTGCTCATGTTCATTGTTAGCTTTATCCTGTTACGGCCATATCACAGCCCTGTTCAGGTTAAAGAGTATAATCAGGAAATACATTTTTTCCCTCCTCATTTTTCCCTAACCAGCTACAGATTTTGTGGGGCTCCCCACACAGTTAATGATGATTGGCCCCCCCGGCAGCCAAAGGTACCGTACCTAAAGATGGCTATGGTAGTTAGTGGAGAGAATGGGCACCAGCAAGGTTTAACTAAGCTAGGGGCATTGTCAGTGGTAAAATATTTAATGGAAATGTGAAGCCTGTTACTTGATAAAGCACTGTTAATATAACCAGAGATATCTTTGAATTTTAAAGGCAATATAAATAAGAGTTATTACCATCTGGTTTATTAAGTATACACGGTTGCTATATTAGCTTTTGTTTGTTTGACAGATGTTACAAAATATCAAGATAAGATAACATGCTGTGGTTGGGGGCCGCAGTGACCGCAAGGTTCACTGGTGCCTAAAGCTGGCTATGTGTGTGTAGACACACACACACACAAATTTATACAGACATAAATGCAGATATATACACATACATTTTTTTACTATTAAACAGGGCATTTAAAAAGTACTGCAAAAAATCCAAATCAAATAAAATTCCTAAATAAACTATGACAGACATATATAGCAAAAAAGTCTGAGGATAACAAATATGGATGCTTTAAATTAAATGAACATGTTGCAATTACAGTTGTTTTGTACGCACTGACAAATGTAGTTGCACGGTAGTCTCTCTTTACAGTTAGAATATTAATGGATAAAAAGATCCAGTTTCTTACTGTCTGATTACTGCAGTGGGACTACAATGCAAGAACACATTATTCATGAAATACATCATTCAGAAGTTAGGTATTATATACACTAAGAAATACAGGATCAAACTGCAGTATATAAATTAACAACATCATTTCCACATATCTGTGAAACTGCCAAAAACCATCTAGTTAAAGTTTAATGTCATAAAGTAAAACTTTTGTACAGAGAATACCTGTTTTAAAAATGTTTGGCCTAATAGCTATCCAACATACCTACTTAAAGATATGCAATATTTACTGGTCCTCAGCTAGTTCAGCATGCAGATCTTAAAACTTTCAATAATGATCTAACTAATCAACTAATTCATCTTCTAATTTCCTGCTTTATCCAACCCAGGGATGAAAGGAAGCCTATTCCAGCAATCAAGGGAAGCAAAGCAGGAGAATCACGTTTGATATGATGCCACTCTACTGTTGGATCTGCATATATACACACACACACACACACACACACACACACACACACACACACACACACACACACACACACACGATGCACAACTAATGCAGTATGAAGGATCATCAATTCATTATGTCAGGCATTTCTTTGGATTGTGACAGGAAAGTGGGATGGCCTGTGAATATCTACAGGGACACAGGGGCGAAATGCTGACGCTGAACAGCAGTCACCCCAGGAGAGAACTAATTGCAGAACAAAAATAAAAAAAATGATGTAGTCCGGACATAGCAGAGAGGCAGGACGGAGAAAATAATAGGAAAATCAAGTACATTATTCAAAACTAAAGGCACTTACCTGATTTTCCTTGTATTTCCTCCATTCTTTCTCTCTCCTACCCCTAAACTGTCCAAAACTTTTTTTTTTATTAAAAAAAAAAAAGAAAACAAAAACGGAGCAATGGAGACCTCTTCTCCATTGCTTCCTTTCCAAAGCACTGGGTATGCATGGGAATGCAAGTCCCATACGCATGCGTAGTACATCAAAAAAAGGTAACAGGATATTACCAACAGCAGAAGGACATTATACAAAGACATTATTGAAGAAAAGTAAGTATTTTTTATTAAATAATGTCATTGTACAATAGCAATAACCGACTATGTGGTGTGGTATATTAACTACCCGTGGTTGGGTTTATTTAATCACTCGGACTTCGCCCTCATGATTAAACCAGATCTAACCATGGGTAAATCTTAATATACCACACCGACGTCATCGGTTATTACTTAAATACCTCTCAAATGTACCTGATTAGGAAGAACATGCTCTTAAAAAGATCAAGTCCCTCATTGTTCTACACTGAAAAGGTTTGTCAAACATTTAGTGTTAAGAATGTGTTTAACAGATATCCATAATAAATAAAACTGAATCAAATTAATTCAACAAAAGAACTTTTCTAAGTATAAAGTAATGCATTTTGTCCATCCTGTGACCTTCCTTGCTGAATATATTGATTGTCTGTTACCGTTCCAAAAAATTTTGCGCATTTGTTCCACTTTATGAGAGGTAGTGTTCTACATTCTGGAAATGGAAGGTTGAGGGCTATGTATAACATAATGAATAAATGAAAAACGAATGCTGGTCTATATATGTTTGGAATACAGGCAAACCAAGCTTTTTTTAACTGTCGTGCCCAGCCCTGCACTCTGCCCAGTAAGGAACATCACTCAGTTTATTTATGCAATTTTATTTCCTAAGTGAGCAGGTGAACTGGCTGATGGAACCCCTTTCAGCCACACCCTGGTCCACACAAGGCAGAGTACAGACACAAAGATTTGTATATATACACGGAGGAATATACAAGGGAGTACTGTGAACACAAAGAAAACAAATAAATGTTGGTTGCACCGACCGTACTCATATGCGCACAATTTATACAGTGATAATGGTACTGCAGCCTCTCAATCTACCATATCAGATAAACAAGAACAGAAATGTAGTTTATGCTCTGACTACGTTTATGACATTGGTATAAACAAAAAATGTAGCTCAGTGACAAATGCAAGCAAAAAAATAAATATTAGAAAACAAGCTTACTGATAGTAGATAATAACATATTTAACATTAGTTTTTATGTTGTCACTACCCTTCCATGGTATTAAACTATGTATTATTCCCAAACCTGAGAATGTGAAGTTACATCAGTCCCACACCCACTATGGATATGAATTATTTATGCACAGGAAATGTATGATGACTCATCTGGTATGATCAGGTCCCACAGTTATGATTTATTTATGTACAATGCTCTGACTTTTATGCCTCCAGATTAAGCTTTCCTCATCATAGATTTACTGACTTTTTGACCTGTTTTAGGATACAAATGAAGTAAATCTACAGAAAGACTGTTTATCAACAACTATGTACAATAGATTTCCTCAAAAGCTTCTTTTCGGAAAAATAAGACAATGCTCTTGTTTTTTTATTTTAAATGTCAGCGGTATGATTTTTGAAGCTGATAGCTTGTGAAGCGCAACGATGATTACTTAAGGATCCTGCTACGATGATGAGGGCTGACAGGCTGCAATGGTATAGTACAGATGCGATATGCGAGTCAAACAAGTACTGTCTACGTTTCACTGTTTTTTTTTTTTTCTAAGTAGATCTCATTTGGAAATTTGGCTTTACGTCTCTTACAGAATTGAAAAGACTCCTAGTTCGAACATACCATGCCGGACTATGCGAGCGGATGTCCACGAGGAGCCAAGCCGAAGAAGAGCAACCTACGGTTGCTGAATGGGGGCCCTCATTTGCGGGGAAGTAATCGGGGGCTCCCTGTGGCTGCGGGTTTTGCGGGTGCCTAACGCCGGCTATGGATTTCAATAACTAAGTTTAAAGCTCACGTCTCAGACTGGTATACTACTTGCCTTAATTTTGAGATGTTGAGCATAGTTAAGTTCTAGGAAGAGAGATTCTAACATAAGTCAAACAGTATTTGTTTTTCTTCTTAGATTTAAAAATGGAGAATTAAGTAAATATAAAGAGCATTATTTTTTATTACTTAACAGAATTTACAAAGCTTAAGTGCAGCTGTTTGATACTAATTAAGTAATGTTCATTATCCTTGTCATTGTAATAGGTAAAAAATTGCCATGAGTGAAGAAATGATAGCTGTGGAAACACTTTTTTTCATGAAGTGCTGCTTTATCGAAACCAAAATCAATTTAATCTGAAATAATGATTGTTCACCAAGGAAACATTTGATCACTGTAGGTATAAAATGGCTTTACTAAGGTGGTGTGACTGTTGAAGAGGGGGAATGATTGGTTTTCCTTAGTTTCTTTTGTGCTTCCTTTTACCGTGGTTGTGCAGTATTACAATTAGTAATGAAGTAGCAGGAGGTGGGGGCGAATGGGATTTGTCTCTGCAAAATACAATTTCTAATTTTTTTTCTTGGGTACAGTTCTGATGTCTGTATGCTTATTTCTTTCTTTGTTAGAATGCAGACATTTATTTTATTGCATTGTATGGAAATAATGTTTAGTAGCTGTATCTCTTTGAAATGGGATTCTGCAAACATTCCCATGGTAAAATGATGTAGTCCCTTGTAGCAGAGAGGCACACATTGCAATTCTGCTGTGAAGCGATAGTAGTGATCTGGTGTGGCATTCCTGCTAGTATCAATTAGGTTAGCCATTCTGCAATAAGTCTTACGTGTCAACCAGTTCACTTACATCACTAAATGGACAGTGGAGAGTTATTACTGATCGAGATTTTTATACTTCTCAAAAACCCAGAAGGCAAGAGAATGTATAGTGGTTTTAGAACGTGAAAAGTGCTTGGTTGGGGGTGGGGAGTATATTGCCTGCTGTGGAGAGCTGTGTAGTATGCTGTTCATTTACCTTATAAATGCTGAGAAGTAGATTGAGGGCTGAATAGCTGAGAAGTGTGGAAGAGCATGTCTTTATTTTCCAGGTCTTTATATTACCTGGTGGCATTGTAGAAGCAAAATTGTGCAGTGCTGCCTTTCATCTCTTGCACCGCACAAGTCACAAATGGGACTATTTCAGCAGATAAAAATAAAATGCTATTGGCATTCTTTTAAATAAGTATTGTACCTAGCTTAGAGGGCTGGTAAAATTGGCTTTTTTTCTGAAGGCCAGGTTTTCAGGCAGGAAATGTTGTGCTTTCTTTTTTTAACCCTTGGGTATAAAGTGCCAGCAAGACTTAGCAGTCTAATAATGCAACACAAAAGTACAGTCAAAGAAAAGAAGCCTATTAACTGTGCTTCTACTGACAAGGCCTTCAGCTGGAGAGCCCGAGCTGTTTGTTAAATAGCAAGAGGCTTGACCTCGAGATCAGGGTGCACATTCCTTGAAAAGGACTTCTTTTTAGTCATTAAATATTTCTTTTCCATTCAAATTAAGATTTTCCTTGAATGAAAAAAGGAGGCATTGGGAGGCTCGAATAATTGCAATAAGATAAGGCCTGGGGCAGATATCTCTCCACAAATTATGTATTACAACAGCTAAATACTTATAACTCTCGGGTAGATTGTTTACACAGGCTTAGAAGGAAAATGTTTTACCTCCCAGTGTTATCATATTATCTATTTGTGAGAGAGAGAGTGTGTGTGTGTGTGTGTGTGTGTGTGTGTGTGTGTGTGTGTGTGTGTGTGTGTGTGTGTGTGTATTTTACATGCACACATACATACGTACACACGACATTGACAGTGAAGTACGTAATATAGTCACATTTTTGTAGCGCTCTGGTCTGCCTTCATAGGTTGCAGTTTTATTTGTATAATGTGAAATGTACATAAGGCTTTTGTCACATGCTTATATACACGAATGGTACTTAGGAGTACAACATTTTTATTGTTTGATTAACTTCATGAGATAATTTAGTATCTTTTCTTTTTTCCCAGGTAGTGAAACAATGAAATTTTGAACTAATTGTATATTTCTAGTTGTTTTACTGAATTAATTAGCCAATCTAATAAGCAGCTGCACATCCTTAGCTGTGAATAGTGTATTTTTATTACATCTATTTCATTAGAGAAGAAAACGCTTTGCAGGCCATGTTTTATCTGGTTAAATTGTATGCAGAATCTGTGTAGAAATGCAACCAATACCAATTTATATTCATTTATTTTTGTCTGACATTAAATATTTAAATTTTACACATTTTGAGCTTGTTCTTTTTGAAAAAGTAGTTCAAAGTAAGTATTTTGCCATTCCGTGTCATATGTCAGACCCACTTTATTTTTTTCCTGCATTTTGGTGCATACATGGAACAAGTGAAATAACATATATCTGATGAAGCGTTGAGAAGCAGCAGCAGCACTTCTACACCTGCAGTGTCTGTTCATCTGTTGTTCAAGCGTGGACTTTGGTTTTTACCTGAAGATTTGGAGTTTTTTTTCGGTTACTTAACATGGTACATCTCTTTATTTTATTACTTATTTCACTTGGATTCTATAAGAGTGCTTTGCTTGGCGGTATTGTTCTATTTGCTGCATACATGGAACAAATCCTTTTCTGGTAAGCTGATCATAATTGTATATTTGGAGGAAATTGATAGGGTGTAGCAGAGCCAAGACCAACAAGAAGCAATAGTGAGAAAAGGAATGAGGCATTGCTTACAGCAGTGTAGCAGGAAGGCTAACAAGGCAAGAGAAAGGTGGGTTAAGGCCGTATTAAAAGGAAGGACTGAAACAGACAGAAAAACCTCTTTTCGGAACTTAGAATCTGTACATAAATTCAGTCTAGCCTGAAAACAGAGCCCTATGTGGGAAATGTTATAATAGGATGAAAATATTTGCCAGTGACTGAGGCCAGAGTTAGTAGAAATGTGATAACTTTTGGCTGGAATCTTAAACTGCTTTATGTATGGGACAAAACCTCAAGAGGTGGGTTCAGTGGTATTTTGGCTGGAATCTTAAGCTGCTTTATGTATGGGACAAAACCTCAAGAGGTGGGTTCAGTGGTATGTTTCTTGGCAAATGAGGACAAGAAAGTAGCCAATACGGAGCTTTCTGCTACAAAGGCTGTCTAGAAACAGTTAACCCTTTCCAATCAGTTAAGAGAATGGTGGGCATTGGTATGAGAGACAACAACCCACTGAGCCTACATAAAATCTATTGCTTATCCTGTTGAATCCGTTTTGGCTATAGTGTCTATTGCAGCTTGTTTGTGTATATTTAATGGTGGCACAGCTTATAAGAAGGAGTAAGGGGAACAGTTATTTAAAGTGCTGTAGGTGTAGGTTAGCGGAGTGACTCTGGGACTTGTCTGGGAGGGCAAAGCTTTGCAGCTTGTATGATGCTAGATTGGGAATTACAGGGACTGAGGAGGCTAGTTTCAGAGTTTGGTTAGACACTTTGTGCATCAAAGAAGGGGAGAGCGTAGGAAAGTAGGTGGCAAGGATGAGTAGATGTATAGTTAATATGGGGGAAGTGCAGGGATGGAATGATTAGCAGTCAGGAGGATGAATAGTAGGGGGAAGATGGAAATACTATCATGATATAAAGAGATGTCAAGAGAAGGCAAAGAGGAAGTAAGTGATCAGGAAGGGAAGCACAGTTGTAATAAACCAGACAGAGAGAAAGTGGAGTAGAAGGCAATACAGAGGTTAGTATGGAGAAGATGATAGACTAATACAGATGAGGCAGATGTTCTTTGTGTTTCACTGTTGCAGTCATCACATTTGGGTTATCCCTGCCAGGGTAGCCCTCGGCCGGCCCGAATACCAGAGATTTAATATTTCTGTGTCTGTTGCTGTCGCTTGAGGACTTACATCAGGCTGTCAGTAGTATAAAATAAGGCAGCCGATGCCATTACATCAGTCTTTCTTGCCGTGGAGCCCAAAGCAGAAGCAGTGTGCATGATTGCTGGTCGGCCGCTACCTTAGTTTTTGTTTCCAAATTGAAGTTCAAGTCTTCTAAAGCTAAGTACCCCGTTGGGGATCCTTTTTCCTTGCACTAACTGATGTGAGAAAAAGTTAATAATTGTCTCGCCTGTGGAAAGCAGGAACCACACCAAGACTTCAACTCTTACTGCGTCACTTGTCTAGGCCCAGACCACGACATCCCCCGTTGTCGCTTCTGTGCTTTGTTCAATGCCAGAACGATCCGTCGTTGGGCCCTTATTGTAGCCAGATATTTTCGTTTATAAGCCTCGAATTCTGATATGGCTTTGGTAAGCCATCTGACAGCACATCTTCCAAAAACACAAAGTTAAAGACAGAGACAGACCACACAGGTCTAAACCTACCGACAATGCTTCCGTTAAGCTAGTCATCAGTCCTCCGGTACTCAGTGAGGTGCTTTTGCAGCCCCTGATGCCCGCTTCAGTTGATTCACAGGCTGTTACCAAGACCCTTTCAGAGTCCGGTATGCCACAAAACTCTTCTTCGTCTAAGGTTCCTGTGGTAGTCTCTACCGTGGATAGGTCCAGAGCGGCTGAGCAGGCACCGGCTTTTTAGGAAGTCCTTCGTACCACCAAATCTCAACACAAACCAATGTCTTCTTTCGCGACTACCATTCTTTTGAAAACAACTGAGATATTCTTCATGTTTCACTGTTGCAGTCATTACATTCGGGTAATCTGCTGGCAGGTTGCCCTCAGTCGGCCTGAATAACCAAGTCTTGGGTCCTGCGTTGGTTGCTGCCCCTTCTTCCATGACGTCAGGTCGTCAGGGGTATAAAACATGTAGCTGACGCCATTTTCATCAGTCTTTCTTGCCGCGCGGTGCCCGAAGCAGAAGCAGTCCGCAAGTGCTGGTCAGCCGACTCCTGAAATTTTCATTTCCGAGTTTCAGAACTGAAGTCTTCAATCTAAAGCCAAGTACCCCATTGGGGAAACTTTTTCTTGCTCCTTACCAATGTCAGTAAAAGTTAATAATTGTATTACTTGTGGGAAGCAAATACCTCATAAGGATTTTCATTTGTACTGTATTCCTTGCCTAGGCCCTGACCACAATGTGCCTTGCTGTTGGTTTTGTGCTAAATTTAACCAACGCACTATTAAGCGTCAGTATATTTTTGCATCTAAATATTTTGGCTCAAGATTTAACTATCCAGAAATGTCGTCTGTTAGCAATCCGATTATTTTATTTTTATTTTATTTTATTTTATTTTACATTTGTTGACCGGGCTAGTCCAACTGGATATATGTCCGTTTTCAGTAGAGGCCCGGGGAGAAAAGCTCCATCAGTTGTACACTTTTACAAAAAGGCATAAATGGTTACATAAGAAAGATAGGAAATAAAAACAATAATATAATCAGATAAAAAAATACATTGGCATAAATGTTCACATGACAACATAGCAGGTTAACCAGATAATATAAAAATAAAGTTTTTTAACAAGGGTAATGGAAGAGAGAAGAGTTGGCATTAGTCAGGATTAGTGCAGGAGCAAAGCCAGTGTTTATTGAGATAAATCTTTAGTTGAAATTTGAAAAGTTGGAAAGAGGTTAAAGAAGTGATATCAGAGGGTAGTTTATTCCATGTTTTTCCAACAGAGTTGGAGAATAAACTGCATTATTGTTAGGTTTGGTAATATTAATCAGAAGTTTATTTGAGGAACGAGTTGTTGCAGGTTGTTGTATGGAGAAATAAGGCTAGTAAGTGTTGGTGTGTTGGTTGGCTGATATAGAATCTTATAAGCAATTAAGATCTGTTGAAGTACAAGTTGGTTAGGAAGTTCAATCCAGCCTAGTTCTTTTAGGTTCAAGCAGTGATGAGTTCTAAAAGGAGATCCAATAGCGAATCGAGCTATGTTATGATAGGATGTTTCTAGTTTCTTCATGTTGTTTTGGAAAGATTAGTGTAAATGGGGGAAGCATAGAGAAGAGTGGAGATTAGGTGAGATCTAGCAATGGTGGACCTAGCTGTGGGTGTTAGGAAAGGTTTGATTCTGTAAAGGGATCCTATTTTTTTATTAACTAATTTTATGGTGTTGTTGATGTGAGAGTCAAAGTTGAGGTTATTATCAATAGTTATCCCTAATAGTTTTGTGGTCAATTCAGGAGAGATGAGTGTTCCGTCAGTGGATGTAAGAGTAAAGTAAGGTGGAGTAGATTTACGAGTAGGTGAGATAAGTAATAGTTTTGTTTTCTTGGGGTTGAGGAGTAGACAGCAAGAGAACCATTGTTCTACAGCACTGAAAGCTTTTGAGTAAGTGACTGGAGTTCTGTATGAGAGTTAGCGAGCAGATTATAGTTGAGTCATATTGTATACAGGTAGTATATGGGATAGCAGATTGAAGGTCATTAATAAAGATAGAAAATAGCAAAGGGCCTAGGATAGAGCCTTGAGGTACACCTAAGGAGATAGGTAGAAGATTAGAAAGTGAGTTTTTCCAAAGTACTGCCTGCTGACGATTTTCTAGGTAAGATGCAAACCAGGACAAGGCAAGATGATCAAGAGCCAGTGATTGTAGGATATGTAGTAAAGTTTATGATTCACCATATCAAAAGCTTTGGATAGGTCGATGAAGACAGAGGAAGATAGATAGTTATTGTTACGGTTAGTGTTAATGGAGTTAGTGAAGGAGAGTAAAGCAGTAGTGGTACTGTGTGAGGGTCTGAAACCATGCTGACAGTTAGAAAGTAAGTTGTTGTTGAGAAGGTGATTTAATACTTGTTTGTGAATACATTTTTCCATGATTTTTGCGATTGGTGAGAGGAGAGCTATTGGAATGAAAAGTTAGAGAAATCATTAGAGTTTCCTCCTTTATGTAGTGGGATGATATGAGATATTTTCCAGATAGAGGGAAGATTCCTTCCTTTATAGATCTATTGATCAGGATGGAAATAGGGTAGGCTAAGGCTTTGGCACCTATCTGTAAGAATTCTGCAGGCAGTTTGTCTGCAGAGAGAGTGTTGGGTTTTAACTTTAGGTGCAATGATGTGATAAAGGAGGTAGAGACTGGTTGTAATTGGAGTGTAGGAGGTGGATTTAATGTGGATGGAGGAAGATTTGAGGTATCAGGAGATAGATGACTAGCTAGTGTTTGGATAGTGTTTGTGAAGAATGAGTTGAAGTCATTTGCTGTTTTTTTAGGGTTTTCTGGGTTAGAGTCCTGGGGATTAGGTGTAATGGAGTGACCTGGAGACAGAAGATTATTAATAGTGGCCCAGAATTTTTTAGGTTCCTTATTAGTGATGTTCTGCAGCTGAAGGTAATAGTTTTTTTTGTCGGTCAGGATAGCTCTTTTAGTGCTGTTTCTAAGCTCTCTAAATTTTTGACGATCAGTTTGATTTTTAGTGGTGCGCCATTTTGACCATGATTTATTTCTAATAATGATTTTATGCCTAGTATTATTAGTTAGCCAGGGTGCTACTTTTGATTTGGTTCTGATGGTACGAGTTGGGGGCATGTTGGTCTAGAATTGATAAGAATGTAGAGTTAAAGTAATCTACTGCTTCATTAAGGGAAGATATTTCAATGAGGACCAATTACAATATTTTACATCAGCTAGAAAATGTTCTGAGTTAAAATTCTTTTTTGTTCTTAGTGTTCTAAGTGTGGCAGGTAAGGTTAGGTTGATTTTGTGTCTAATGACATAAGTTAAAGAATGGTCACTTAGATCATCTGGAAGGGTACCGGACTGGTAGGTTTGTTGGGAGTATTAATCAGAATCCAGTCTAGAATAGATTCATGGTTGTTGGATTTATCAGTTCTGGTTGGACAGTTAATGAGTTGAGAGAAGCCATATAGGTTTATGTGGGATGTAGGGTTTATACTATTAAATGAATTCCAATCAATGTTAAAGTCACCTAGAACTACTGTTTCTTGGGGAGGTTGTTTGACAGCAAGCTCAGGATGCATTCTAGAGTGTTAGTGTTATTTCCTGGGGGGAGATATACACAAATTATGTTAATAGCTTTATTAGGGTTGATTTGAAGTTTTGAGCTGATTACTTCTGCATTATTGTCCTGAGTAAGGTTAAGATTTATAATACTAATTTGTAGTTGTGCTTTGTACAGAATTGCTACGCCACCTCCTTTCTTGGTTTTACGGTCCAGTCTAAAGATATTATACCCGGAGGGGTAATTTCATTATCCTTAATGGTAGGTTTTAGCCAAGTTTCTGATAAACATAAGATATCAAAATGGTGAACATCTAAAAGGGCATGGAGTTGAGAGATCTTGTTACAAATGCTACGATATTAAGATGAGCTATGGTGAGAGAGTTGGTATAAGTGTTTGATGATATAGGAGAATCTTTGTCTTGTTTAATATAACTATTAGTGTTTGTGCTATTTGGGCCAGGGTTAGGTGAATGTCCCCATCTAATAGTGATTGAAACAATAAGAAATATTGGAGCTGGGACTGTTTATGTAGGATTTCAATATATTTTTTATTTCTTTGTTTACTTAGCTTAGGGTAAGCAAGTTTGTGGTGTTTGGTAGATATGTAGTTAGGTATGGTAGGAAGATTTAATGTGGTTAGTGTAGAAGGTGAGTTAGGTGTAGAGGTGTGCTTAGAGGGAAGCACAAGAGTAGAGGGAGGGTGTTCATAGGAGGTTAGGAGATGAGTAATCACAAGAGGAGGTAAGAGTGTTAAACAGATAGTTATTTGAAAGTATATTGGGAGAGATAATGTCCACATAGTGTAGGTTAGGGACCGGAATTCACAAAAAACGCAAAGAAAAAGACAGAGACAGACCGTCAAGGTCCAAAACCAATGACAAAGCTTTTCCTAAGCCGGTCGCCGGTTCACCGGTACTCAGTGAGGCGCTTTTGCAGCCCCTGATACCCGCTACTTTTGAGTCGCATTCCTCTACTGAGACCCATTTGGAGTCTGGTATGCCGTGAGACACTTCAAGTATTGAACCCGCAGATGTCTCTCTCTTAGATGTGTCTGGGGCCGCTGAGCAGGCACCGGCTTCTGAGGGTGTTTTCAGGCCTAAAGATTTGTATATTAAACCGACGCCATCATCAAAAACAAGGCCAAAACCAACTTCTCTGTCTAAAGGACTGACGTATGGGCCATGTGTTCAGGCCCCTATGCCTAAAAAACAAATGATCAAAATGGCTGAGGATTTAATTACCTTGATCAGGGGTTCCCAACCCCCTCCTGCTAAGAGGCCTAGGTAAGGCACTGATTATGAATCTTTAGATCAGGTTTCCATTTCTTCTGATTCCGAATTATCTATTCCACCTTATGAGGACTCTGATGCAGAAGAATCCATCCCTTCTGCTTCTCCTCCTGAGGATTTTTCTTTTGGAGAAACTTTGCATACCTTAAGAAAACATTTTCATTGGGAGAGTCAGGATTTTTCATAATCCAAAAAGAGGCTTAGGGATTTCCTTCTTCTTCCTCAGCATAGGCCTTTGGCTATACTTCCTGTCCTAGACATTGTTGATAATGTTTTCTCAGAATCCAGCATGGCTCCTGATTCCCTGCCTCCGGCTCCTAGTATGCCAGATAGATATTACAGGGTTCCTGACTCCCACAAATTTCTTTTTAAAAACCCTACTGCTGACCCTAAAACAATTTCTCAGGGGCCCAAGGGTGTTAAGGCTTCTACTGCTAAAAATCCTACCCCTTCTGATAGAGACTGCAGAGTGCTGGATAGATGGGGTAAGAAGGTTTGCACATCTGCAGCCCTGGCTATCAGGGCTTTAATATATGCTTAAATATCAGCATGTCATGGGCTTACTTAAACAGAAAATGATGTTGATTTCTGACTGTGTGGAAAATAAAGAGTTACAGGATTTATTGCATTCAGCTGAACAAGTTGGGAAGCATACTTTGCAATGTGGTTTTGATACCTTGGAGGCCTCTTGCAGGGCCGCTGTAAGGTGATCTGTGATAAGGCATGCTTGGCTCAAGGAGCAAAATCTGCCTGATCATGTTAAAGCAAAATTGTTGGATGCTCCTTTACAACAGGACAGGCTGTTTGGTAATAAGGCAGAAGAAGTTTTGAAAAAGATGGAAGACAAAGCTAAATCTATGCAAACTGTAAAGGATTTCCTACAAGTGCAGCCACCCAGGTTCAGTAGGCACTGGCCTACTAAGAATTGACCCTTTCCAGTGCCCACCAGAGCCGCTCAGGTCAAACACAGACACTCCAAAGGCTCCAGGTTTCAGTCACAAGGAACTTACAGAACCAAACAATGGGGTGCCTCCACCTCCAAATCTGGAAGTAGCAAGCCCCCCCGCCTACAGTAAACAGTCTCAATGACTTTCCTCTGCCATTTCCAAGCACTTATATTTTGGCAGCCCCTTTGGGGGGAAAACTAGCACTTCATGCACAAATTTGGCATCTAATTACCCAGGACAAGTGGGTTTTAAATATAGTATCCCAGGGATACAGATTTAATTTCCACACATTGCCAATTCCAAACGGATGGCCGGATCTGCCTCCAAATCAGTGGGCAGAGGCCCAGAGACAAGTTATGTCCCTCATGGATATTGGGGTTATTCAACCAGTACCAGAAAAGGAAAAGGACAAGGTTTTTATTCAAGACTTTTCCTGGTACACAGAAAAGACAAATCATGGCATCCAATTCTGGACTTATCCATTCTAAATACGTTTCTGGACATTCCAAAATTCAAGATGCTGACTCTACAACAGTTGCTGCCTATGCTAGGCAAGGATGCCTGGTTGGTAACTCTAGACTTAAAAGAGGCTTGCCTGCATATCCCAATCATGGAATCTTGCAGAAGATACCTCCACTTCAAAGCAGGCTATTTTATATTACCAGTTCTCTGCACTGCCGTTTGGCTTATCTGCTGCACCTAGGGTCTTCGCAAAGTGCCTGGCACCAGTAATTGCATTTTGCAGACAAAGATACATTCAAATTTATCCTTATCTGCACGATTGTCTAATTCAGGCATAAATCAAAAACACTCTTCTACAGCATCTGGTGTTTGTAAAAAGGCTTCTAACTTGCGTAGGGTACACCATAAACAAAAATAAATCACAACTGGTACCCTCTCAAAAAATTACATTCCTGGGTGCAAGCTTGAATGCAACTGCCCAGATGGCTTACCTCACGCCAGACAAATAAATCCAATTGATGACTTACTTCAAACAAGTAGCCACAAAAACCCAGTTATCTGCAACACAAATTCTGCAGGCCTTGGGGTTCATGGCTTCCTGCATTCTTCTAATTCCATATGCAAGACTGCATATGAGGAAACTTCAATAGTACCTAAAAAGCTTATGGAGTCAACATTGTCACAGCCTGGAAACAATGATTCTTATCACTCCTTGCCTACAGCAAGAGTTCTTATGTTGGGCAGAGGCCTGTCACCAAAACAAGGGACTATCATTCATTCCCCCCCTTGCCACCCAAACCCTGACTGCAGACGCATCAGACTATGCTTGGAGGGTGCATTTGGCAGGAAGAGGCATTCAGGGCGAAGAGCCCAAATCAAATGCACCTGCATATCAACCAGAAAGAGATGCTAGCTGTACAGAATGCTCTGACAGCTTTCAAGGGCTTTCTTCATCCCAGACAATTGCTGATAAAGACGGACAACACCACAGTCATGTGGTACATAAACAGGCAGGGGGTTAACCATTCCTACCCCCTTTGCAGAATAACCATTGCGTTGTGGAACACGGCCTTGTCTTGCCAAATACATCTGCAAGCTCAGTTCCTGCCAGGAAAGCAAAATACTCTGGAGGATGAACTATGCAGAAATCTTATGGACCCACACGAATGAAAACTGGATCCACAAATCTTCAGCATGTTGACACGCAAATGGGGGAGCCCAGACATAGATCTTTTTGCCTCACCCCAAAACTATCAGTTGGACAAATTCTGCACAAGAATCCATCACAAAAATGCTTGGAAAGTGGATGCTGTATCCTTCAGCTGGAACAACCTATCAGTCTATGCTTTTCCCCCTCTGCCTCTGCTTTCCAAGGTATTACTAAAAGTCAGACAGGAAAAAACAAAAATGATTGATTGCTCTAGACTGGCCTCGCCAACACTGGTACCCACTCCTACGCAATATGTCACACCTTCCTCCATGGTACCTGCCTCAGACACCTTATCTACTGTCTCAGCAGAACTTTCAGATTCTACACACTCCGCTCCAAACTCTGAATCTTGCAGCATGGCTAATCAACTAATTTCACCAGTTTACATCTCTCAGTAAACCTGTGATGGATGTAATTTTGGAGGCTAGAAGGCCTAGCACTAGAAAATCTTATGCTGATAAATGGAAAAGATTCTGTGCATGGAATCAGGCACAAGGAATAAGCAAAGAAATGCCCAATATTCCTTACATTCTGCAGTATTTAACTGAGATGCTTCACAAGGTCCTATTTTTCTCTTCCATAAAAAGCCACGCCTCTGCCATTTCACCTCATTACAACACAGAGCCTCCCCTCTTTTCTCATCTCCTGCTAAAGCAGTATCTCAGGGCGGCCAAAAATTTAAGACCTCCCAGGAGCACCAACTCCTGCATGGGACCTCAATTTTGTGTTGGAAAAAACTCACCCTGTCTCCTTTTGAGCCAGCTGCAACTGCAGACATAAAATTTCTCTCTTGGAAGACAGCTTTTCTTTTAGCAGTCACTTCAGCTAGAAGGATCTCAGAACTACAGGCTGTCATGGCAGTGGTTCCTTTTATTATTTTC
Source organism: Protopterus annectens (assembly GCF_019279795.1). Lineage (NCBI taxonomy): Eukaryota > Metazoa > Chordata > Ceratodontiformes > Protopteridae > Protopterus > Protopterus annectens. The sequence goes on from NC_056725.1 coordinate 1,140,088,724, forward strand.
TACCCGGACAGGGTAGCGCTCAGGACCAATCCATCCTTTATGCCTAAAGTGGTATCCAGTGTGGCTCTTAATCAGACCATTTATCTGCCAACTTTTTTCCCAAATCCACAGAACGAGGGGGAGTGGATTCTACATTCATTGGATATCCACAGACAACTAAGATTCTACTTGAACAGGACAAAATCTCTAGAAAAATCTGAGTAACTACTGGTGGCATTTGCTGCAGGGGCAGAGGGAAAGGCTATCTCAAAGCAGACAATTTCAAAATGGAGAAGCCATTGTATTAGTTTCTGCTACATGCATCATGCTAAACCTGTCCCCAAGGGGATCAGATCCCATTCCACCAGGGCTGCATCTACTTCTGCAGCCTTTCTCAGAGGGGTTCCTACCAGAGACATTCTAGAAGCTGCCACCTGGAGCTCAGTTCATACGTTCACCAAGCATTATCATTTACCTCTCTTCTCTAAATCCAGAGCAGGCTTTGCCACTGCTGTCCTGCAGGGCCTTATAGCTGCTCCTGATGCTGTATAATTCCATCCTCCCAACCATAGCTTTGGGATTCTACCCAAATGTAATAACTGCAACAGTGAAACACGAAGAACATAGTACAGTTGTGTACACTTACCATAAATGTAGATGTTCGAGTGTATTCACTGTTGCAGTCCTGGTTACCCACCCGCCAGCTCCCTATTTTTCTCTTTTTATACCTCTTCTTTCTGTTACTATGCTCAAAAGCCATTTTGTTGTATTTGCTTTTATTTGGAGGTATATTTTTTGTGTTCTAAATTACATGTATATATATATATATTTTGCTCCCCATTTGAGGGGCACCTGACATCTGGGGCAAGAAAAACTGATGAAAATGGCGTCTGCTGCATGTTTTATACCCCTGACGACCTGACATCATGGAAGAAGGGACAGCAACCGACACAGGGCCCAAGACTTTGTTATTCAGGCCGACTGAGGGTAACCTGCCAGCAGATTACACAAGTGTAATGACTGCAACAGTGAATACACTCGAACATCTACATTTATGGTAAGTGTACACAACTGTACTTTCCTTCGGCCCAGGGTTCGAACCATACCCAAGAAACAGACGGGTTCCTGCTACCTTGCCTCAGTCTCAAATGCTTAAAATGGCGGAAGACCTTATCATGCTGATCAGTGGAAGCCAAACTACCTCCTCAAAAAGGAAAAGAGATCTGTCCCCTGTAGTTTTGTCTGAACAAGAGTCAGATGAATCTGATGTATCTGACTATGAAGACATGCAACCCCTCTCCACTTATGAGGATTCTGATGCAGAGGAATCCATTCCTTCAGCCTCTCCCCCAGAGGATTTTTCCTTTGGGGAAACCCTGCATACTTTAAGGGAGCATTTCCAGTGGGAGAATCAGGACTACCCTCAGTCTAAAAAGAGACTCAGGAAATTCCTAGATCTTCCACAACACAGACCCTTGGGAACCCCCCCCCCCCGAGTCCTGGATGTGGTGGATGATGTTTTCCTTGAATCCAGCTTGACTCCTGACGCCCTACCTCCTGCTCCCAGAAAACCAGACAGCTACTACAGAGTCCCTGACTCATACAAATATCTTTTTAAAAATCCTACAGCTGACTCTGAGGTAATTTCTCATGGGCCAAAAGGGATTAAAGCAATTTCTGCTAAGAATCCCACCCCCTCAGAGATTCCCGAGCATTGGACAGATGGGGTAAAAAAGTATATACCTCAGCTATTCTTGCTATCAGGGCACTAAATTGTCATTTCCATATTCTTAAATATCAGCAAAATACCTTGGAACTCCTTATACAAAAAATTTCTTTGTTTCCTGCTTGGGCAGAATCTAAAGATTTACAAGACTTGATGCATTCCACAAGTCAAGTAACTAAACACACTTTGCACTGTGGTTTTGATGCCCTAGAAGCTTCTTACAGGGCAGCAGTCACTGGATCCGTCATTACAAGACATGTATGACTTAAGGAACAACCCCTGCCAGACCATATTAAATCTAAATTGTTGGATGCCCCCTTGCACAAAGATAACTTATTTGGCACTAAGGCAGAAGAGGTCTTAAAAAAGATGGAAGAGAAAGCTAAATGTATGCAAATGGTTAAAGATTTCTTACAGGTCCAGCCCCCTAGGATCAGCAGACATTTTCCCTCCAAGCACTGGTCCTTTCCTGCACCGAGTAAACAGGCCCAGCCATGGCCCCATGGAAATAGCACCCCCCCCCCAGACCACAGTCCCAGGGAATGCAGAGATCTAAGCAGTGGACTACCTCCACTTCAAAACCAGGGAGTTCTAAGCCACCCCCTTATGGTAAGAACTCACAATTACTCACCTCCTCCCGACCTCCCCTCTGCCCACCGTCACTTACCCCCTAGGAGGAAAAAACTCCTTTCACGCAATCACCTGGGCCACCATTACCAAGGACCAATGGGTTCTGAACATTGTGTCTCAGGGATACAAATTTTCCTTCCACACCTTTCCAACCCCAAAAGGGTTTCCAGATCTACCACCAAATCACTGGGCAGAGGCTTAAAAACAAATCCATTCCCTGCTGTCATTGATGGCATTAGAGCACATTCTTGCAGAACAGATAGGCCAAGGCTTCTACTCCAGACTTTTTCTGGTGTCCAGAAAAGAGGGCACTCGGCATCCCATCCGCAGTCTATCCATTCTAAACACCTTCCTGGCGATCCCAAAATTCAAAATGCTCACCCTCCAGCAGCTGCCACCCATGCTCTCCAAGGACTCTTGGCTAGCCACCCTGGATCTAAAAGAGGCCTACCTCCACATTCCTATCAGGGAGTCATGTAGGAAATATCTCTGCTTCAGGGCAGGATCTCAACACTTTCAGTTCTCTGCACTTCCCTTTGGCTTATCTACTGCTCCCAGAGTTTTCACAAAATGCCTGGCTGCAGCCATTGCCTTTTGCAGACAAAGAAATATTCAAATTTACACATACTTAGATGACTGCCTGATTCAGGCAGACAGCCAGGAAAAGCTGCTAAAGCACCTGACCTTTGTAAAGGACCCACTGATCTCCTTGGGGTATACTATCAATGAAAATAAATCCAAACTAGTACCCACCCAAAAAATTGTATTCCTGGGAGCAAGTCTGGACACAGCATCCCAGATGGCATTCCCTACACCAGAAAAACAAACCTACCTGATAGCCTACTTCTCTCAACTAGCCAGCAGTCCCCAGTTATGCGTAAGGAAAATCCTGCAAGCTCTGAGGTTCATGGCTTCTTGCATTCTACTCATTCCATATGCCAGACAGCATAATGAGGAAACTACAATGGTACCTAAAAAGCCTTTGGTGTCAACACTCCCAGGACCTGGAAACTCTTATACCAATGATACCTTGTTTAACGAAATAATTTCTTTGGTGCGCAGCAACATGCTACCACAACAAGGAACTACCCTTCTCACTACCCCATGCTGCCCAGACCCTCACCATAGATGCCTAAGACAATGCCTGGGGTGCTCACTTGGACGACAGGTGCATTCAGGACCAATGGAGCCCAAATCAAATACATCTGCACATCAACCAAAAAGTGATGCTAGCTGTTGAGCATGCTCTGACAGCTTTCAGATCCCTACTCTCCCCGGGGCCTCTACTGATCAAAACAGACAACAACACTGTGATGTGGCATATCAGCAAGCAAGGGAGGGACTCACTCGTACCCTTTGTGCAGGCTTGCCATGACATTTTGGCACACAGCCTCAGCCATGCAAGTACACCTGTTAGCACAATTCCTGCCAGGCTCTCTAAACTGTCTTTCAGACAACTTAAGCAGAAATCTTCTGGACCCACATGAGTGGCAGCTAGACCAAAGAACTTTCACCATTGTAACCCAGAAATGGGGCACCCCGAAGGTTGACCTCTTTGCTTCCTACTCCAACCATCAGTTCAGCAAATTCTGCACCAGGGAACCTCATAACAAGGGCTGGAAAGTGGATGCTCTACCCTTCCAGTGGATCAACCTCTTGGTCTATGCATTTCCCCCTCTACCGCTCATTACAAGGCTACTGCTCAAAATAAGGGAGGAAAAACCGAGGACAATCCTGATTGCCCCAGACGGGACATGCCAGTACTGGTACCCACTGCTGCGCAGCCTGTCACCCCAGACACCATGGTATTTCCCTCATATTCCAACACTCGTGACCCAGAGGAATGGAGAATTCATGCATCCCCAATTGCAGACCCTCAGTCTGGCAGCCTGTCTTATTCCCTGACCACTGCACAAGCTGCCAATATAAGCAAACAAGTTCTCTATATGTTATACATGAGGCCAGATGCCCAAGCACTAGAAAGTCTTATGCTGACAAGTGGAAAAGGTTTTGTACCTGGATCCAGACTAAGGGAGCTGGAATGGCACAGCTCTCTCTACCTCTCATCCTGGATTACCTACTACACAGGGGTCTATCCTTTTCGTCTGTTAAAATTCATGCCTGTGCCATCTCTACTCATTTCAGCACAGAGCCACCCCTCTTCTCCCACCCTCTCATCAAACAGTTCCTAAGAGGGGCTAACAACTTGAAGCCACCCAGAAGAGCACCTACCCCAGCTTGGGACCTAAACTTTGTGTTGGAAAACCTCACCCTGCCCCCTATTGAACCAGCAGCTTCAGCAGAGTTAAATCCTTGCTTCTGGCCATCACTTCAGCTAGAAGAGTATCTGAGCTACAAGCAATAATGGGTGTAGAGCCCTTCATAATTTTCCATGCTGACAGGGTCTCCCTCAGGACTAACCCATCCGTCGTGCCAAAAATGATGTCCAGTGTGGCTCTCAACCAATCCATTCATTTGCCCACCTTTTTCCTAACCCACAAAACAAGGGGGAAAGGATTCTACACTCTTTAGATGTGTACAGATAGCTCGGATTCTACTTAGGACTAAATCATTTAGAAAGACTGATAAATTGTTAGTCAGCTTTGCTGCAGGAGCAGAGGGCAAGGCCATATCCAAACAAACCATTTCCAAATTGATAGCACACTGCATCCATTTCTGCTACAAACAGCACATGAAACCTCCCCCCAAGGGGGTCAGGACACATTCTACCAGAGCAACCTCCACCTCTGCAGTTTTCCTAAGAGGGGTCCCCACCAGGGACATCCTGGAGGCTGTAACATGGACATCTGTTCATACTTTCACCAAGTATTACCACCTGCCTATCTTCTCCAAATCCAGGGCAGGCCTTGCCACTGCAGTCTTGCAGGGCATCCTAGCCAGCCCCCAGTCTTCTTGACTGCCTCCACCCATTTCTTCAGCTTTGGGAATCAACCCAAATGTGATGACTGCAACAGTGAAACACAAAGAACATAGTACAATTGTGTACACTTACCATAAATGTAGATGTTTGAGTGTATTCACTGTTGCAGTCCTGGTTTCCCTCCCTCCATCCCCCTTGTCTCTCTCTCTCTCAATTTCTCTCTCTCTCCTTACAAAGAATTTTTGGTATTTACTTTCTACAGGTGGTGTTCTTCCACTATAACCTAGTTCCCTCTTGGGGTCTCCTGATAAGGCAAGTAAAGCTGATGTAATGGCGTCGGCTGCCTTATTTTATACCACTGATGACCTGACATTAATTTGTATACTGAAAGACATAACAATGTGGCAAAGTTGTTTCACTGTGTAAAGATTACAACATACAGGTGGCTGAAGTCCATTGGAAACATGAGCCACAAAGGATTGCTGAAAAATGAATAAGTAATTATCACATGGGATCATCCATTACAAACAACTAAGAAGGTATAAGCAAGAAAACCTGATTGTTAGAAAAATATGTATTAATGTGTGTATTAGCAATATGCTTAGTGCATTTAGAAGCTTGAAAAAGAGTGAATACATTTATTCTATTTCATACTGCATAAATCTGTACAAACTGCAGTTGCTTTCTGACCTTGTACTGTTAACTAAAATCTTGCTTGTGCCTTGGAAATTTACTGAGAAGCAGGTGATTTCTGCTTGCGTTAGGAAAATAATGAATAGAACAATACTACTTGTATGAAACTTAGACAAGAAGTTCCGCTGTGCCATGAGAAAATACACAGCTGTAGAGGTTACAGATAATTAGTACAAAGCCTGCTTGAAAATATGAACTGCAATCAGCATTTGCTTGTATCTGTATTAGAAAAGTACCTTGAAATGTAACACTGTACAATAGATGCTTGTAAACGGATTAATGGTCACCAAGGCCAGGTTGTTTTTCTGAAAAGTTTCTCACAAATCTAGTCATGTCAGCAGAAAATCTGAATTAACATCTGCTGTAGAACAGTACTGAAAGTTGTGTTTGATTACGTCAGCTTAGAAGGCCATGTCTTGTAAAATAGTATAAGAATGAACATACTTCCTGTTAGTAGTTAGACAAATCCTTGTATTTGCATGCTTTTGTCTCCTTGCTGCAAGTAAATTAAAGTGCCTTAACTGAAACTTACGTGTATTGGTCTTAGAAGTTTTTTCCTTTGACAGATTGGTCCTTCGGACCGGAAACCTTCACTTCGCCTCGGATCAGACAGGCCAGGTGGCTTGAAACCGTACGGGGAAGAAACCACATCGGTTCTTCTTATTTGAAAAGTCCTCCGACTGAATTGTCGTACAAAAGAGGCCAGCCACTTTCTGATCTGCGACTGAAGGATGGGTTTACTCGAACCAGGTGATCAATCACGAAGGCTCAGGTAAGGTGAATCCACCTTCTTTTTTCTGTTTTAAATCAGGGACTAGATTTATATTTGTTCTGTTAGAGACTTTATTTATAAGTCAGGGACAGAAAGATTACTGACTTGTCATAGATCAGGGAAACAGAGCAGGTAGGCAGTCATTCTGTAGAGACTATAAAAACATCCATGGTACCAAGTTAAAAATAAGGTGTTACGTAACGATTAAAAGGGTAGAACAAAATGGGTAATAATTGTACAAAAAGGTCCCAAAATCCGCCGTTAACCGAAGACGCGAAATATATGCAGTCACAGCGTGCTGATAATATTAAATATTACTCAAAATGGGTTAATTAGTATGAATTTGATGGTAAACTAGAAAAATCCTCACTTGTCAAACAGCTTAAAACCGATTCTAGAGGTCGGGTAAAAAAGCAACGTCAATTAGGAATTCCTCAGGCACATAGGTGGATTGAGGAAGTAAACCGAAGGGAACAAAAGAGTAATAATTCAAAAGCAATGTTTTTAGTTAAGGAGAACAATAACTTAGTAATAGCATCGGCCCCTCCACCTCCTTTACCAGAATATGAGGTAAGTGAACGAGTTAGTCCACCCCTGTGATATCCTGCTGTCACTGTGAGTAGAGACGCTACAAAAGCGAAACAGTTTATTAGAGATCCCATCGAGACCAGGTCTTGAACACGGGCAGGAAACTCAAAAGGGGACATTGAGTTATATCAGATGGGTAGAAATTCACGATTTATGAGTGAAGAAGAAATATGCCCACTTATAGAAGTGCCTAATCCTCAGGCAGGGCAAGAAGGTCAGGACCCAACTATTCTTGTGTATAGATCCTGGACTCCGGAAGACATCCGGAAAGCCACTGAGGGAATTCCCCATCCAAAAGTTAATTTTAGAAAGTTCTTAGAAGATTTGCAAGGAATGAAGCTGAGTTATAATTTAAACGGAGAGGAGGTAGAAAAAGTAGTCAGACAAATTGTGGGACCAGATTGGCACATGATTAGTGACTATTGGAATCCCTGTGATATTGCGCTCTGGTCCCTCCCACATAGCAGCGCAGAATTAGACAACAGAGTGAAAGGTCTTACAGACCGAATCTCTGAAAAATGGAAGCCTAGGGCAGACTGGACTTGCATTAATCAGTGCATCCAACAGGAAGGTGAAGCTATTGACCGATATTATGCCAGACTATTAGAATATTTTAATAACCATTGTGGAATGCAGGTTCCTGAAGATCCTATTCCCCATGCGAGCAGCAGCTAAAGAATGCATTTTTGAAAGGCAGTATTGCACCTATAAGCAGCTTTATTACAAAACACATGGTAGATCATCGTACAAGCAGGTTACAGTCATTGCTTGAATATGCTAGACATGCCGAAAGGCATTTTAATACAAAAAGAAAGCCCAAGTATTTTCTGTAGAAGATGGAGCAGAAGTATATGTAGTACAGTCCGGGAAAAAGGGCAAGAAAAGTGCCCAGGGAAACAAACAATCTGATCAACGATCAGAGGACTTTGAAGGGCGAAAGAAAAGGGGTGAATGTTTTAAATGGGGTAAGAAAGGACACTTGGCAAGGGAGTGCAAGAAAAACAAGAAGGCAACCACGGAGGATAAGGAGGGTGAGGACTGACTATATGATAGTCAGGAATCACTAGAAGGGGATAGCAGAGAAGGGATGAATGAGAATGTGATAGAGGGAGTAGAGAATGTGACAGAAGAAATAGAGGAAGTGCAAGAAGTCGCGGATAGTGAAGAAAATGAAATATTGGATTTGGCTTTATTGAGCTTAGAGCTCTATTTAGCAGACACAAAACCAGAAGTTACACTCCTGGTAGAAGGGAGGGAAGTCAGATTCTTGTGTGACTCAGGAGCATCACGGACCCTGGTACATCCCTCCAAACTGCCAGAGAATTCAGAGTCACCTGATTACATATTAGTGAAAGCAGCTAATAGACAGCTGTATAAGGAGCCCCTCTCCCATAATATTGTGATAACTGATCCTGTTTCAGGATTGACCCAGAAAAGTAAAATTGTTGTATCTGCAAAATGCCCAGTAAACCTCTTGGGCAGAGATCTTATGCAGCTATTTCGTATAGCAGTAGTTCCAACTATGCAGGGTATGGAAGCACAGCGACAAATTGATACCTTTGCAGTGCAACCTGAGAATGACATGTTTTATTGGTACAGCCGGGACTTGGTTACCACTGGTCCAGGGGCGGTGAACAAAGAGTTGATGAATGTAGCCATCAGCAAGTTCCCCTCCCTTGACATTGATAAACAGCATTTGTTGCACTGTACTCTGTATTATTATTATACACCAGGACCTGATAAGGAATATGAGCAAGAATTGTTTAAAAAACCTTCAAACAGATTCATATTATGTAATCTGTACTGGGGAACAGTGTAGCCAGCTGTTCATTGCCCCAGGAGTTCTTTGCACTCTATAAATCTAATCGATTACCACATGTTAGCTTAACTAAGGACAAGAATGTAAAATGGGTAGACTTAGGAGAAAAAGTCATGAGATGGGAAAAACAGACAGAGTTAGAACTATCAGAACAAGGAATGCAAGTGCAGAAGCTGAATTGGATAAGTCAGACCCACCCAGCTGTACACTTGCAGTCTAGCAAGGACAGCTGATTGGCACTCCTATTGAAGGAGGAAGAGAATGCTTTACAGAATATACCAGAAAATCTCTGGTCGACAGAAAAATCAGATGTAGGACTTATTCGTACAGCGGGACCAGTTACTATTACGCCAAAGTCAGCATTTAGACCACAAAAGAGACAGTATCCCTTAAGAAAAGATGCAGAGGTAGGAATCAAACCTATTATAGCAGCTTTACTTAAGGAAGGGGTGCAGGTGGAATCTCCTGATTCACCATGTAACACACCCTTATTTCCTGTTAAGAAAGTGAATGGAGAGTGGTGTATGATCCAAGATTTACAATCTGTAAATGATGCAGTAATACCAAGGGCACCTACGGTGCCAGACTCACACACCCTGTTGAATGATTTAAAACCTCAACAGAAATATTTTTCTGTGGTAGATATCAGCAATGCGTTCTTTTCGATACCGATACACCCTGACAGTCAGCATTGGTTTGCATTCACATTTCAGGGGAAAAAGGTATACATATATGCAACTACCACAGGGGTATTATGAAAGCCCAACAATATTCTCACAAGAAATGGCAAGCAACTTGGCGGGGTTTACCCCACCGAGAGGTAGTCAGATTTTCCTTTATGTTGATGATATCCTGCTGGCATCCCCCACCCAGCAAGATTGTAAAGAAGATACCATAGCGCTATTACAATTTTTAGCCACTGAAGGACATAAAGTAAGCAAAAATAAACTGCAGCTTTGGAAAAAACAAGTTAAATACCTAGGATATGTGATATCCAAGGAAGGTAGGACATTAGATGAGGACAGAAAAATAGAGATTTTGCAAGCACCAAAACCCACTACCAAGAAGGAAATGATGTCCTTCCTGGGTACGACTAATTTTTGTCGGAGTTGGATTCCAAACTATGCCTTGGAATCTGCACCGTTGACTAACCTGATTTATAAAAAGCCTATGGCAGCACAGGATTTGCTACAATGGACACCAGAAGCAGAATCTGCTTTCTGCAAACTGAAACAGTTAATAGCGTCCTCATTAGTTTTGGGATTACCAAACTATCATAAATGTTTTTTCCAAACTGTAGACTGTAAGCAAGGTTATATGACATTAGTGTTAACACAGCAGCATGGGGACAAGCAACGCCCTATTGCTTATTATTCATCACAAATGGACCCAGTGGCATGGTCTTTACCTCACTGTGTACAAGCAGTAGTTGCAGCTGTAATGGCAGTACAGGCTTCGGCCTCAGTAGTGTTGTTCCACCCTCTCACATTGAGAGTGCCTCATGCAGTCACGATTATTTTACTGCAAGAAAAGGTAGCATATGTTTCCCCTGCTAGGCATCTTTCCTGTATGACTATATTGTTGAGCCAACCTCATATGACAATCGAACGATGTACAACTTTGAACCCTTCTACCTTGCTCCCAACCCCTGCAGATGGCACACCACACAGCTGCCTGCAGGTGATTGAGCAAAAAACACTGCCTAGAAAAGATCTTACGGATGTTCCCTTGGATGATGCCGAGGTGACATACTACGTGGACGGCTAATGCAAAAGGGGTCCTGCACGACAGAACCTAGTAGGATATGCAGTAGTTTCTGACACAGACATTATAGAAGTGAAATCTTTACTACATAGTTTATCTGCACAGCCAGCAGAATGGGATTGCCTTGACACGGGCATGTATCTTAGCAAAGGGTAAATGTGTGAACATTTTTACTGACAACCAGTATGCTTTTTCTACTGTACATGCTTTTGCGCAACAGTGGAAAAATCGAGAAATGTTAACATCTACTGGCAAACCAATCAATCATGCACAGTTTATTTTAGATCTTTTAGAATCTATTCAGTTACCTCAGAAAGTAGCTATTTGTAAATGTACAGCTCATGCCAAGCAACAGGACAGGATTTCAAAAGGTTCATAGGTTCATACTAGGCTATCTGCCCTAGGGCATTTATAAGCCTAGCCAGAATGTGTTTGGCTTTCGCCACCCATTTTAAATTTATTTTGCTATGCCCTTTTTCGAGGTTAGTATACTGTGTCTCTGTCTAACAGTGACACAGAAGTGATACCCGGGGTAAACCTACGATCTCCCATCCACTCATCAAGATTCCTCTTGAAGAGAGTCAATGAGGGACTCTGCCTAACCTGGACTGGGATTTTATTCCAGAGTGAATGCGAAAGCTGATACAGCTGCAAAGCAGGCAGCTTCAGAAGTATTTCTTTTGAATGAGGAATTACAACCCTCTGAGATTTTAGGCTTAGAAATGTTAAAGACAATGCAAACACTTACTATGCAAACTGAAAAACAAAGATGGGTAAAACGAGGAGCAATTCTCGAAAAGGGGCTGTACATCTCTAAAGAAGGGAAACCAATATTGCCGTCTAATTTGTTTAGATATGCAGCTTTGTTGAGCCATGGGCAGTGCCATGTCTCAACAGGGGGGATGGTACAGCTGGTGAACCAAGTGTTCACGACATATGGATTCTTAAATTATTCTAAAAAATTCTGTTCGATGTGCCATGTTTGTAATAAACATCATGCACAAGGGGCGTTAAAGCCCAAGCAAGGGAGTTTCCCAACACCACCGTATCCGTTTCATACTATTTGTATGGATTTCATAGAGTTGAATAAATGTGAAAATAAGAAGTATTGTCTTGTCATTGTAGATATGTTTTCCAGATGGGTGGAAGCCTTTCAGACTAAAAATCCAGACGCTACGACCATGGCCAAAGTTCTTGTTAAAGAAATCATCCCTAGATTTGGCATTCCGGAAAGGATCTACAGTGACAACGGCACACACTTTGTGAATCAGACCATGCAGCAATTAAGTAAACATTTTTGCATTTCCCTAAAAAATGATTGTGCGTATCACCCTCAATCAGCAGGGCTAGCCGAGAGACATAATGGGATTTTAAAGAGCAAGCTAAGAAAATTAGTAGCAGAAACGCAGAGAAACTGGGTGTACTGTCTGTCCCTGGCACTGTTGAGCATGAGAAGTGCTCCGAATGCAAAAGGATTGACTCCTTTTGAAAAGCTCTTTGGAAGGGCTTACTATATACCTCAGTGGAAATCTCTCATGCCTGCAGACCAGGAAGCTGACAGTACATTAGCAGAGTATAGGCATAATTTGTTAAATTCTAAACATTTGTTGCAGTTAAATTCTGTTTCAGATAAAGAACGAACCAGACCGTTAGAAGTGGCAGTGCCCCCTGGAGCGTGGATCTGGCTGATGGTGGTCAAAAACAAAAATTGGGCGTCTCCAAAGTGGGAAGGTCCATATCAAGTGCTTTTGTCAACACCCACTACAGTCAAAATTGCGGAGCGTGCCTCTTGGATCCACCTGACGCACTGTAAACTAGTTAAAAACTTTGAACTGGACAAAAATCTTGTTACATGCCAAGAGCAAAAATTAGTCCAGAAAAAACAGGAATGCAGAACAACCCTTTCCTCAGAAGTATTGCATAATCATCCTGTTAACTGTATTTATGACAATAATCTTTTTGTTGTGGCCTTTTCTTTTCCCAGCCACACAGACTGAACTGAATAAACATGAAGTGTTACTCATAAACTTGCATCCAAACTTTAACACTTACCAGGCAATTAAATATGTGTATGCTGAGACTTTCAATGTTTTGAATTGCTGGATTTGCACAGCTTTGCCAACAGTATACAGGGGTTATTAATGACTACAGTCCCCCTTAGGGGTCAATGAGACCTGGGATAACTTGATTTATGATACCTCAACCATTACAGCACAAGATAAAATAGCATTGCACTTGTCTGTTCCACAAAAGGGATCTGTGTGTTTTTATAAAAATGATACTGTTCAGGTGGGTTGGAGAGATTGCAATGTGACTGTTCCTTATAGATGTTACACTAAAGGTAACAATGTAGATCTTTATTGTAATACAAACTATGATTCATTTCTTGGATTGATGCACAAAACACTTGAAGTAAAACATAATTCTGTTCTTTATAAACAGCTGTTTATAATTGATAGAAAAATGTTTCATGCAGGACGAGTGTATATTCATAGCAAGGTTACTACTAAAGTAGAGGATTGTTACTTTGTGTGTGGTAGAAAGGCATACAAATGGTTACCTGAGAATTGGTCCAGCAGTTGTTTTTTGGGTTACCTGGCTCCGGCCATACAACACACTGCAGTTTTGCCTCATGGGAAAATTCGAAATGTCCGAGAAGTCGTCAAGAAACCTGTAAATCCAGTGGGACAAATTGATGCACGTTGGAAAGACCATCACTCTTTAGGCAAAGGACTGACACACATGGACTTGAGTGATAGCGTTATATCGTGGGCAGGCATATTACCAGCATATGGAGCAGTGAAATCGATCTGGGAGCTGAGAAAACTGTCAAAACTTCTCGAAGTAATGAGCAACGCAACTTTTTCTGCTCTCGAATTGGTGACTGATGAACTGAATGCTATGAGAACTGTAGTGCTCCAAAACCGCATGGCTCTCGACTTCACCCTAGCGGCGAGAGGTGGTACGTGCGCTTTAATCCAAGAAGAATGCTGTTCATATATTCCTGACCATAAACACAAGATAGACAATCATCTTGAGGTAATTCAGCAAGTGTCGGCCATGACCAAACCAGGCCCAAACCCACTGACGGACTTTTTCCAGAAGTGGTTTGGGGGGTGAGGTACCATCCTAATGAACATCCTGATTGCCATTTGTGTAGGTATGCTCCTACTGGGAGTATGTGTTTGTTGTGGTATCCCCTGCATGAAAAGACTGATTAAAGACCTTATAGAAATGTCAATTTCTGAAACCTTATATCAAAGTACTAAGATTGAAGAACTGTTAAAAGACTAAAAATGCTTTCATAAGTTTAAGCTGAATGACCCTGTTAACTGCAAATCCTGAGTGGAAGAGGTTAGGAGAAGAAAACAAACTGTTTATGCTTATTTTGAAAGTAGAATAAAAGTATTAATAGGGGGGAAATGTTAGAAAAATATGTATTAATGTGTGTATTAGCAATATGCTTAGTGCATTTAGAAGCTTGAAAAAGAGTTAACACATTTATTCTATTTCACACTGCATAAATCTGTACAAACTGCAGTTGCTTTCTGACCTTGTACTGTTAGCTAAAATCTTGCTTGTGCCTTGGAAATTTACTGAGAAGCAGGTGATTTCTGCTTGAGTTAGGAAAATAATGAATAGAACAATACTACTTGTATGAAACTTAGACAAGAAGTTCCGCTGTGCCATGAGAAAATACACAGCTGTAGAGGTTACAGATAATTAGTACAAAGCCTGCTTGAAAATATGAACTGCAATCAGCATTTGCTTGTATCTGTATTAGAAACATACCTTGAAATGTAACACTGTACAATAGACGCTTGTAAATGGATTAATGGTCTCCAAGGCCAGGTTGTTTTTCTGAAAAGTTTCTCACAAATCTAGTCACGTCAGCAGAAAATCTGAAGTAACATCTGCTGTAGAACAGTACTGAAAGTTGTGTTTGATTACGTCAGCTTAGAAGGCCATGTCTTGTAAAATAGTATAAGAATGAACGTACTTCCTGTTAGTAGTTAGACAAATCCTTGTATTTACATGCTTTTGTCTCCTTGCTGCAAGTAAATTAAAGTGCCTTAACTGAACCTTACGTGTATTGGTCTTTGAAGGTTTTTCCTTTGACACTGATATTGTAGTTTGTGAGAAAAATACAAAAGCAGCATTGATTATCGAAACTGCAAAATGCAGAGACTGTTGCATCTAACAAACTGAAAGACATAGCTATAAAATATCAAGACATGCAAGACAAAACTAGATCAATATGGAATAAGGACACCCAGGTAGTTCAAGTAATAGTAGAAGGATTTGGACTAATCAGTAATTTCCACGCATATTTAAAGATTTTTCTACCTTTACAAGTAACTGTATGAATTGCAAAAAGAGGATGAGTTCATTGCATATACTAGGTACATTACAGGTGCTAAGAGGCACACACCTGGCAAACATGAAAGACTGAAGCAAAACTGATTTTATGAACTCATAATTATGCCCTGGCTTCATGTCCATTCTTATCACAGTGTTAAAAAACCTAAATATTTGAAGAAATTAAACTTGGGCAGTACCTGGGCTAATCTTCATGAGAGAAGTTAAGTGGTGGCGAGTGAGTAAGGGTAGCGCCATGCCATATAAATGTAGGAAACAGGAAAGCAAAATGGATGCCAGAAGTTCAGGTGTATGGTGCCTATAATGCATGGTTGCAACAATGGAAACTGGAGAGTATGTGGGCAGCTGTGCGGAGATGTGCAATAAACTAAGGGTAGTTGAATGTTGAGTGTCGGATCCACTTCATTGCTATTAAAAGAACAGATTGAGAGGTATGGGGATACCATCATGCCTTTAAACAGACAGGGAAGGGGAAAAGACAAAACATGGAAGGAAGCAGTTGGAGGTGATTTACTTTTTACACTCACCTGAGACTTTTTCAGAGAAAGAATTATATACCCTTAGAACAGGCTGCCTAAATGGGTGGAGAGGTGTGAATTTATGGAAGCCTTCAAGAGGTGATTTAGGCTGAGAAGGTGCAGGACAATTCCCCACAGGTCTATGCAGTCAGAAAGTATAACTTACCAGGAAAAGACGATAAATGTAGAAATGGCTGTGGATATGACATAGGTTAGCATGCTAAGTTTGCACACAACATACCAGTGTTGTACAGAAATGAGGGTTGCATGACAGGTCATTGCATGGTAACCAAGTGGGATGTCTAAGCTGTGGGTCCTATGGTGATTGACCATACAGGGGTTCACTGACTGCACACGCATATAATGCCAAAATATCAATGTGATATTTGTGCACATAGTATGCATGTGGCCAGTGAGGGGGATTAGACAAGCACTTGTGGATGATATATATATATATATATATATATATATATATATATATATATATATATATATATATATACATATACATATACATATATCAGGGATGGTCACAAACTGATCTGGGGGAATCTCATCATGAGAGATACACAGGAGCTGAAATACACACCTCTCTGCAACAGGATATGTGTTGCCTTGTGCTCCCTAACCACATCTAGTGGTTCTGTATACCATCCCTAGTGTTCCCCTCAGCAGTGCATCACAAGAAGTTCCTGCATGTTTCAGGGTATGGTGATTTTTGGCTACTGTATTTTTTATTTTTCTCCCAACAGAGATGTTCATTGTATGGACTGCAGTCTTCACTGGCAACATATCCCTGGCAGATGTTCTTCGTGTTTCACTGTTGCAGTCATCACCTGTGGGTTATCCCTGTTGTGGTAGCCCTCGGCAGGCCCGAATAGTAGAGTCAATGTTTTTCTGCGTTGGCTGCTGTCGCCTGTAGTCTGACGTCAGGTTGTTATGGTATATAAAGCAAAGCAGCCAACACCATTATATCAGTCTTTCTTGTCGTGGAGCACGTAGTAGAAGCAGTTTGCAAGTGTGCCAGTCGGTCACTACCAGAGTTTGAATTTCAGCTGAAAATGTCTAAAGCCAAGTACCCCGTTGGGGATCCTTTTTTCTTGCACTAACCGACATCCGAAAAAGTTAACAATTGTCTCGCCTATGGAAAGCAGATCCTACACCGAGACTTCCATTCATATTGTGTCACTTGTTTAGGACCAGACCAGAATGTCCCCCATTGCTGGTTCTGTGCCCTCTTTAATGCGAGAACCATTTGCTGTAGAGCTCTTATTGTAGACAAGTATTTTTGTCTTCCATCTTCACATTCTGAAATGGCGTCCATCAGCCAACAATCCATGGGCATTCAGAAAAAAATTCAGAGATAAAGATAGAGACAGATCACACAAGTCTAAGCCTTCCAACGACTCTACCGCTAAGCAGGTCATCAGTTCTCCAGAATTCAGTGAGGCACTTTCACAGCCCCTTATTCAATATGTACGCAGGCCTCTACCGAGATCCTTTCGGAGTCTGGTATGCCGCAGAAATCTTCTTCATCTTCCGAGCCTTTGGCTGTCTCTGCCTCAGTTGGGTCCAGAGCCGTGACGCAGGCACCACCTTCGAGGAGGCCTCTCGCACTACTGAATCTAGACAGAAAATGTTGTCTTCTCATCCGAATACCATTTCTCTCAGACTGACAGATACTTTTAGGCCTAGAAGCAAGGCCACTCCTAGAAGATCTGCCTCTAGCCACCATCTTGCTCCTGCACCACCACCCCAAGCACAAATGCTTAAAATCGCGGAGGATCTCTTTTCCCTTATCAGGGGTAGTCGGGCCACATCTTCTAAAAGGAAAAGACACCCTTCCCCAGAAATTATGACAAAACAGGATTCTGAGGAATCTGACTATTCAAATTTTGAAGAGGCACAACAACCTCTGACTGCTTATGAGGATTCAGATGCAGAGGAATCTATTCCTTCTGACCCCACCAGAAGACCTTTCCTTTGGGGAAACCTTTCACACCCTCAGGGAACATTTCCAATGGGAATCTCAAGATTTCACCCAGTCTAAGAAAAGATTTAGAGAGTTTCTGGACCTGCCCCAACACAGACCACTGGCCATCCCTCCTATTTTAGAAGTGGTTGATGATGTTTTCCATGAATCCAGCTTAGTCCCTGATGCCCTCCCACCTGCTCCCAATAAGCTTGACAGGTATTACAGAGTACCAGATTCTCACAAATACCTGTACAGAAATCCTGCTGCAGACCCAGAGGTCATTAAACAGAGAACTAAAGGAGACTAGTTCTGCCAAGAATCCCATTCCTTCTGACAAGGAGATGGGGTAAAAAAGTATACATGTCTACAGCCTTAGCTATCAGAGCGCTACCCTTTGGCTTATCTTCTGCACCCAGAGTATTCACCAAATGCTTAGCCCCGGCCATAGCATTTTGCAGACAGAGAAATATAGAGATTTACCCTTATCTGGACGACTGCCTCATTCAGGCAGATTGCAAAGAAAAGCTGCTCCATGACCTTTTCTTTGTCAAAACCCTCCTAATTTCCGTAGGGTTCATCATCAACGAGAGGAAGTCAAAGCAAACACCCTCCAGGAAGATAAATTTCTTGGGAGCACTGCTGGATACAGCATCGCAAATGGCCTTCCTTTCCCCAGATAAGCAGAGCTTTCTGTGTCTCTGCTTTACCCAGCTGGCTTCCAGAAGTCACCTCACTGCAAGGAAGTTCCTGCAAGGTCTTTGGGATGCCCAGCACCTTCCCTTACACACCAACCAGAAGGAAATGATGGCAGTACAAAAGGCTCTGACATCCTTCAAATCCCATCTCAGGCCAGGGGTTCTCTTTATAAAAACAGACAACTCCACAGTATATCAACAAACAGGGAGGTACCCAATCTTACCCTCTGTGCAGGCTAGCCATGAACCTCTGTTTGACACCCGCCTCCTTGGGTTTACACCTAATTTTCCAGTATCTACCAGGGTCGACCCTGGCAGACAAATAAGCAGAAACTTACTGGACCCCCACGAATGGCAGCTCCACAGAAAAATCTTTTTGCAAGTCATTCAGGAGTGGGAAACTCTGGAGGTGGATCTCTTTGCTTCGCACCTCAACCACCAGCTGGAAAAATTAAGTACCAGGGAGCATCACCACCTAGCATGGAAGGTGGATGCCTTGACATTCCCCTGGAACTCCCTCTTTGTGTACGCATTCCCTCCTCTGTCTCTTATTCCCAAGGTATTGATCAAGATAAGGAAGGAGAGACCAAAGGCCATTCTCATTGCTCCAGATTGGCCCAGCCAGCATTGGTACCCCTTACTGCGCAGCCTGACATTACAGCCTCCCAGGCAGCTTCCCCTGATCTCAGACCTCTTGACCTAGGTGGGGGGGGGGGGTGCTGCACACAGATTTGCAGACTGTCAAACTGTCAGCATGTCTAATACTTTAAAAGCAAACGAGGGGTCCCTGTTAAGCAAACAGGTCCTTGACATTATCACAGAGGCCAGGAGGCCCAGCACCAGAAAATCTTACGCAGGGAAATGGAAAAGATTCTGCTCCTGGAGCCAGTCCAGAGGGGGCAGTACCTCACAACCTTCCATCCCTCTTATCTTGGACTACCTAGCTGAGTTACTCAGTAGTCGCCTTTCCTTCTCTTCTATTAAAATCCATGTCTCAGCCATTTCAGCTCATTTCGATTCAGACCAGCCCCCCTTCTCACATCCTTTGATTAAACAGTTCCTCAGAGGGGCTTCTAATATCAGACCTCCCAGAAGGCCACCCATGCCAGCCTGGGTCCTGAATTATGTTTTAGAAAAACTAACCTTACCTCCAGTCGAACCTGCTGCTTCAGCAGAATTTGAGATACCTCTCCTGGAAGACTACTTTCCTACTAGCTATCACCTCAGCCAGAAGGGTTTTAGAACTTCAGGCACTCATGGTCATTGAGCCCTTCATTATTTTTTATGCAGACAAGAGTCTCCCTTAGGACTAACCTCTCCTTTGTGCCCAAGGTGGTATCTGCTGTGACCCACAGCCAGGCCATACATCTACCCACCTTCTTTCCTAACCCTCAAAACAAGGGGGGAAAGAATTCTGCACTCAGTAGACATGCACAGACAAATCGGATACTACCTGGACCATACTAAACCATTCAGGAAAGTAGACCAGCTTCTTGTCAGCTTTGCCCCAGGGGCAGAGGGGAAGCCCATTTCCAAGCAAACCATTTCCAAATGGATATCACACTGTATCCATTTCTGCTACAGACTACATGGGAAATCACTCCCTAGGTCTATATGTACCCATTCCACTAGGGCAACCTCCACTTCCACAGCATTCCTCAGAGGAGTTCCCACCAGGGACATCTTGGAAACTGCCACCTGGACTTCTATCCATACCTTTACAAAGCATTACCCCCTACCTCTTTTCTCTAAGTCAAGGGTAGGGTTTGCTGACCCATGCCTAGGGCTCTAACTAATCCTTCCACCCCTCTCCTCAGCTTTGGGAATCCTCCCACAGGTGATGACTGCAACAGTGAAATATGAAGAACATAGTACAGTTGTGTACACTTAACATAAATGTAGATGTTCGAGTGTATTCACTGTTGCAGTCCTGGTTTCCCTCCCTCCTTCCCCCTTATATCCTCTTTCCCTATGGGGACATAAGCTTCCCACGGTGACTTTTAGCCACCAGGGCCACTTTACCATATTCCCTTGTGCTTCTGATGGGTTAGGGCAAGAAAACCTGATGTAATGGCGTTGTCTGCCTTGCTTTATAGCACCGACGACCTGACATCAGACTACAGGCGACAGCAACCGATGCAGAAAAACATTGACTCTGGTATTCGGTCCAGCCGAGGGCTACCACAGCAGGGATAACCCACAGGCGAGGACTGCAACAGTGAATACAGTCGAACATCTACATTCATGGTAAGTGTACACAACTGTACTTTCTGTGACCTCCCAGCCTGAATCCTAACTGAAGGAGTTGGACAAACTCTGGTAAGATCAAGCAGCAGTTGCCTGTTAGCAAAGCTGTATGGCATAGAGGGATAAAGCATGGACTAAGACCCAGGCAGCTCGAGTTGGAATAGTAGGTTGAGCTCTGGCAGAACTAGGCAGGGAGGTGGGTAGGAGTAAGTGGCCTATGCTGTCTTATGCTGGAGTGGGGAATGGGAGATGGTGGTCCCAGTCAGGCCATCCTGCCCTGTGTAGATGGAGGCTTGCACATTACTAGTGGCTGCAGGAACACAGAATGTGGGTTTGACGATCCCAAGCCAGTGACAGTAGTCCTCATTAGCACATGTAGGGGCACATACAGATGTAGGAGGAGAACATAGGATACCCCTGTGGGGATGTAGGTGCACATGTTAACCAACAATGGTGGGATTAGGGCAGTACACTTACACCTTCTTTACTGAGATGTCTTTGAGGGCAGAAACACTACTGTGCTTGCGTATATTAAAGTTCCTCCCCCTTTGCCCACTTCTCTTCACTGGAGAAAATGCCTAAAATGGGGGAATAAATGGGCTTTACTCCTAGATGGAGCCTTAGCTGTCAGCAAGCCCAGTAGGGAAACGCCACCCAGTGAGAGAAAAAAACGAGGATGAATTCTCTTTTCTGCAAACTTCCAGTTGTAGATTGGTGCTCCTTTCTTACATTGGAAACTGTAATATTTTTAAACCAAATGTCTTTGAGAAAGACAGGCCTTTTATCATAGATTGTCCCCAGCAGGGGTAAAATTTTTTCCAAATTAAATTCCAGACCTGTAAGCTGACTTCTCTTTTGTCACCTACCTAGGTAATTCAGAGATGCTTCATTAGCATCAGTAGATGGAAAGTTTGTGTAGAGTAACACAAGAAAATTTTAACTGGATTTTAGAAGACAAAGAAGCAGAGTCCCCCAGTCAACAAATATCATGTAATCTATAATTACTACAGAGGTTCTCCGGTTCTATTCTCGGCTGGAGTGCCTTCTGTGCGGAGTCTACATGTCCTTCCTGTGTTCGTGTGGGTTTTCTTTGGGTGGTCAGGTTTCCTGCCATGTTTCAAAGACATGCATCTGGAACGTTTCTCCCTGGGCCTCCACTGAAAATTGGCTTTGTTCCAAGTCAGACTTTCATGGTAAACAAATGTTAAATAAATAAATAAATAAGATTAATAAAATCAGGCTCAGAGGACAGATGTATAAACCTTTTCCCATAGAAAGTCTTGATATTTGCAATTCATTCATATGATCATTTAATATATAGCTGCAGTATTGCCTTCCCAGATTGTAAGAGAAAAAAGGAAACCATGTACTATCAAAGGGTCCCATAATAACTCTGCTACCATGGCAGCAGAGAATAAAGCCCTAACCATGATTCATATGATCTATCTTTCATTAGCAGGCATGGGAGTTGGACGGAATAGGATGGGAGGATAGGAGTGATCAGCATACAGCTCGACCATCCTGGAAGAGAGAGGGCAGTTTAGCTTGTTGCTTGTTGCTTGGATTACCCAGTGGGAGCTCTGAGTGGTGCAGTCGGGTTCAGAGGGTTGTGCTGCCTTGGCGTAGTCATATAGCTCAGGGAGCAGTCACACAGGGAAACGCTTGTGCTCCTTCCCCAAATGCCATCAGTGTTGGTGTCCCTTGAATGCTGCCAGGGGGATGTTAGGAGTTCCAGGGGTGGGGACACTGATGCCGATCTGCCTGGATGTTGGTTCTACATTTGGCTCCCACCTCAGTGGGAGAACAAATGGGCAGGTGATGGCCATTGTCTCAGCGAAGAAGGAATGGGATAGACAGGTTGTAGGGGGTTGCTGGTCAACAGGCTGAGATTTAGAAAAGAAAAGAAAAAAAGTCTCATAATACCTCATGTATTGCAGACTCCAAAGCATCTCTAACGTCCAGAGAGGCCTCTTAACTCATTGAGTATGACTTGAAAAGCATTTCTCAAAATGTTTAGGCGATCTTTAATATCAAGTCTGTCATAATCCTGTAATGGGAAGTTAATATAGATAAAACATACTGCAGATCTCTTTCCATCATATTAATTATATTAATCAGTTCATTGTGCCCATTAAGCAGCACATCATCTTTCTTTCTTACTGTAGATGAAATATAGTCAAATACAGTCAAAACTCTAGAAGAACAGTTGTCCAGCACAGTTCACTGAAAACTCATAACATGTTGTGTCAGATAGTAAAATATTTGTTAAACATGTATGAAACCTTATCAAGCCATGATATGCAACAAAATGTCCTACAAGTAACCTTCTGTACTTCACTTAAAAGATTTATGGATATCTGGAGTATGAATCTTATACAAAGTTAGAAGTGCACATCACCTTTCTGATAAAGTGATAGCTATGCTACTACCAGCCTTCAAGCTGTACAATTATCTTTTGTGCCAGAGCATTTGTATTTGGTATCAAGAAACATCTGAAGCAGCTCTGGTGATTATAGCTGTTAAACTCCACCAGCCTTGAATTTAAATAATTATTGCACATAGCCCAGAAGTAATAAAAAAGGTCTTATTGAACATGCAAATTCCAGAAATCTAGCACATACTGTCAAAAAACATCAAACATGCAAAGCACTTTCACTCTTCTTGAAGAAACCAGATATCTTTTGAAAATTATTTTATTTATCCCAGGAGAGCAAAACAGCATCATCATCAAGTAATGGAAATGAGTAAATGGTAATCTTTGCAAGGATCATAGTCTGAACCAGAAAAATATAATCCAATCTGGATTATTTGTTCCCACATGGAGTATATATCCAAGAGGTAGAGACAAGGTTTGAGCGACATCTCTTAATTGTGTCTTCTACACTGTAGAACATATGAAAAAAGATCATCTGTACCTGTTCCACATCATAAAGTGCATTCAAGTCATCCTCAAAGTAACAGGAAAAGAATGATTTAAAAAAGGCAATAATAAGCATTTCCTTTCTTCTAATTGTGGTACACATGTACAGGTTACCATAATTTCCTACTAGTCAATGACATACAATCAGAGCAAAAAAAACCTGTCAAAAACTGCCTTGCTATTAGCCAGCTTGATGTCGAGGGATAAAACCATGACAATGATGTACGTGGCCCAGGTTTGACTAGGGGCTTGGGTGCCTATATAAGCTGATTAGGGAGGATGGGAGAGAACACGTAGTAACAACTCACTCATCCTGGGAAGAGGAAGGTGACTCTGGCTCACCACATTTGTGATACCTAGTGGAGCTTTGCGCCATCTGAGGTCACACTACTCCAATGAGAATGCAGTATGTAACTGAGGGAAAACTAGCATGTGGAGGCATGTTTCTCCTTGCTAGATAGCATTTGCAGGCTTGGAGGAGCTGCCGAGGAAGGTGTTACCCCCAGGGGCAGGGAGAGGGCCCCCTCCCTACTGCCTGACTCACTGGGGAATGGAGGGGTGATGAGTGGGATCCCAGGTAAGAATTTATCAGGCTGTAGGGCCCTTGTCTAGTCTAGGAATATGTGGCTCTCATTCTCCCAGAACCAATTTATGAAGGTAGGGCAGCCATTATTATGGCTTACCCATGGACATAAATTTGTCTCTCCTGATTGAACTTTATCTACATTTTGTAGGTTGAGCCTGTAATAAACATGCATTTGATGACAAAGAAAGTGACTAAAAATAGTGTGATGCTTATGAAGCTTCTTCATGTCATTCATACTGCAGGAAATTACAAGTAGCTGCCATAATGACCACCTTTAGAGACTTGCTGCCACTTTCCCTTTCTTTTTGTTGCATATCTTGCTAGTAGTGTTTAGGTTCAGTAGTCTACAGCTTCCCATTATCTTTAGTGGACAGTGGGCTGGGCTTTAAACCAAAGCTGCATACCTGTTACAGACAGAAAGTAAAATTTAATTTACTAAATATTTCAGTTTGTGCCTGCTAGCCCTTACCTTAACAAACATATCGGAAAGCACATTGTTTACAACTTCAGTTGAAGTCTCTTCCCTTTCTTCAGATTGAGTGGACTGAGGGGCAGTATCAGATATATGGTCAGATAATTCCAGTGACTTAAATCTGTACTGTAGAAGCAAGCTCCAAAGATATCACCACCTTCCTTAGTCATCCTACATCTCAGTATCCCTGCATACCCCAAAGAGAACGTATGCTGTTGGCAATGCATACATCCCACGAGTGACCAAAGATCACACATTTTATACAAGTCTCTGCAGTAGGCCGGCTCAATGGTGTAGCAGTTAATGTTGTCACCTCACAGCAAGAGGTTCATCCGTTCTGTTCTTAGCTGGTATGCCTTCTATGCGGAGTCCTCATGTCCTCTCTGTGTTCTCATGTGTTTCCTCTGGGTGCTCCGGTTTCCTCTCTCATTCCAAAGACATGCTTCTGAAGCATTTCTCTCCGGGCCTCTGCTGAAATGGGCTCTGTCCCAGTTGGACTTTCCCGGTAAACAAAATGTAAATAAATAAATAGTAATAATATTCCACTATGGTGTGATAATGCAATAAGCACCACAATAGCAGCTGCTTTCACATTGACATACTTAAGTGTATACGTTTTCCATTATATGATCTAAAAATAAAACATTTAGAAAATATAGCCAAGTTTCTTCTTCATTCCAAAGGTGGGTATATGCTTGACACACACCTATCCACATTTGAACTAAAATGTTAGTGAGGAAACCAAGATGTGTTTTGAGTGTAACCCAAATGTCAACTGATAAATTTCAAGATGTTTTGAAAGAAGCTGTTTTTGCACCAGTCATGTAGGTGATTAAATAATAGAGGACAGGACACCAGAAAATCTTTCTATGCCCCACTTAACTTAGTAGCAGGAAACTGTTCCCAAAATGTTTGTAGACCCTTAAGATGTTACAGCTAATGTCATAATGCTAAAGAGAAACATCTTGTCTCTTGTGACATATAGTTCGGCTGTCTCAACTTTGGTTCTTTAACACAAAACACTTTATAAAATAGATGACATTTGAACAAGTATATGTTGAAAGTTAAAACAAACAACTGAACTGTTCACTAAATTAAGTACATTTCATTTGCTAGTGGAAACAAAGACACAGAAGCAGTGTGAATAATGTGTATATGAAGGGACCAGTGAGATGAATGTAAGCAGGCTTCTGTTTGTGCCCTCATTATTTTTATCTTTCTGATGGCATTTTTTACTCCACTTTTGTACCTGTTAGTTTGAGGCACAGTCTTTTTGCCAAATTGCTTATTCTGTTTTTCAGCCCATGTTCTTCTGCATGGTTGCAGTCTCTTCTTTGAGTCATCTTTTGTTCACAGCAGGAGTTTCAGAATAACTGAATTTACAGTTCGGCTATCCAGTACCTCACCTTTGACCGATAATCCATCCTTAACTGAAACTCTAGGCTCCTGTGAATAATGATTCGTAAAATGAAAATCTATATGTAGACTGTATAAAATAATGAAAATAGCATCATGGCTTGTTTTCTTTTCTGTTAATATATATGCATGTATGTCATTATGTAAATTATGATTTAGTAAAGATGGTATAAAAAAGAAAAAAATGTAGGCTTCTCTGATGTATTTCCACAGGAGCAAACAAGCTGCTGTACCAACTGCATAAAGTCAACTCTTGCCAAATACATTGTTAAATGAAAAGAGTATTATACATCAGACCTTACCAAAGAACAGTGATATATAGATATATTTTGCAAAAAGGAGTTGTGTGCCAACACTATAAACAGAACTGCTCAAGGAAGAAGAGAATAAAAATGCAGTTTCCACACATTATTTCCTTTAGACAGGGAAAATAAAAATAAAGAAAAAAATAGAATGATTTGTCCATATCCACATTTTGTTTGTTTGTTTGTGTCGTTCGGCTTTTTCCCGGTTAGGGGTCGCCACAGCGGAACTCCGGTCCGCTAATGATTGGTAGTGGATTTTTACGTACCAGGTTACCAGCCCTGATGCACAACCTTCAACTAAGGCATGCACCCTTCACGTATGCCTCCACACAGAAGCCGCTCTAGCTGAGAATCGAATGGGACAACGTCTTGCTATGAGGCGACAATTGTGCCACACATTTTTGCCAAAAACATTCCTCCCACCACTGTAGTACTAAAAAAATGAAACAAATATCACTTAAAGCACTTTACAAGCACCTCACTCTTTATACAAAACAACTGTACTGCCCCCACCAAAAGTGGCCTTGATTCATCCACTCAAATTTCACAACTTAATATTCACCCACATTTTTAAACTTGACTGTTTATAAAATGAGTCCTTCCTTTTTCTGCCCTATTGTATACATTTGCAAAGTTTTCATCTCCTCATATGTATATTTAAATTGCCTCTGCAGTCTTTCCTTCTGAATACTACACTAATTTTAGCAGAAATGACTTGTACAGTAGATATTTCCCAGGTACATAATTTTCCTAGCCACATTTCTACTTGAAATATAAATAACTAATTCTAAGGAATGAATCCTTTTTTCTGTCATTAATCTTCCATAAAAACCCATATATAGTCCACATTTAGGACTAGACTGAAAAAAGTATTAAGTACCATCGTGAGGTGCTTCCACCATTTGGCAGTATTACTCAGAACGTAAAACCCAACTTTGCCACCTCACTGAGATATTGAACTGGGGTGAACGGAGTGCACCCAAGTCTGCATGTATGCTAAACCAGTGTCACGTTTTAAGAATATACGCTACTGCAAGGGTAGATAATGAGCTTCTGAAACGTAGTGATAACGAACCTCAGAATCCTGGACCACAGTGCCCATAGTATAATAACTTGAGATCCACTGATGTTGGAAAGCCACCTGTTCGTTAGCATTTAGCCTATCCAGCATATTTATTATGTATTTATTCAGGATGTTCTGACTGGGGTTTATTCCATTTTCAGCGGCGGCCCAGGGAGAAAGGCTGTACATATTAGGCAAGTAAATTTAAATACATTTTGTAAAATGCATTGTTTACATGAAAGCACAATTATATGAATATTTCTAGAACACGTTATATAACAAACAATAGCACATACATTTAAGGAACTACAATTATATATTAAATATGTATATAATATATATATATATATATATATATATATATATATATATATATATATATATATATATATATATATGAAAGCACAATTATATGAACATTTCTAGAACACATTATATAACAAACAGCGTATAAATTTAAGGAAATAGTTTTTCATGAGGTAGTTGGTTATAGAGAAATTACACAGACAGACAGTGGATGCATTATGTAATGTGTTTATCGGTTGGACATACAGAGAAGGGCTGTAATAAGCTGATGGTAGTTGAGGTCATTTTTCAGATGTCCTTCAAGGATGCATCTGCAGTCATCACATATGGGTTGTCCTGCCTCAGGCAGCCCCTCAGTCGGCCGGATTCCAAAGTCTGGGTCCGGTGTCGGCTGATGTCGCCCTTTCCCCGATGTCAGAGTGCCTGGGGTATAAAAGCGTCAGCCGACGCCATCTTCCTCAGTCTTTCTTGCCGCGTGGTGCCCGAAGCAGAAGCAGTTCGCAAGTGCCGGTCGGCCAGCTCCTGTAATTCAGATACCGAAGACTTCAAAAACTAAGTACCCCGTCGGGGACTCTTTCTTGCCTCAGCCGATGTCAGATGAAGTTAATAATTGCTTAACTTGTGGGAAACAAATACCTCATAAGGATTTCCACTCTTACTGCCTCCCCTGCCTAGGCCCAGACCACGACGTCTCGGCCTGTTCAGCCTGTGCTTCCTTCAACCAACGCACTCTTAGACATCGGGCGGAGTTTGCAGAGGAATTTTTTGGGGCTAGTTTTTCATACAATATGCCGTCGGAGACTCCGACTTCACATTTAACAAAGAAACGGAAGGACAAGGACCGACACGCAGGCCGCGGTTTCGGCTGAAACCACGGCCAGTCCTACCGCGAGTGTCTCGGCTGAAACCGAGTCCTTGGTACATCCGACCCCCGAAACCGCACAACCGACAACCTCGGCCCAGGAGGCCCCTGCTGAGTCGGTTATTGAATTTCCTTCAGAAACTGGTGTCTTGGAAATTTCCGACACCATTCCTCTAGACAAAACTACACCAGCACGTGGTGCAGCTAGGCCTCCTGCATCCATGTCCATAAAGGCATTCACCAGGGCTAGAGCTGCTAAACATACAAAAGCTATGCCTCCCAGGGTTATTCCTCAGGGACCCTCTACAAGTTCACAGATTCTAACTTTAGCAGAGGACCTTATTTCCTTAATTAGGGGCTCTCAACCCCATCCGGACAGGGGCTCTCAACCCCTCTAGACAAAAGGCCCAGGGTTGAGCCCTCTGATCCCCACTCCTCAGAGGAGGCCTCTGATGGCTCTGCTCTCTCGGACTACCAGGAGGAGGCTTTTTGACCTACGAGGATTCTGATGCAGAGGAATCAATCCCCTCGGCCTCCCCTCCTGAAGAACTATCCTTCAGGGAGACCCTTCACACTATGAGAGAGCATTTCAAATGGCAGGGCCAGGAATTCTCTGATTCCAGGAAAAGATTAAGAACTTTTCTGCATTTACCTCAGCATAGACCTTTGGCTATTCCTCCTGTTTTGAATGTCATTGATGATGTGTACTCTGAGTCTAGCATAACCCCTGACACTCTTCCTCCGGCCCCTGTCAAACCCGATAGGTACTACAGGGTCCCAGACTCACATCTTTTTCTTTACAAGGCCCACTCTGCTGATCCAGAAACTATTTCCCAGGGCCCTAAAGGGGTTGCAGCTGCCACTACTAAAAATCCACTCCCCTCTGAAAGGGAGTCCAGGGCTTTAGAGAGATGGGGTAAAAAAGTGTATACTTCTGCTACTCTTTCTATGAGGGCATTAAATTGTCAATTTCATATGATACAGTACCAAGAGTATTTGTTAGATGAATTGCATAAGAAACTGTCTTCACCTGAACCCCTAGATCTCAAATCACTCCAGGATCTGGTACATAACTCCCAGCAGGTTAGCAACCATTTCTTACAGTGTGGTTATGATGCATTGGAAGCTTCTTGTAGGTCAGCTATGACAGGTGCAGTCATACGTAGGCATGCTTGGCTGAAGGAACAATCTCTGCCAGACCATGTTAAAGCTAAGCTTCTGGATGCTCCACTGGAAAAGCAAAAGTTATTTGGCTCCATTGCTCAGGAGGTCTTAAAGAAATTTGAGGAAAAGGCAAAATCTGTACAAACAGTCAAAGATTTTCTACAAGTCCAACCACCAAGATTCAGCAGAAATTGGCCTACCAAGAATTGGTCCTTTCCGGACACAGAAAGATTTCAGAGAGGCAAGAACAGGCGTGCCAGAGGTAGAGGGCAAGCTAGAGGCTCCTACAGAGGACGTCAATGGCAACCTCCCAACCAGAGAGGTAGTGCAGGACCTACAACTGCTGCACAAGGACAGACTCAATGACTTTGCTTTGACTCCGCCAACCAGGGCTCAATTAGAAACACCTTTGGGTGGAAAGCTTTCTTTATTCTCAGAAAATTGGCACAGTATTACAAGAGACAAATGGACACTGCAAATAATAGACAAAGGATACAGGTTCCATTTTCACACAATGCCAAAAAGAAAAGGCATGCCAGACCTGCCACCAAATCAAAGGGCAGAGGCTTTGAAACAAATCTCCAACTTAATGCAAATGAAAGCTGTAGAAAACGTTCCTATTTCAGAACAAGGCCAAGGATTTTATTCCAGACTATTCCTTGTTCCAAGAAAAGAAAATCAATGGAGGCCTATCTTCAACTTGTCCGCACTGAATACTTATCTCATTGTGTCCAAATTCAAAATGCTGACTCTACAGCAACTCCTTCCCATGCTGGGCAAGGAGTCTTGGCTGGTGACTCTAGACCTCAAGGAGGCATACCTGCATGTTCCTATCAGACAAAGTTTCAGAAGACACCTCAGATTTCTTGCAGGTTCAGAGCATTATCAATTCTCAGCATTGCCCTTTGGCTTATCTACTGCGCCCAGAGTATTCACGAAATGCCTGGCATCAGTAATTGCACACTGCAGACTTCAGGGGATTCAAATATACCCATATCTGGACGACTGCCTTATACAAGCGGACAGCCAACAAACTTTGGTAAAGGACTTGAATTATGCCATCCACCTACTGCAGGCCTTGGGACATACAGTCAACATTCACAAATCCAGACTTGTTCCATCCCAAAGAATAACTTTTCTGGGTGCGGATCTAGACACAACCACCCAAAAAAGTATGCACCTGATTTGATTTTTGGCGCTAAAATTGTTTTAAAAGGAGATTTCAAGCGCTTTTTGTTATTGGTTCTGAAGAAGTCTGCCTACTTGCAGATGAAAGCACTTAACCTGATTGTCTGCCTTTGGTTATCTGTTTTTTCGGAGCTCCGTTTTCTACATTAAAACTTCTTGTTGTAAATCCCTCCTGTTCGAGCAGTGGTTCTTCTGGATTCTACCTCAGGGTTTGTTACTTGGTTGTTTTACTTCACAACCACCCAAATGGCTTTTCTCACAGAAGAAAAACAAAGACAACTACCGGATTACTTCAAGAATCTGACAAGGCAAACTCAGCTGACTCCAAGGAAAATCCTGCAGGCCCTGGGTTACATGGCATCTTGCATTCTTCTGATTCCACAAGCAAGGCTGCATATGAGGAAACTACAATGGTACCTAAGGAGTTTATGGACTCAGCACAGTCACAGCTTAGAAACTTTGATTCCACTCATTCCATGCCTCCAAAAGGAATTTCTGTGGTGGGTTCAAGCAAGCCAGTCAAACAGAGGTCTGCCCTTCAGCAAGCCAATAGCCAGCCAAACCATTACAACGGACCCTTCAGACCACGGTTGGGGAGCACACATGGAGGGCAGATGTATTCAAGGACTATGGTCACAAAAGGAGCTACGCATGCACATAAACCAAAAGGAAATGCTGGCAGTGATACATGCAATCGAGGCCTTCAAACTCTTTCTGCATCAAGGCCACCTGCTAATAAGGACAGACAACACCACAGTTATGTGGTACATAAACAAGCAAGGAGTCACCCATTCCTACCCTCTTTGCAGACTGGCAATGAATCTATGGGAACTTTCCTTGAAACTCAATATAGAGCTGCAATCCCAGTTTGTGCCAGGAAAAGACAATATACTGGCGGACAGCTTAAGCAGAAATATCATGGATGCACACGAATGGATGCTGCACACAGACATCTTCCTACAGATAACACAATCATGGAGAAGGCCAGACATAGATCTTTTTGCCTCCCCCCACAATCATCAGCTGAAGAAATTCTGCTCAAGGACATACCACCCACAAGCATGGAAAGTGGACGCCCTATCTTTCGGCTGGAGATATGCATTTCCACCTCTTCCATTAATGACCAAGGTCTTACTGAAGATCAGGACAGAGCAGCCAAAAGTGATTCTGATAGCTCCGGACTGGCCGAGGCAGCACTGGTATCCACTGTTAAAGAGCATGTCACGCATGAAACCATGGCCTCTTCCTCAATGGCCACTTCTCCTGACACAGCACAATTACAAAACTCTGCATTCCAACCTGAAAACCTTGCATCTAACAGCCTGGAAAATACCTTGACCTCTCCTCAGGATAAGCTATCCAAGAGAGTGAAGGATATCATCATGGAAGCTCGCCGGCCTTCCACAAGAAAGGCATATTCAGCAAAATGGAAAAGATTTCACACTTGGAGCACCACAAAGGGCCTAGATGCGACAGTGATGAACATGGCACATATCCTGGAATACTTGGCAGAAATGCTCCACAATGGCCTGTCTTACTCTTCCATTAAAATTCATGCTTCAGCAATTTCAGCAGAGTACAATACTGATCCACCTGTCTTTTCTCATCCTCTCCTAAGACAGTTTCTAAGAGGAATTAAAAACATCAATCCTCCAAGGAAACCTCCAGTGCCTACTTGGGACCTTAACTTCGTGTTGGAAAAACTAACTCTGCCTCCCTTTGAACCAGCAGCAACTGCAGAACTACAGTTCCTGTCTTGGAAGACCGCCTTCCTTCTGGCCATAACCTCAGTAAGAAGAGTATCTGAGTTACAGGCCCTCATGGCAGTACAGCCATTTCTTATTTTTCATCAGGACAGAGTCTCATTGAGAACCAATCCTTCATTTATGCCAAAGGTGGTATCCAGGGTCTCATTAAACCAAGCTATTCACCTGCCTACCTTCTTTCCAAATCCACAAAACAAAGGGGAGAAACTTCTGCACACCCTGGACATACACAGACAGTTGTGCTACTACTTGGACAGAACTAAAAGCTACAGAAAAACTGACCAGCTGTTGGTAGCATATGCTGCTGGTGCACAAGGAAAAGCAATTTCCAAACAGACAATTTCAAAATGGATAGGGAATTGCATTCGTTTTTGTTATTCCTTTCATGGAAAAACTGTGCCAGCTAACATTAGACCTCATTCCACCAGAGCCACAGCCACCTCCACAGCCTTCTTAAGAGGGGTGGCTACCAAGGACATTTTAGAAGCTGCTACATGGAGCTCCGTGCATACATTTTCCAAGCATTACAATTTACCTTTATATTCCAGATCCACAGCAGGCTTTGCTACGGCAGTCCTGCAGGGCATTTTAGCTACACCATCCTTTACATAGATCCTCCACCCCCAGATTGGCTATGGTATTCTACCCATATGTGATGACTGCAGATGCATCCTTGAAGGACATAGTACAGTTTTGTTAGGTATGCATTTGCAGTCAGGTTTACCCTCCCTCCTTCCCCTCTTTGGTATTTATTGGGTACTTTTCCCTCTCATAGCTAGCTGGGGTTATCTATTATGGTGTATTTGTTTTTATATATATATATATATATATATATATATATATATATATATATATATATACATATATATTTCTGTGCATGTTTGGAATTAATTGCATTTCTCCAAATTTAGCCTTCCTTTGAGGGCACCTGGCATCTGGGGCAAGAAACACTGAGGAAGATGGCGTCGACTGACGCTTTTATACCCCAGGCGCTCTGACGTCGGGGAAAGGGCGACATCAGCCGACGCCGGACCCAGACTTTGGAATCAGCCGACCGAGGGGCTGCCTGAGGCAGGACAACCCATATGTGATGACTGCAGATGCATACCTATCGGACATCTACATTTATGGTAGGTACAAAACTGTACTTTCTAGCCAGTAAGTCTTTTTAGCACTTTTTTGAAGATTATTTGTAGCAAAGTTTCCTATAAACTGTCTGTAGTTTATAAGAATTGTAAAAATGAGAGAGGCATAGAGTAAGGATGGAAGTATGTATAGAGTAAGGATGGAAGTATGTATAGAGTAGGGATGGAAGTATGTATGTTTATGCTATGTTTTTTTCTGGAGTTATTAGTAAGGAATTTCCTAGCCGTCTAGAGGGATCCTAGTTTCCAGTTTGTTTTTCATGGTTAGGAATAGGTGTTGGTCATGTTTGAGATTATCATCGAGCAGTACTCTAAGGAGTTTTGCCTGTGTGACATATTCTGTATTCATTTTGTTGATTAATAGGATATGAAAAGATTGTTTTTGATTTGAGTAGTTTTAAGGGTGAAAAGCATCACATGTAATTTTTTTTTTTTTTTTTTTTTACATTTAAGAACAAGTCTGAGCTATCTAACCAAGGATTCTATGGCTAGAGTGGCCTTTTGGGTGTTTTCTTGTAGGGAGGCTATAGTTTGACTTGAGCAGATGAAGAGTGGCATCATCTGCATATTGTATCAGGGTATCTTCTTTAGTGGTGGAGTGTAGATTATTGATAAAGATATTGAAAAGTAGGGGTCCTAGAATTGATCCCTGAGGAACATCAACTGTGACTGTGAGGAAATCGGAACAGTCTTGTTGCCATTTCATAGCTTGTTTTTGTATTGGATAAATAGCTGTGGAACCAGGTTAGTGGTGGAGTATTGATACAGAGAGGCTAGCTCCTGAAGGAGTTTCGAGTCTGAGACATAATTAAACACTTTAGATAGGTCTAGGAAGACTGTTGAGACCAGGTTACCATTGTTTCAGAGTTGATTAACTGTGTTTGTAAAGTTTATAAGGGCAGTAGTGGTGCTATGATTGGGCTGAAAGCCATGTGGTAAATGACAGAACCAAATATCCTCTCTACTACCAGGATCCCTAGGAGTCCCACAAGGCTCCATCCTAGGTCCATTACTCTTCACTCTGTTCACCAATCAATTCTCTTCCTCCATGCCAAAAGCCACAATAATTCAATATGCTAATGACACCACAATCATATGTGCCGCCCCAACACTCGAACACCTCCACTCCCAAACACAAGAATGCTTTTAGCAATCACCAGCTTATTCTCAGCCCAGCCAAAACCAAATTACTCCTCTTCATTTCTTATAGAGCTCTCCCCCATTCAGACAGCTTCACTATTACCTCTAATAACAAAACCATTATTACCCTAACTACCCACACCAAACTTCTAGGTGTAGAAATAGACAGTCACCTACGATTCGACTTGCATATTGCTCAAACTGTAAAGAAAGTTCACAAAAAAACTGCGGCTCCTTTACCGTAACAAACAATTTCTCTCCAAGCAATCCAAAACCACAATAGCCAGGACATATCTACTATCCACTCTCCTCTACGAATCCCCAGTATTTACCGACCTGCATAAATCTGAACTATCCAAACTAAAAACCTGCTATAATAAGATAGCCAAATTTGCAACAGAATCAGCATATAGAACACACCACTGTGTAGCTCTCAAGAAATTGAACTGGTTGGAGTTCCCAGAAATACTTCAACTCAGTCAGTTGTCACTAGCACATAAGTTATACCATCACTCAGATATGATTCCAGCCCTCCAAAACCTAATACACCCTCACACCACCACAAGAACCCTGAGATCAAATACCCTTACCCTCCTTGAAGTTACAAGACCTACCAATGAGTCAGGTAAATCTCTCTCAAGCTGCTACATTTCCAAATTCTGGAACTCCCTTCCTACCCAAATAACATCAGATAACTCCACAACACAATTAAAAAAAAAAAATACTAAAAAACACCTCACAAACAACCGGCTATGCTCTTTTCTTACCCCTAGATAAAGGGAGAAATACTAGAAATATCTACAGTAACTTTCAATGTTAATGCTAGCTTCTAACATGTAACTGCTGTTCTAAGAATAATTGTTATATCCTAGCTGTATAAGGCTACAATATACTTTGTGTTGAGTATGTACAGAATGTATTTTACTGCAAGATGAATTTATTATATGACAACTATCTAACTATAAGCCTGCTAACCGGCCATATTTACCTATGATTGAAACCTGTTTTTGTATGTGTATTTCATCATTTGTATTAATTTGATCATATATGTTTATGTACCTGTGATGTAACTGGAGCTTTTCTCCCCGGGCCTCTGCTGAAAATGGACATGTGTCCTGTTGAACTTTCCCGGTTAACAAATGTAAAATAAATAAATAAAAATAAAATGTGGAGTGAAGGAGAGTGGGCTGTGGTTCGTCAGGTATTTGAGCAAATGGACGCAGATCCATTTTCCTAATGTCTTGATTAGCAATGGGAGAGAATGGCCATTGGATAGTGGTTGGTAGGATTTCTTCCATTCTGTATGGGTATAATGTATGATATTTTCCAGATGTTGGGATAGTGGTTTTCTTTTATGGATCTGTTGATATTGAGACTGGGAATGTTATAGCTTCTGCTGCTGTTTTGAGGTACACTGCTGATAATTTGTCATCTGCAAGGTGGTCGGCTTCATTTTTGGTAAGTATTTTGTTGCTGTTGAGGTGGGTACACTAGAATACTGTGATTTTGGTAGGGGGATATGGAATAGTGAGGGGTGAGTTGGAGTTTTGTTTGGTTAGTGTTACGATAGAATTTACAAAGTGGGCATTGTTCTGAATTGCTGTATTACCAAGATATTTATAAGTTGTGTTGGGGAGTTGAGCAGTGACTTTAAGGACTTCCAGAACAGTTTGGAGTTATTTTGGAGGGTATTTTATAGGTTTGTAAAATATTCTTTCTTTTAAATTTTTTTGTGAGATTTTGGAGATATCTGTAATCCGGTAGGGTTAATTGAGTTTTATTTTTTGTATATGTTGTCCAGGCCTGGTCTCTGTTTAATAGTAGTTGCTTAGTAGTCTTTGTTAGCCAGGGTGCTAGAATGGATTTGACTGTCTTGTTTCTGAGTGAGACCTGCTTATTTAGTATGGCTAAGAAGATGTGATTAAATGAGCAATTGCTTCATCCACTGGTAATGTTTTTCGGCTGTACCAATTCTGTTGCTTTACAGTTGTTATAAGTCATTCAGGGTTGTAATTCTGCAAATTATGGGCTTGTTTGTATGCTACTTGCTTCTGAAAGTATACTGATAGCTTTGGTGGGCAGATAGTCACTAATATTGTCTGATAAGTTTCCAGTGGTATTGATGCTGTGGAGCTTATTTGAAAGAATCCAACCTAGTGTGGTATCTTTGCTAGATGTTTTACAGGTCCTGGCAGTGACGTTCAATAGTTGTGAGAATCTGAGTAAGTGTTGGCGTGGTGAGGTATTTGTTGTTTGTTTCCAGTCGATATTTGTCTCCTCTAAGATTACTGTCTCTTTTTTATATTGTGATACAGCCACTGAGGGACTTCTTCAGTTGTGGATAGATTGTTTCCAGGAGGTATATGTAGTCCTACTTGGCAGATTGATTTGCTGTTACTGGGTTTGAGTTGGCTAATGAGAATTTCAGAGTTTTGAAAATATGGGGTTGTTTGAGGATGTTGGATAGGGTGTTTTGTTTAAACATTATTGCAATTCCAACTCCTCTTTTGGTTTATCTGTCTGACCTGATTATGTTATATCGGGGATAGCATTTTGTTACTAGTTATTTCTGGTTTCATTAGCTGTAAGTATTTCAGGGTTATAGTATGAGAGGTTTGTCTGGAGATTATGGGTCTTATTGCATATGCTTTGAAAATTTATGGAGAAGTAGGTTGTGAATGGAGGTGCGGGTTTGGAGAGGTGTTGTGTCGTTCTGAAGGGGGTGTCTATATTGTATCATGCAGTGTCTGTATTATCATTTCCAGAGTACTGGAGGATTTCAAAGTTGCCACAGTTAGCCTTCCCCACACCACCACCTTTGTGCCAAAACTGGTATTGCTAGCATTACATATTAGCTAGTTTAAGCGCCTACAGTACAAGTTTTCACATTCAGGTGAGGCTGTTGTTGTACTACATTAGCCGTAGACTTTAATGTACAAATACTTTCAAGTTTTACATGTCCTTCTATACCAGTGTAAAATTTCAAAGTTCTGTGACATATAGTGAACCTTATTTGCATTTTTTAATCTGGAATAATTATTCTTGACTTCTTATTAGAGCATTGTAAGACTTGGGTGTGGAGATTTTATGACTTGGGTGTAGAGTTACTGCTTTAGGTTATTGTGCTACCCCAGGCATAACTCCTTTTGAAATCCAACGTATAATGTACAAATGATATACTTTTTCATTCATTTGTTTGCCTAAACATTTATATTTTCCACCTCATTTAATTGCCAAAATATATTGAGCTTATTGCCCAGCTGGCCTTCATCACTCCCTCTCAATTCATGGGGGGCATGTTGGAAGTTCAAGTTGTGCTTCATTGTCTCAGCAAAATCTGAGTCCGTTTGTATAACATTTGATTTATTCAAAGCTGAAAGTGAGCTGCACTACAAGTAGACTACAGAAAATGTTGAAATGGCTTTTTTTTTTGTTTTCAGGTGGGCTGCATTACCCACCCCCCCCAGCTCCCCAAAGTTGTATGTACTAATTCCAGGTTGCACATTCTCTTATGGTGGTTCCCTTAATGCAACCTGGAGTTATTCAAGGGAAGGGAGGCTAGAAAAACACACATTTCTGGCATTTATTTTTTTTGCTTTTTTCTTCTAGATTTAGTAGAGATGCAAGCATCTCCTGTGGTGACCTCACGGGATTCAAGTTCTAGGATGCGAGTAAATAGGAGTCTTGTTGCACTAATTTACCAGTGCAGTATATAACCTCACTTGGAGACCTACTAACAGTTAAAACATGTTTTAGAATAAGCATATTTTTTTTATTAACTTGAATGCATTTAACTTGGTCATTTTTTTTTTTGTTCAACAGATAAAGCTTGGATACTCCAACCTATAATTCTAACAACCATCCTGTTCATGTGTTAACTTTCTGGAAAACTGTTAAATACTGGTTTCTGCTAAAAGCCACAGAGTCCACATCCATATTCCTTCGTTTTAACTTTTTACTGCTCACTGTCCTAGCTTAAACTATTTAAATTGTTCTGCCACAGAGCTCTTTAAAAAGAGCCAAATTAGCTTTATATTTTTTGGTACATACTTTTTTCCATATTATCTAACAGAGCTACTAATACATTCCTGACCAATAATACTTTCTTGTCTCAATCACCTGTCCCTTTTCAACTATCCACTGCTGACACCACTTTTCTAAACCCTTGGACAGTTGCAGGCATCCTATGAGTACCACAAAGCACACCACAAATTTCATAATTTTGTGCTACTGGAAGCTCACACCACTGGATGTCATCATAGCGCACCCTTTTTAATAGTAAAAGTACATGTTTTACTGTATCTTCTCATGGCTGATGGCCTTGGATTACATTATATTCTTCACTTCCTGCTCATCTTCCAAACTCAGTTACATCATCAACCCATGCAAATACCTTTACATTGCTGCTTAAACGTAAATGCTTTATTTCCTTATTTCTAGTCATACTGTCCAATGACCACTTAGTGACAGGTAGACAAATAAGAAAACAGGGTTCAAAAGACAGCCCACTTAACCACTGCTATTGATTTTATTTACTCCAGGTTGTGAAACTCATTTGCTGTAACTGTTATGGTTGTTTCCTTACAAAATGTCAAAGTAGCTTGCAACATCCAGTCTGAAACTCTTATCCCTAAGCTGCCTAACCATAAACCTTTGAAGCACCCTTTCAAATGCCACTTTCTGATCTAGGTTTAGAAACACCTCTTATTCAGAATTCGTTCTACTTCCCCTTAATGCCTTCTGTAAAAGCAAGTTAGCCTGTGTGTGTAAGTGAAATTGGATCTTTGTGTCTCATCCCTCGAGTTTTCCTTTACACTGTTAGCTACTAATTTCCACAGCAACTTAATTATTCGTATTTAATAAAGAATTATATCTTCATTTGTTTTATTGTCTGCATCACACTTGCATTAAAATCAGTTTACAAGTACCTCTTATATATGGACTTAGATAAACCCCTTGTTTTTAGAATACCGTTACATGTATCCACATGGAACTGTTAAATGTCCAGATGCATTGTAGAAGTCTCCAGTTACACCCTGACCACACCTGGGTTCAGATAATGGATTGCTGCATTCACATTATCTTCATTAAAACCCTCATTCTTACCCTCCACATGCTACCTGCTTCTTCTCTTAAGTCAACACTCATGTATCCCTATAGAGAATAGCACCTGATAGAACTTTTTAATACTCTTACCCATACCATCCCGTTTCATCCTTTAATCCTTGGCAATGCATATTTTTTGAGTACTCAGTCACTCTATATTTAGATGGCATGATGTTTCCTCCCATATTTAATTTCCGTTGTTTGCTTAACAGCTTCACATTATAGTGCCCAGCATTTCTTTTGTTCCCAATTTTCACATTTCCTGTTCCTCTCACACATACACTGTCTGTCTCTCTCTGTCTCCACTTCCCTTTACTTTTCTTTATGGCTTTCTGTATGGAGATGCTCTTAACCTTTTTGTTTTGTTGCTCCTACCACATATTCTACCTATAAAACATCTTCATAACTTCCAGTCACCTTCCACCAAAATAGTCACCTCCTTCATACTTGTGATCCTAAACTAAAGTCAAATTTATCCAAAGATTCAGTAACGCCCCATCATTTGCTTTCCACTTACAGCCTCAATGTTCTGTATGCTGCTCTATGAGTTACACAGCATCATGTAATTCTGTATCTTTAATCCATTAAAAAATAATGTTCCTTGTTGCTCTTCACATGCCTTCATATTCTCTCTCTTTTTATATGAATCAGTGTTAATGTCTTTCAAGTAATTCCCTATTTTTCAATTATGTTCACCATTCTCCAGTAAGCCAGTCTTGTGCTTTTCCTTAGTCCTCAAACCAGTCAACACCACACCATGAAATTGAACACAAGGTGGGATGCCCTCGAAAAGACAATCCGTAAAAAGCAAAAAACACTTGATAGTGACAACCAGCAAACTGCTTCAATACTCCAAACTTTGGAGTATTAAAGCAGTTTTCTGGTTGTCACTATCAAGTGGTT
Source organism: Protopterus annectens (assembly GCF_019279795.1). NCBI lineage: Eukaryota > Metazoa > Chordata > Ceratodontiformes > Protopteridae > Protopterus > Protopterus annectens. The sequence continues at coordinate 1,140,129,733 of NC_056725.1, forward strand.
TTTGCTTTTTACGGACTGTCTTTTCGAGGGCATCCAACCTTTTCCTTAGTCCTCCCTTGTGAGGCACAAAGACACACACATTTCTTTAAAATCACTGTCAGCAAAATGAACTTCTTATAATAGAACTCCTAATTCCTGAGCATAATCCACATTATCTACATTAACTTTTAATGCCACCACCACCACCCCATCACAGTTATCACTAACAGTGCCCCCCCCCCCCATGTATCTTAAGCATAACTGTACACTCTAGTGAGCCTAGGAAGTTTAATGGATATTTCTTTAGAGTTTTGCAAATTTCTCCCAAACTTGTAGGGCCCTTGACCTGGAGAATGTTATAGTAAATAAGATGCTTGGGGGTTTCCCCACTTCATCCTTCCTCATTATTTTTAATTGTCAAAATTCAATGGAAATGTTTTTAGTTGCTAACTGTCTAGCAGCACTGTTGAAATGTGTTATTTTTTCCCTATGTACAGCCCGTTTACATGAAGAATATAGCACCCATATAACATTTTTCCAGCATATCTTGTTTTATAACCTGTCCTGTGATACTTTTGTTGTATAGTTTTCAGCAAACCTTCCTTATCATCATGCCACAAATCTTCCCCTTTCCTATAGATTTCTTTTTAGTTTGCCACGTTTCTGCCATTCTTCAAATGCATGCCTTCCATATTACATAGAGAGCAAATTTTCACATTTGGACACTTAAGTACAATAAAGACCAAACTTCAGACATTTGAAGTGCCAGGAGTTTTCCCTTATATCTTGGCAAATTTGTTTTAATCTTTTGTAGTTCTACTCCTGATGTCCCTTGAAAAAAGGGCTATGGGTTTACTAGGCTGTACCACACCAACTTGTGTTATATCTTTTCCTGTTTTACTTAAATTTTTTATGTTAAGAATGCTCCACTTGAAAGCCAGTTTTGTGCATCGGGGCATCATATTCTGTCATGCTATTAACGACTTAGGCTTGAGTAGCAGCCTAGTTGCCAAAGGCCTGGCTGGGGGTGGGGACAGTAAGATTGTATGATGACTAGCTTCTCTCTGTTGATAGATAGATATGGTTGCTAAGAACAGGAGCTGAATGGCTAGTCCGAGGTGATAGCATAGAGAGATGGACTTTGCGCTGTGATATCCTTTGCAGTATCTGAAGTGACATTACTCTGAAGCACACAACCCAGGAAGGGGTGTTGGTGTGTAAACTGTGCCTTCCTCCAGATCTGTAATAAAATGGCTCTCTCATTTCTCACTCAACTGAGAGTGAATAATAAGAGGGAAGAGATGAGCAGATGATGGCATTACTGTAGGACAGGAAAACCTTCGATTAGCAATAAGGAGAAGAATCAAGGACAGATATCTTAAAAAAAGCACAGCTACTACCTCACCTGATGCTATTTGATAATGTGTGCATACTGTCAGTAGGCTTTCTTGTCAGATTGACTGCATTCTTAACTGTTTAGGCACACTGAATACCGCAGCTGTTTCGATCATTTGTGGAACAACAAAACTATTAATTAGTAGCTTACTACAATATGGGATTCTCTTGGCAGGAATATAATAAAGGTTTGTGTACATATATAGCTATGCTTATATATTCTGTTCATTTTTTCTCCCAGTTTGCCTCACTCTGCCTGTTTTCCTCTGACTCTACCCTCCTCAAAATTCTACTCTACTCTTTATTAGGCATTTGTAGCATCTTCCTGCTGCACTAACTCAATTTAACACTACTCGTTCTCTTATCTGGCTTCAATACTCCATCTCTTACATTTCTGTTGCACTTTTAACATATATAACTATTATTTTTAAACACAGTTAACTTTCCCCTCTCTCTCTCCCTTTCTCTTCTAGAGTTCTAGCAACCCTATTACCTTAAAGTTATTAGCATCAGTCCCAAGAAACCCAGTGCTACACTCAGTCTGTGGCTCCTGAATGATTTTCAACCCAGTAACAGTGTTCCTGCAACTTCAGCTGCTGAAATACAATTATTAACTTATGTATGTCTTATTACCAGGTTTTGTTTGTGTAATGTTATTCATGTAATTAAAATCAGATGCTTCACATCACCAAGACTTACTGTTTTACTCCTGCTTTGCTATAACTATCTCCACTCTTCCTACTTCTTTCTTCCTCAACTAGAACTGGCACAGATCCACTCTCTGCCCCCTCCTCCCTCCCTTTCTGTAACTAGTAAGCTAATTTGCTCTATAAAAAGCAGCTTCCTCATTCCAATAACTTACCCTTCGTTCTCTGACTAAATATCCTATCTGCAAAGGTTATTCCCCTCTGCTGCAAAGCCTAAGAAATTATTTTAAACTTACTAAAGCTCTAATTTTCTGACCTGGATCAGCTGCATTAGCGGATTGGTTTTTGCTCTAATAGACTGCTGTTGATCCATCCGCTCCATTCGCCCTTGCTGCATTTGGGCTCACTCCGCTCCTCTGCCCTACCCCCATTCCACACACCCCTGCATATCCTACACTTATACTTCATCCATCCAGACCACGCCCTCTAGCCACTCCCTACTTCTTCATAAACGTTCCTATCACCTCTCACATCCTCTGCATACAGGAACTCCTCCTACACAAAGACTTTCCTACAACTTCCTCTCTTCCTACCTCTACCCTAACTTTTAATATGTTACATCTATTCCTCACTACAACTCTGCTGCATATACTATCTCTACCTCTATCATCACACCCTGACAAACATAAACTCTGCCCATACACTCACCTGCCCACAAAACCATTTCTCATCCAGACATTTATCATTGCTCCTGTATTATTCAATCACAATGACACCAACTTACACAAAATAAAAAATATTCCAGCAGCCCTATCATCCAATATTAAGTCAAAATATCGAGCAATTAACCATAACTACCCACTGCTTAAACTAACTGTATTAAAATTACTACTCTCAGGTGATACACATCCCAACCCAGGACTTAATACAAGCTCCCTCCTTCTTACCCATCTCCCCCACATTTTCTACTTCTCAGACTTACTCTTCCATATCAACCAAAAATGTAACTGTCTCAACATTCAAAGCATTCTAAACAAAGTCACCGAACTACACTCCTGTATATTTCACCACATCCCTGACATTCTCGCACTGTCTGAAACCTTGCTAAAGCCCTGCATCTCTGATAGTGAAGTCTTACCCCCTGGCTACAATATCATCCACCAGGATAGACTAAAGAAAAAAAGGAGGAGGCGTAGTTATCCTCTATTCTGATACTCTTCCTCTACTCTTCATTTGGCTCACCTCCCAGTCTCGACCCTGCAGAAGTCCCCTTAGTAAACTGCAAAGTAAACAATCACAAAAAGATTGCCATAGTTGCTATATGTATTCCTCCTGGAAATAACATCCCTACCCTTGAAATTTTCCTTCTTGGATCTCACAAACTATCTCCTATGAAACTATTATATTGGGGGATGTTAACATTGATTGGAAATCTCTAACCACCGACTCCCCAAACACTAGTATTAACCTATATAGTTTCTCCCAAATATTCACTATTCCCACTCGTCTGAATAAAAACCCTAATACCAGCAACAGCCTTGACTGGATCCCTACCTCCAAACCTTCCCTCTACCATAACCCCTTCACACTGTCTGATGTCCTTAGTGACGACCTCCCAACCTTTATTCGAGACACTTCCCAACTGAATAAATTTCATCAGTACAACGACGGTTGCAAACTGTGTGACTTCAACCCAGATACCTTTAACCATATGCTGTTCTCAATCGATTTGTCCTTCCTCCATGACCTCCCCCTGGAAGAAGCTGTTCTAACATTTAACAACATTTTCCTAAACTCCCAAGCCCCCATCAGGAAAATTAGAATAAAATTGAATTATGCTCCTCGGATAACTCAATACACTCGATCCTTTATGTTCAAAAGACATGGTGCCTGGAAAAACTGGATAAAAAACAAATCCCTCTCCATCTGCAATGTTATAGAAACTTCCTAATTTAACAAAAAAAAAAAAACAAGTCAACCTCAAAAAAAAAAAATTCTACCTAAACCCTTACTCTAATCCCAAAATATTCTGGAATACAATTAACAGGTTTCCACATCCAGTTAAGCCCTCTACACCTGCTCCCTCCACCAATACTTCTCCAATACTTCTCCCTTGGACACTGCTACTCTTAACTCCTTCTTCATTGACTCTATTCAGAAGGTAATTAAGAGAGATACAAGTACCTACCCCACTACATCTCCCTCCTCATCCAGCTAAGCAACCTGTTTCTCTTAAGCCTTTCCCTGCTGTTTATATTGGATCACTTCTCAGTAAACTCAAAACCTGGCCAAGGTTTTTATTTTAATTTTACTGATTGTTTTTTCTGTGTGGCCTTGTTGCTCATTGTTTTAGTTTATTAGTTGGGATATTTGCAGACACCCAAATGGTTATGGACATCAGCTGGATGCGACAACCCTGTGTTTCCAGACGTTAGCCAAACAGTCCACTTATGCTGTGCTGACAAGGCCATAAAAAGGCTGAAATATGCATGTTCATAGCTAGTGGGGTTTGGCTTTACTGGCCTGAACGTGTCCATAACTGACTTAAGAAAAAAAGTCATGGGCATTCAGAACTGCCATATAGCTGAAAAAAACATGATGTCCTTAAGGGGTTATTTACATATATCCCATGTTACCTGTAATAAAAGAGGTTTTAAGGAATCACACAGTGGAAAATCTAGCTTGGCTTGGTTTTTCTTTTAGTTTTACTAATTGTTTTTTCTGTGTGACCTTGTTACTGATTGTTTTAGTGAGTAAGAAAACTAAGAATAGGCTGCATGCTTGGAATGTGGTTTGTGAGTGTGTCTGTGTAAGTGTGTGTATACACACACACACACACACACACACACACACACACACACACACACACACACACACACATAGGCATACGTACATGCATGCATATATTTTGCCTGTAGTTGCTTACTGCATATTTATATTATGTAACATAAGTACAAGCAGATATGTAAGATAGAGCCTTGGCACAGCAAAACATATTTAATAGATTGCTTAATATGAAAAATACTTTATTCTGTTTGTCTTTGTTGCAAGGGACATTTCCAACCATGACCCTGTCCACATAGGTGGTAACATATGGAATAATTGTAGGGGTAGCCTACCCAGTTCTAACTTCCTCAGTGCTGTCTGTGAGCCAGATGACTGTTTACCAGGTGACATAAGAGTTAGTACCTAACCTCTTGAGTTTGTCAAAAATGCCAGAGTGTGGTATTGTGTCAAACGCCTTGGCCAGGTCAAGGGTAAAAGCAGTGTGACCCATTTTGCTCTCATCTATTACTTTGGTGAACTTCTCAAAGAAGTCCACCAGGTTGAGTAAGCATGATCTGCCCTTGATGAAACCAAACTGGGTTAGGTCCAGTGTCCGGAGGTTTACTATGTCATTGTTGTAGTTTTTATCAGATGTGTTTTTTTCTTTCTGCACGCTGCTATAGTATTATACTGTAGAACATTTGAACACAAGGAGTTTCAAAGTGTGATCTTCAGTTATAACCCCTGTTTAGATGCAGTAAATATTTCAAAAAGCTAAACTCTCTTCTAATTCCTCTTTGTTTGTAGTGGAACACAATTTAGCTCTGTCTTCTTTCACCAAAGCAGGGAACTCCCCCTTCATGTGAACTTCCATCAGAAATGTCTGTGCTGCCTGCTGAAGTGATAACATACTAAACCTGAAATGTGGCAATCAAAAGGGAAGAATACCCATGTCCAATGTATGTCCTTTGTCCCCTTTGACAGCAGCTGAAAACTGTAACTTTTTTAGTGTTGTGTATTTGGTTCACACATCTGCTGGGAATGTGACATTCTTTTCCTCTTGTTTTAACATGTACATCTCCACTTATTTTAGTTTGTAGCCTCCCTGCGCTCTTATAATTAAACTTCCTCAGCCTTTTATTAAGCTTGTAAAGTATGAGCCTATCCTAATCAACTGATACTGGGCTAAGAACTTATGGCTGAAATTGGCCTTTAATCTTAGTCGTGCAGTAAACCAAGGTTGCCAAAACGTCTGATAGATTTATTTATTTATTTATTTATTGCTGTGCATGCGTATTGTGCTGGTCTGGTTTCTACCCATTCCGTTCACCCTCTCTACACTGTCTCACGCCGCACCCCTTCCCTACCCCCATTCCCACCCCCACTTTCATTCAACTTATAATTGTACTAACCATACCCTTACTTCAATTAGCCAATCCCCATCCTCCATACCCACATCCCACCTGACATCAAACTCCCCTATCCACTACTACCATCCACTCACATACCTCTCTCTCTCCACTATATCCCCTCCCGCACATATCTTTATATCTGTTCCCCTTCCTTTCTTATACATTTTCTTCATATCTAATCCTCAAATCACTTAACCATGCCTTCCATAAGATCAGTTACCAACACACTTGTAATAATTTCCATTCTCTGTACATTCTACAAAAACTGCATCCTACAACATTTACCAAGTTAATCTGTACCATTGAGTAACACTCCCTATAATATTCATCACTCCAAAACTAGCATACACTATCTCATTTCTCCTCAACTCTGTAACACTTCTATCACATTATTTTACTCTTTCAAAATGCATATACACTCACTCCAGAGTTTTTTTTTTCTATCCAGTTACTACAGACACATATCCAAACTTAGATTCATACTGCTACATTCACTAACCCAAATCAAACTCCTGTCTAATATTCATCCCAACCCCGTACCCAACATCAACCACACTCATGCTTCACAATTTCCACCCTCCACTTCTCTTACTTCACTAATTCACCCCCTCTTTTCTCATTACTAACTTTAACCTCATAAGTATTACCAACAAAGTTACTGAATTTTATGTTACTCTAAACCTCTACTCTCCTGATATAGCAGCCATTACTGAAACCTGGCTAAAATCCCCATATAAAAGACAATGAAATCTTAACCAAAAGTCATAGCATCTTTAGACATGACAGGTTAAACAAACGGGGTGGAGGGATAGCCATTATGTTTCATGCAAACTGACCCTACTAAACTGCTCACCCCCAGACCTCCCTAACTTCGAAATATTAATTACAGACCTAGAAATTAGCCCCCACAAAACAGTAATTGCTACCTGTCTACCCCCGGTCAAAACTTATCCATCATAGAAAACCTCCTCTACTGGGCATCAACTAACTTCAACCAGGAAACAAAAATACTAGGTGATTTTAACCATGACTGGTTTACATGCTCTTCTGGTAACCCATCTAACTACAGTAATCTTTATAACTACTTTCAAGTCAGTCATTCCCCAACTTGCATAGGCAAACATACTAAAAAACTATCAATATTAGACTGGATTCAAAAATAAGCCTAACCTTAGTTACCAAGCAGGCTGCCTTCCAGGTTCACGTAGTGATCACTCACCCACCTTTCTTCTCAGGAAATGATTGCATGAACCTAATAACATCAAATTCAATTACATCTGCAGCAAAAAAGACTTCTCCTCCTCGATATTCAACTCTCCGCTACAGCAGCGTGATTGGTCACCTTTAAAACATCTCCAGTTAGATCTTGCTGTGCAATATTTTAACAAAACATTCCTTGACATTCTAAATAATGTAGCTCCTATTAGAAAGATATGCATCAAAACCAAACAACTACCTTGGCTAACTAAAGCCACTAAATTACTTCTGAAAGAAAGGGATAGGGCCTGATCACACTACCAAAGTACCAAAAACAAAGATTCCTTCATAGCAACTAAGAAATCAGGCTAAGAAACAAATAAAACATGACAAAAAATATACTTTCAAATATGCCAACAAAAACACCAGAACAATCCCCCCCAAATTTTGGAAATGTGTAAATGACCTCCTAAACCCAGGAAAATCTTTGAACCCAGCACTAGCAACTAGCAAATACCACTGATTGTATAGCAACTCAATTTAACACTCACTTCATTAATTCAGTAGCCTCCCTCTTAAGTAATAACTCAACACATCCTTAACAGTACCCACCTCCTCATCTTCTAATCCCAGCTCATTCTTCATTAAGCCCATTCCAACCAGTTACATAAAAAAGCTCCTTAAACTAAAACCCAGTTCTCTTGCTGCCGATTACCCCACAAATGAATTTCTAAAACTAGCTGCTGTCACTACCTCCTATTCAATATCTATTTTAATCAGCTACTCTATTTCAGAACAGTATGCCCCTCTACTTTGGAAAACATCACATATTATCCCCTTATATAAAGTTTCTCCCTCTACTGACTTCTCCAACTACCGACCCATCGCCATTCTCTCCCCATTAGCCAATATCCTTGAAAAATGCATTCATCAACAACTCCTTGACCACTTCCTTAGGAATAATCTTTTATTCAACTCACAACATGGCTTCCGTCCCAAACATACTGCTAATACATTTCACTAATACTGTAAACCTCCTCGGAAATTAAGGTCAACTAGTCTCCTCTATCTTCCCAGATATGTCCAAAGCTTTCGATATGGTATCACTAAATTCTTCTGAATATAACCTCAGTCCAACATCCCTTAACTGGTTTCATAGCTACCTTTCCAAACAGTAGCAGCAGTCTACCAAATGGGAAAACAAACTCTTCCTCCCTTCTACCAGTCTCTGTCAGAGTACCCCAAGGATCCATACTTGGATCGTTACTCTTCATCTTATTTACCAATAACCTCACTTCCTCTACTCAGCTTGCCTCCATCATTCAATGCACTGATGACACCTCTCTTATCTGCTCTGCCTGAACATTTCAGGAACTCCAAAATAAAACACAAAAGTCTCCAAAAGACATTGAATGCTATTTCTGTAACCACAAGCTAATACTTAACCCTAGCAAAATTAAGCTGATGGTTTTTGGTTACAATAAAACTATAAAGAGTACACCCCCTATCTCCATCTTCTCTCCAGTGGTACAACAATTGAACCAGTTAGTCAAACTAAATTACTAGGTATAACAATAGATGATTGTCTGAAATTCAATAAACACATATCCCTGACAATTAAAAAAGTTCACTGCGACTTGGCTCGCTCGCTCGCTCTACAGGGCTAACTTTTTCTAACCAACACCACCAGACTAGCTACTGCCAGATCCCATCTACTATTCACCCTCCTTTACTGCTCCCAGATCTTTACAAACCTGCACAAAATTGACTTCACCTAGAAAGCTGCTATAACAAAGTAGCTAAATTTGCTGTTAACTAACTCCACAAGTCACACTACTGTTATACCCTTCATCAACTCAGATGGATTGAACTATTCAGCCTATTATCTCTCAACCAGCTAACCACTGCTCACAGTATAGGCTACAAAGCCAACAACTGCCCTGACCTCATTGGTCTAGTTCAGCACTAGATCCCTTAGATCATCTGACAACTTAATTCTAAAGGTAACTAAATCTAAAAACTTCTGTGGAGACTCCCTCTACTCAAACAAAATAGCCAAAACGTGGAACTCTCTCTCCCAACACATTCTAAAAAACCTAGACAGTCATAAGGTCAAACTACTACTAAAAGAACACTTTACTAAACACTGGTTGTGCTCTTGTACAGTCCCAGGGTAATTCTTACTGTCTGCTGTTGCTTACTGTAACTATAACAGAGTATATACTCTCTAACCTTTATGCTCCTGCTCTCCTCTCTACTTTTCCTGTAAAAAAACATAAATAAATAAAACACACTTATTTCATTTCAGTTTTTTGTAATTCTTGCAAATTTTTGTATTGTGTTTTAATACAAGATATATATTATGTGAATTATATAAATTTGAATCCCACTATGGTGTTAATCTAATCCAGTAATTACTGTATTTACTGTGTTGCATCTTGTAACGATTTTTCTATGTGCTTTTTGTTCTGAGATTTTCTCCCCGGGTCTCTGCTGAAAAACAGGCTGCCTGGCCCAGTCGGACATCACCCGGTTAAGAAACGTAAATAAATAAACACATTTCCATGATATTTCTTTCCATGGCTTTGCATATGAGACTGTTGAAACATATGGGTCTGTAGTTCGAGGGTCTGCAGATGACCCACCTTTGTGCAGAGGGAAAACTGTTGCTGTTCTCCATTCATGAGGCACAAAGCCTGTTTGGAGGCTACAGTTAAGTAGCGATTCTAGAGGGCCTGATAGGTTATGTTTCATGCTATTTAGAAGGCACCCTGGGATATTGTCTGGGCCTGTTAATGCAGTGTTCCTGGCCTTAGAGATAGCATTAAGGACCTGTGAACTCTTCCCTAGTGATAGCAGGGGGGAGTTATATTTGATGGCATTTCCTGAGGGAAGGTTAAAGGGAAGAGAGGGGTACATTTGGAGCTAAATATTTCTTCCAGTAGGTTTGCTTTATCTTCTGGCTTAGTATAGGTGACTCTGTTTACAGTAAGCTCTGCACACAATTGTGTATTGCCTTTGAGGTTGTAGACATAGTTAAAAAATGCCTTTTGGACATCTTTAGCCTGGGAGCCTAAATTTATCTCAAATTTGGCATTGGTTGACTTTATTTTTCCTCTGAGTTTGTTTAGTTTGATGAAAGTGCTTTTATCCTGCTGGGTGCTGCACTTCCTATTTTTTCCATGATTTTCTTCCTTCTGTTTTGCAGCCTATTGATTTTTCATTCCACCAGGGTGGCTTGTTTTTTTGAGTTAGTTCTGTATTACTTCCTGTTGGGTACAGCTGCCTCTGTACAGGTATTAACAGGCTTGTATAGGGTTTCTGTTAACAGTTTTGCATGGGTAGCAGTTCTCAGTGTTTATGGGGGCTTAAAATTTTGTTAGGTGATCACTTAATAGCAGGAAGTTAGCCGTAGAGTAGTTCCTGAACATTCCAGGGTTAGATGGGGTTCCAGATTTTATTTTTACTTCAAATGAGACCATTTTGTGGTCTGACCTTACCAGAGAAGACATTACACTAGGGTGTGTGCAGCACTCTCCCATATTAGTGAGGGACAGATCCAGTATGGTTGCACCCCTCGTTGGTGTATTGAAAATCTGGTCCACGGAGTTTGTGTTTGTAAAATCCAGGAATCTCTGTGCTTGTATGTTTGGCATCGTATAGGATTCCCTAATAGTGGGGTAATTAAAGTCGCTCATGAATATGGTATTGAGTTGGATGGTCGGTGTTTCCATTAAGTTTAAATACATGGTATGGGTTTCCTGGGTCATAGAGGAGAACCTATAGCTTGAAAGGAAGTGGTATTGGAATTGGCCTATGATGATTTGAACATGGAGAAGCTCAAGTGCATTTTCCTGTTTGACCAGCCTTGAGGTATAATTATTTTTTATGTAAATTGAAACACCTCCACCTTTAGTCCCTGTCAGTGTAGTAGCTGGTTTAAATGTGTGGAAGGCATTATAACCTTGCACTGTCGGTGTGCTGTCCATGGTTTTAAACCATGTCTTAGTGACCGCACAGACTTTAACATTCTCTAGGATGTATAGAACTTCAAGGGAGTGGAGTTTTTTTGTTTAGGCTCCTAGCATTGAGCAGTAATACCTTTAGATTTTCTTGGTTTTGATTTGCTATGTTGGAAGTACTTTCAGTTTGGCATTGCCTAAAAAAGGCACTATGGGGGAAGAGAATGTTTTAGCTAATATTCAGAAGCCTAGAGGGGAGAGGTGCAGACCATCCCTGGCATAGTAGCATTGTCTTGTGACCATCTCCTTCCATGCTGACAAATATTGTACCCCCTTAGAATGACACCAGAAACTAAGCCAATTATTAATGTTAGTCATCTTTTGCTTGTATTGTGCCATCATCCGTGGAGAAGGTAAAATGCAGTTCAGTGCTAGGCTCATACCAGCCTGGGACACATATTCCAAGAGCTCCACGATGTCTCTCTTCATATAGCCTAGGGAAGTGCATCTCAGGTCATTTACACCCAGATGGATTATGATGGAGTCATACTGGTACTTGTGTTCCAGTGACCTGAGAGCATGCATAATGTGCCGGATCCTAGCCCATGACCGTGACTTTCTCCTTTCTCAGCCTTGTGAGAGGGCCATCACTGTGTCTCACAATGAAGTCTCCAATGATAAGAATGTTGGATTGTGTGGTGGCTTGCCTTATGTGCTTAGAAGTAGAGGCTCTGTGAAATGCGACTGTATGTGTTGATGTGAGTTTTGTTTTGAAAGAATGCATTTGGGAATGCTGAGGGCATATGTTATGTGTAGTTTGTCTAGGAAGGCCTTTGGTGTTTAAGAAGGTTACATTAAGTACCTCAGCATATGTACGTCTATGTGTCTGCTTTGAATTGTGTGTGATGGATGCAGTGTGTGCACTACTGACGTAATATAAACACTAGCCACCTCTAAAACAGAAAACAAAACAAAAAAAAAAAACAAATAGCAGCTTCGCCACACAAATCATAATTAGTATAACTTTATTCTGGTACCTCGGCTTTTTGCCTTCTCAGGAATAATTCAAACAGTGTGACCCCCCCCCCTGTAATTTATACACCAATTGCTGCATTACATTAATTGACCAGTTAAGCATACAGTAAATAAGTTAGAACTATACAACTAATACTTAGTCATACACTTGCACATAAATACAAAATGCTTTATTTTAATATATATATATATATATATATATATATATATATATATATATATATATATACACACACACACAAAATTATTTTTATAAAAACTTTATTATTTTATTAATAAATACTAATAAACCTGACTGTACTATAATAATTCCTGAAACCCCATCTTATAAGGTTAAATTACTATCCAAATTCATTCCCCTGGGGTAAAGTGTCCTATAATTAATAATCATCCTACATTCTAATCTATTAAGTTCCTCTCTAAAACTACCTTGTTTCAAAAATGGCTGGGCTAAATCACTAAAAAAACAAACTACTCTCCAATCCCCCATGTGCAGATATAAATTGGTTAGCTACTAGACTATTCATATTCTGTCTTCTAATGTTCCCCAAATGTTTCATTATTCTAACTTCACCTTTCTTCTAGTTTGTCCAATATACCATCTTGTATTATGGTAACCACATCCAATAATGTACACAACCCTTTGGGGGTTGCAACTAAATGACTCCCTGGCTGTATAATTCCTATCATTAATTTTATGACCATTTAAATTCTTCACCCTACTGCATACTGAACAATTACCACTAACATGTGTCCCCACTCTGTCACCTTGCTTAACTATCAATCGCTTTATTGTATGCTTAATTGGTCAGTTAATGTAATGCCAACACTTGATGTATAAATTGGAGGGGGCCACATTGTTTGAATCATTCCTGAAAAGACGAAAAGCCGAGGTACCAGAATAAAGTTATACTAATTTTGACCCGTGTGGCGAAGCTGCTATTTGGAGTTTTTTTTGTGTACTGCTGACAAGCTTATTGACGTTAGGAGTGCTTTTATGTGAGAGCTTTGCCTCCAGTGACATTGTGTAAATACATCTCTCACATGCCATATCAGTTTGTTTGAGAATTTACTGGTGGTTAGTAAACATGAGGCAATTTCTACATTGCTTCAGTTTGCCCATATCAACCAAGCTGGTAACAGAGATACTGGGAAAGTTCATATTCATGACAACAGACCCTTTTTTATTTATTAGACAGAGTGAGAATGTAAACAATGTCAGGAGTATCTGGTTTGCAAATCTGGGGGCAGTGTTTGTCACTGCAGACAAGTTGTCCTGTGTGCAACTAGGTATTTGTGAAATTTCAGTTGTGGTTTTACAGGAAGAATGTCACTCAATGTGTCTGTATTTGTACAGGGTACTGCCAAATACTTGAGGGGAAACTAATAAGTAGACCCTGATGAATTATGGACAAATCAAGCTGTGTTTACTGAAAATAAAGAATTAGCTTGTCAAGAATGTTGAAAAGAGGGAAGTCACATGAATGGCTACTACTAGTGCTGGTCTCACCACAGCTGCACTCTGCTGGGATACAATGCTCCTTTGCTTCTTCTTTCACCAGAAGCAAAACATTAGCACCAATCCCAAGATAAGAAGTAGGCCACAGCCTGTTTGGTGATCCATATACTTGTCAGATGATGCAAGGATCTGTGGGCTTGTTGTAGCCTTAGTAGATGGCTTCCCTTGAATAGCAACTAAATCAATCAGGAATGTTAAACACAGACACTCACTGCATAATCAGAAACAGCCAGGAATCAATGCACTGCACTTTTTCTCACCAGGAGCAAAATATAAGCACAAATTCCAAGCTGCCACATATGAAGCAGTTATTAGGCTTTCTGGTGATCAGCAGTCTCCAGGAAATAATGTCCTTGTGCTCCTTCTCTCACCAGGAGCAAAACAGAAGCACTAATCCCATTATGAGTACTGAGAGGCAGAACATGGGCTCTCCAGTAATTGGTGGTCTTGGAGTATATGCTCCAGATTTTAAAGGTAACATGGAAAAACTGGTTAATATCCTAAGAGCTTCAGTGTTCATTAAGCAAGTTAGATATGAAGGGGGGGGGGGGTAACTAAGCTTTAGCTAAGTGGAGAGCCACTAATTTTAAAAGAGCAAGATAGATTGGAAGGAGGTGGGCACTTTTATTCTGGTTGTATGGAATACAGTGAGATGGCCAATTGATTTCGCAAAATGATAATTTTGTCCTTAATGACAACAGCCACTGAAAGGGGAGAAGAAAGGAGGTATGTGGTCCAACTAACATAAGGGGCAGGCAGCTAGAAAGACAGTTGAGTTTAATAACAAAGCAGGGCCAGGGTGGGGAAAAAATTAAATTCTGTGTGATTCACACAAGACACAACTGTGGTCTCTTTCCTAGTTTAAATGTGCATTATATGTCATTATACTCCACCAGTATCAGTCAATATGCACAATCTCTTGAGAAAGTAAAAGTCATCTGAATAATTTCACATTAAAGAGAACTTTAACTAATGAAGAGGTTGCTTTTGGCTTCTTCATTTTAGAGCTTTCATCTACAAATTTAGTGCTTGCTGCCCTTGAAGAATAAATTGCTTATGTTACTTTAAAAAAAAAAAAAAAAAAAAGTGTGCTTTTGATATGCAAGAGGGAATGGCTGGCTAACCAAGAGGTTCATATTTACTAGGCATCTCATTCAAAGGAGGACACTTCAGACTGCAGCATACTCCGTCACACAACCTTATGCTGCACAGTAGTGTCAGATTGAGAAAAGAACCCACAGCCTTCTGCACCAAAAACAAGTGTGCTACTTTTTGCAGCACTGACACTGAACAGCACAACTCTGAATGATGAAACTAACTATTGACAGATTGTAAACCTCAGTGATTTACAAAAACAAAAAATAGAAAATTAAAGGAGGCCTGGCAGACGGTGTGGAGGTTTAAGGCACTTGTATCCCAAAGAGCAAGTTTCAGAGTTTGACTCTGAGTAAAGATAGTTAACTAGACAATGGCCTTAGCTGGAGCATTTTACACACACACACACACACACACACACACACACACACACACACACACATACTTGTTGCCTTGCCCTGTATAAATCCTGGTTGTTGAGAAAGACAATTTGGACTTGTGCACTTACGTTGTCATTTGCTTCTGACAGAAAGGACAAAGCTTTGCCCTGCATAAATCCAGTCTGAGAAAAGAAAAGGAGATTGTTGTCTTGCCCTATTCAAGTCCTGGTTATGAAAAAGACATTTTGCACATACTTTGCCTTTTGCTTCATATGGAAAGAACAGAATTGTGACCTGCATAAATCCACTGTGGGGAGAGAAAATTTGCACCTACATTATCATTTGCTAAGAGGGGAGCTTTGCACTCTCATTGCCCTACCATTATTTGCAGTCACTGGAGCAGACTTTAGTTGCTCTTTATAAAGTGGGCTTTTACCTTCTTAAATCTCCCACGGTTTAAGACATTAGGACATTGTCCTGAGGTGTGTAGACTTGCTAAATTTAATAAGGAGAATGGTCCAGGAGAAATTGTCTGATTTTAGTTTTGTAATGGGCATTACTTTGTAAAATCCACAAAAAAGACATTGTGAAAGTGCTGCACAGTTTCATTGAGTGATAAGCTTCAAAGAAGAGAACAGTAGAAGGAGTTAATTATTTCATACTTTGAGTAACAACGCTTTTGCTTCCTATGGATTTTACTGTGACTCCACATAGTACAGTTGGGCAAATGGTCACTTACTAAGAGCCATGTTTCCAATTTCATTAATCATACAAAATGCAATTGTTTTGGCACAGGTCACTTTTACTCCTATGTCCTGATGTAGTGCCATTCTTATTAGGAAAAGTTACTGGTTGTGGAGGTGGTGATGTTGGCATAATAGTTGGTGCTTACCTCACAAACACTAGGTACAGGGTTTGATTCTCACCTTTGGTCATTGCCTAGTTATTGGATAAGCATGTAACAGTTGCAGTCTTATTACCCAGTATTTAATGCCACCGTGGCCTAGTGAATACCTGTGAACCTATAACTTATGGAATACATTTGGGCTGCATGGCTAGGTTTATAAAGACTCCAGTGGTCATTGGGTCTATGTCAGATGATAGAGTTTTCAGAAACTTGAAATTCAGTGTTGAGACCATATGATCAAGTTTCTGAAAACTCGAACAACAACCCCCCCCCCCCCCAAAAAAAAAAAATTGCAGAAATCTACTTTATGTTTTTGCAGGGGTGCAAGCCTCCCCTGCAAATTATATATACCAACTCCGAGATTGTGCTACAATGAGGAAAAAGGGTACATTTCCTGATCTGCACTATTACGCGATCTCTATTCAAAAGCTTTCGGTTTTCAAAAACTTGATCATATGATCTTGACCATATGAAATTTCTGAAAACTTGATCAACTGATAGGGACCCTGGTCATTAGCTTAGTATACACCTGCAAACCTAAAGACCATGAATTATGTAGAGGCAGTAATCACCGTGTGCTTTTTACTGTTCCATATTTAAATTTTATGGTAAAATTAACTCACCCCTTATGTTTGTCAGGCAGTGTAAGAATTCTTCCACCATAGACTCCAGAGTTTCTTGTGGGACATATAGACACCCTGATTCCTTATTAAAGAAGAGGCAGCCTTGACCCTCTTTGCCCTGTCATTTAAGCTGTCTTAATTTCTAACCCTTTTGAGTTCAAGCTGATAGCACGTGTAGGATGCTGTCATATTACTTCCAAAGGTGTAAATGCCCTTGGTCTTGCCGAAAAGTCCATTAACCTTAAAATGGATGAAACAGTATTTTCAAGTTTTGACTTTAGCATTTTAGATCAATTTCCGCCTGGCATAGTGGACATAATCTGTCTTGGGCACTTTTAGTAACTCCATCATCTTTCTAAGCATAGTTTGTAACTGTTTTGGACACTCTTCAGTCAGCTAATGGTTACACAGCTTATAAACCACTTAATCATAATTAGGTTTCTTCTGGTTTGCCTTTGTGCCAGCATGCTGTTGACTACATTAGCTCTGGTCTTTTACTTCATTATGGGCTTTTTGACTTTGAACTGTCATGAAACTGAAGCTTAGCAAGCTTTTTCCTGTTATTTTACTTGGAATTCTGTATATATTATACCTAGTACTTTATATGTAATACATTCCTTCCCTAAGCTGTTTGGTCTTATAGTTTGGATTGCTTCAAGATCATGACTTATTAGTGCTGTACAGATTTTGTGTAGTTTTTTTTTTTTACTTTTCATTCATGGTACTATAATTTAAATTCAACCAGAATCATTGCTTATTTATTGTATGATACTGGGGGTGCTGATGTTTCACGGTATATGAATGCTTTTGATTTTTTTTGTCATTTTTTTCTCTGTGCTTTTCGTCTTTATGCCTGTTGATCACTGAGGGCTTTTCTTGCACCAGCATTACTTTGAGGTCTCTTGCACCATCCCTGTGCATCGAAGTGCTTCCACCCACATGTTCATAAGGGTTACCATCACTGGCTTGAGTTGGCTAAGCCTGCATCCCTATTCCTGACCATTTTTGTTACCATGTAAGCCTGCATTTGAACTGTGATGATTAGGCAACTGAATCCAGGTCTCTCTTCTTTCAGGATGGGCAAAGAGTTCTGTCCTTATCAGGCTGTTTCAGAACTACCTTATTGTCCAAATATTTTATTCCCGTATACAGAACCAGCCTAGTTTTGTTATCACATTTAATGTTCAGTAAGGCATGCATGTGACATAAAATATGCATTGAGACCTTTTCAGTTAACTGCTGGGATTTCCACCTCAACAGTCTCGAGGTCAGTAGAAAAGGAATTCACAATAGTAATCCCACTGTAGAACACCTCTTACAAATGATCTAATGTGGCAAGTAACACAGTTATCTTCTGCTGGATTGGATGTATAACCTATATCAGTAGTTTATCATTGCATGCCATGTATTTACATTTCATACTTTTTTTTACATATTTCATATTTTTCCTTTTCATTGAACTTGCACTAGAACTTGCAGTATTTATGTGTCTGCAGATATATGATTGCTTTTAATTTGAATTCACATGTAGTAAATCCATTGCAGCAGAATGACCAAAGTAACTTAAAACAATTTTCTTTACTAAGTAGCACCCTCCATAGCTCTCTTACGAGATGCTTGAGCCCCGTAAACCCTCCTAATTTATAGCACAGATTCTGAGTCTGTTCCACCCTGGAGAAAAGTGTAATTTCCCAAGACATAGCTATCTTTAGCCAGGGTTATCACTAAAAAGTACAGACCTTGGCTGAGTGTAACTACTCTGTTAAATTCAGAAACAAAGCAAATAAAAATGTTCACATGTGTAAAACTGTACCCTGCACAGCAGGAAAACCCGGTGATAGACTTGTCACTGGACACATATTCCCCCACTATCTAGGCTGGCATCCTTCCGGGTTATATTATGGCATGATAAATCATTTGGCTTCTAACCTTGGAGCAGAAGTATACTGCAGAGCAGGTTTGTGAGTTTAGAGAAGAAAGTTGGTGTGTTTTAGAATTGATAACTGCCATTTTCAGAGTTCAGACTGTTTAGTTAAAAATAAATTTGGCTATTTCATTTTCATACTGAAGAAGGAAAAGTCTAAAAATAAATAAAAGCACTGTGATGTAGTAGGGTACATGAGAAATACACTTGTGACAGCAAATTTGAAATATGTTTTTGTCAAACTTTACTTTGGAAAAGGGAGCAGTGTTACCCCTTACCTTCCAGTAATATGGACTTTGGGGTAAATGTGCTCTCAAGAATTGCTTCAACAGGCATTTCTTTATTATGGTTTTGCACATGATGCTGTGTAATGTGTGCTTCACAGTAAAGTAATACTTTATTTGATTTTAATGGATGTGTGTTGATCAAGGACTGAGCAATGACTGAGGATAAAAGTATAGTTATGTTTTTGTACTTTGAGTGTAGGCTAGTATGGAAGAAATTATGCTGACAGCTGTAGGGTTTGATTATCTGAAATTTGTTTTGAGTGACATTCTTGTAAATGTACCAGTTTCTTTTTCCCAGCAGCCAAGGAGAAATCTTCACATTTCTGATGAGGTCTTGATAAAAAGTGGTCTGCATATATTTTTGAGCAGACATTTACTGTTCTTTGCTAAAGTCTGTCTGATTAGTGTAATGCATTTTTATTATGTAAACAACACAGACAGTGTGGATGAGCTTCTACCCTCATTGCCTTGGTTGTTCAGACTGTGTTTTAGAAGTTATATTTACCAAATGAAAAAAGTAATCTGAAGTAGTGTTTAACATATTTAGCGATATTTACCCAGTATACTACACCCTGCTTTTTGTTTTGGCTTGCATACATGTTCGGGCACAACACGCTGCTTCACTTGTGGCTTCTCTTGCCGCTAGTATGCATTCATTAGCCAACCTCTCCCTCCATCCCCCTTGTTCCAAGTTGGGTATGTTGCCAGGGCGTAGATATATAAATTCATTGTACATATGCTTATATGTGTATGTTTATATCTGTTTTTCTAGCGTTTTCCTTTCAGGGTGCTAGTCTCCCTTCTTGAGGCAAATAAGCTCTGTATTTTTAAAAGCCTAACCACTGCTTTTATACATCTGTCCTCAAGCCTCATGTCAGTTGGGGTGGAGCCCTGAAGCTTTGAAAACTGGCAGGATGGTCATATCCTTGACAAGGTATAACCCATACAGCTTAGGATACTCTGTTAGACCATTTACTGTTGTGTAAGTTAACATGTGCAACTGTACTTTCTGAGGGGAACTCCTCATTGTTTAACATGCAGAGTTCCAGAGTCAGTGTCTGGGGCTTGTAAGCACTAAACAGTATTGGGAATGAGCCTATGGAAGTATAGAGTTTTACATGATTAACTGTATTGCAAACAGAGAATGAGCGATTAAGAATTATTAAAAAAGGCAAATGCTTAATAGAAATAGAGCCTTCAAAGTAGTAACTGTGTAGGGAATAAAACCAACTAAAATATAACTGTATTGGACAGATCTTGGGCAAGAGTATATATGCCAAATGCTGGCAATAATAGTTGATGAGCCCTGCAGATACCAGGCCAATTTTATTTCTTTCTTTTTTTTTTTTATTGCATTTGTGTACCGGGAAAGTCCTCTGGGCCTAAAAGACCCCATTTTCAGTGGAGGCCCGGGGAGAAAAGCTCCGATATAGATATAGAACATATTAAACATTAATTGGTACAAAAGTAGATATAGTGTTACACACAGCGATTACAGTAATATATACAGAATATATACATAAAAGCAGGAATGTTGTTGTTTGCCAGATGAATTCAATCAGAGAGGTATTAACAGAGATATATTAATCAGCATTATTGTGCCAGTATCAACACATGATGAAAAATAATAATTATGGGGAAAATATCAGTCAGCAGTAGTAAAAAGCAAAGGAGTTTATTTATCATATAAGGAGAAGGAGGAGGTTAGGTTATAGAGCAGGTACATAGCCAGGAAGAGTTGAGATGATTTTTCAGTATTTGTTAGAAGGTGGTGGTGCCGCCTGTGTTTCTTATAGAAGATAGAAGCGAGTTCCATAATTTGGCGACAATGAAGGAGTAGAGGAGTTGACCAGCAGTTGAGGTGGGCTTTTCTACTTTTAGAAGTAGATGATTTTCAGATCTTAGTTGCCTCCTGGGTTGGTATTGGGCAAGTAGTGTAGAGAGAGCAGGACAGTCTGTGAGTCTGTAGATTATTTTGTGCGCTGTAGTTAGCTGGGTGAATGAGGATGGTGTGGGAATTCCAGCCACCCTAATTGTTGCAGTGAGTTACAGTGGTGAGATGAGAATTTGGCCTTGGTGGCAAATTTGGCTGTTCTGTTGTAACACATTTCAAATTTGGATTTTGCAGAATTTTGGATGTTAGTGAGGAGAGGGGCACCATAAAGGAGAGAGGGTAATAAAATGGTGGTTGCAAGGGTTTGTCTAGTAGAAAAGCTAAGAAAGTATTGGTGCCTGTAGAGCATACAGAGGTTTTGATGTGTTTTTTTGATGTTACTGTTTATGTGTAGGTCAAAGTTAAAGTTATCATCTATAATAATGCCTAGTAGTTTAGTGTGTCGGACAACTTCTATAGTGATATTGTCTTGGGCTTGAATAGTGAAGAATTTTATATCTAGGAGAGTGGTTTTCTTAAGGGTAAAAAATAGTAGTTTTGTTTTTTCGGATTTAGGGTAATTATTAAGCATCCAAGATTCAGTAGAGGTGAGGGCATTCTGGGTGATTTGCTGGAGTTCAGTGCTAGAATTTGCATATTATTGTAGAGTTGTCAGCATACTGGATTACTGAGCATTGTGGGAGAGTGGAGTGAAAGTTGTTAATAATGATGCTAAATAAGAGAGGACCAAGTATGGAGCCTTGGGTGCCCCCGTGGAAGTATTGAGGAAGGGAGAGTAAGATTGTTGCCATTTGGTGTATTGGTGCCTATTGGACGGATAGCTATTGAACCATTGTAGGGTAGGTGGGGAAATGTGGAGGGTGAATAGTTTGGAGAGGAGGATGGTGTGGGAAATGGTATCAAAAGCTTTGGAGAGGTCTAGGAAAAGAGAAGCGATTATTTTGCCAGAGTCCCCTGCCCAGTTAACTGCATCAAGGAAGGAGAGGAGGGCAGTAGTGGTGCTGTGTCTTGGTCTGAAACCATGCTGAGTGGGGGATAGAATTTGGTTTTCAAGCAGGTGGTTGAGGAGTTTGGCATGGATGCATTTTTCCAGTATTTTAGAGAGGGGTGAGAGAATTGCTATTGGTCGAAAGTTTGTGGTGTCTGTGTTGGTGCCACCTTTGTGTAAGGGGAGAATGAATGCTTTTTTTCCAGATGTCTGGTACAAGGGATTCTTTAATTGATCTGTTAATGAGTATGGAATAAGCTATAGAGTTTGCTGCTAGCTGCAGGAAGTTTGGAGGTAAATTGTCAGGGGCCAGAGTACAGGGTTTTAGCTTAAGTAAAAGTTGTTTTTTTTTTAATTGTGGCAGTGGGTATGGGGGAGAATTTTAGGTTGGAGTCAAGGGTAGGATTATTTTCTGAGATGATTTGGTCATCAGCTGTCTTGGTGGTGGTGGTGCTAACTGTATGAAAGGTGGTGGTTAGATTAGCTATGATGTCAGTGAAGTAGGAACTGAAGAGGGTGGCAAGTTGGGCAGGGGTTTTGTCTGGGTCAAGGGATGGGTTGCTTTGAGACCCTGTGTGTAATGGTTGGTTTAAGGTGAGTAATAAGCTTAAGATATTAGTATCTAAAAAAACATTAATCTAAGTAGCTGTGGAATGTGTTAAATAAGTATTCACTATAAGCACACAAACAGGGTTGTTGGGCAGCTATAGATAGAATTGTGATGGCTGGAATAATGGGGAGGGGAGAACCCTTCCTTGTTGTCCACACACCTTTTAACACTAAGCCTTACAACTTTAACTAAGTTGTAATTCACCTATTGCAACAGAAAAGCTGAAAATTTAAAAAAGTAATAAAAAGACAAAGGAGGAATTGTTAAAGAAAGTGTTTTTATTACAGTTATCTGCTTACATCAAGTTAAAAATAGCAGTGTTATAGGAAAAATCCTGAACAACAAAGCTGGTTGGGGGATGACAAATCCCTGGGGATGAATAGTGCTTTGAAATAAAAATAACAAAGCTACAGTTCCTATGAGTGGTATGGCCCTAGTCCATTTGTGATTAATCATAATGAGTTGCAACCAGTAATAACACTGTGATTAGATAAATAAAAACAGTAGCGAAGTACAAACCCTATAAAGCAAGCATGCTTCCACTCCAGTGAGATTAGATACAGCAAAAGGCTTTTTGATAAGTTTTTTTTAAAAACACCTTTATTAAATTTTCACTTAAGGCTTAGGCAAACATATACTAATGTTAATATGGTTTGCTTTCTTTTATATGTTTCCAGTTGTATACATTATACATCACATATCTTTTTTTTATAAAGATCATCAGTTCAACATTTCATATATAGCTCAATACCTGCCTTCCCTTAAACCTCACGCCTCCTGAACATTATTCTGCATGTATTGTTCCCACAGTTTCCATTTATTTCTATGTAATTTGTTCCTTCCCTTTTCAAAAGATACCACCTTCCAGTTCTTCTCTCTCTCTTACATTATTCATTACACTAAATAGAGTTGGTTTAGACTTTGATTTCCATTTTCTAGTAATTTGTTTTGCAGCCACCATAAATAAACCCAACAAGACTTCACTCTGTCTAGGCAACTCTAATCCTGTGTCCCAGCTCAAAAGAATATTCTCCTGAGTTGCGCCCATTTGCTCACACAATATTTCTAACAGAGTACTCTGTAGATTTTTGAAGTCTGTCAACTCATTGCACTCCAAGAACATATGTCCCCAGTTAGCTCTTTTTCCCCATCACACATCAAACATTTGCCATCTACCTGAGAAAAAATTCTTTGGAGTCTGCTTGAGGCATACAAATACATATGCAAACATTTCCATGCAAAAATCCTAAACTTTCTAGACTTTGTTGCATACTTAGGAGACATACGTACGTCATTCCATTGTTCCCATGTAAACTGAATATCCAGTCTCTCCCCCTAATCTTTTCGAACCTCCAGTTCTTGTGATTATTATGCAGTGTTTTATATGCCGTATTAATTATCCCCTTTTAAACAGCAGCTTCTTTTCTAGATTCAACTATAAACTCTACCACAGCAGATGTTTCATTTAGGATTCCTCTATCCCTTTCTTTTTGCCTATACTCTGATGTTGATCCCTGATAGGGAAGGCGTCTCTCTCTTACAGTCCATGTGTCTTCTTGGTCTCAACCCATTCTGTTAACTTTCCCTTCGTAATTATTTGCTCCCCATACCATGGCCCCTTTGCCAGTTTTCTCCAGTAAATTCCAGTCCCTTCTTGTATTTTCTCTGTACTTCTGCTTACAATTATCCATAGTGGCAAAATCTCCTGTTTCCATTAATGTGTTGGCTTAGCTCTTAGAATACTTTCTGCTACATAATGAATATAATAATGTACATAGCTGTTGTTATTCTCCTTAAGGATCTGCATCCAAAACCCCACACTCTCTCTCCTTATTTCTTGAATTGACCCCCTGCTTCATCATCATCATCATCCCTTTCCACTTCAAATTATTCATTTTCTTGTGTTATGTACGAGTCTTTATTTTGTGAGATGTCTTTAGAGAAAAGGACTGAAATTAAAAGATCAGAAGAGAAGAGAGTAGAAAAATCAAGAAAACTGTCTTCAGATCCATCCAGTTTGTTGAGTCTGATACCTAAAACTTCAAGGCAGTTGGATTAACTTGCCAGTTGGGTACAAGCTACCTTTTCTCTGGAGGTGGTAAGCCCTCAGCTACATTCACTGATCCTGCAACATAAACCACCCTCAAGACCCGCATCAATAGCTTCGTCTTTGAGGTAGAGAATATCCACCAGAGGTCTCACAGGAATGGAAGTTGACCAAATGATGAGAAAATTTTTGAAGAGACAGATCCATCTGGGAGTCCTCCTGGTACTGTCCCATAGAGGAGGCCCAGGGACAATCCATTGATCCCATCACACTTTTCCCCAGTACCAGTCCACTACTTAGATCTGGTTCTCATGGGTCCTAACCCTTCTGGTGCACCTCAGTTGGATCCAACAGTCCCAAGAGACTTTGGCTTCAACTGCATCCCTTACTCTCTCAATTTCAAAGTTACTGGGTCTAGACAAAGTCTTGGAGCTGAAACATCTGTATCTTAGTGCCAAAGATACATAGAGATGGCCCTGAAGTTTTCGGAACCATTCTCCCCCTTGGCACTTGATGGCTTAGGTCCAAAGTTTTTCTTGGAGCCAATCTCTGTTGGAATGGGAGGCTTCCCAAGCCAATTAACAGAGGAAGTATGTTCTCTGCTCCAGTGGCAGAGTTGGCCTTCAAGGCTGTGAAGAAGGTCTTCGCCATCCTGACACTCAGTGAAACCTGTTCCTTTTTCCTCTCATTTGGGTCGACAGAGACAGCTCGACACTTGAACTCCCAGCCTGATTCCTATCTGTTTCCACCAGGTTACCCGAGACATGTTCAGGGAAAGCAGATGTGCAAAACTGAAGCATAATAGACTCCTCTCTGGAGTCTATTAGTGAGGACATGCATTTGGATGAGGGAGAAGAAGCTCCTAGATCCCCACTGGAAGACTTCATGTTTGGGAACATCCTAGAACTGATGAAGCAGGGGGGGGTGTTCAGCTGATACTTCTTCTCTGGGTTAGTCCATGTTCCTTGAAGCTTTTGGGCGTAGCTTATCTGTGTCCTGGGTGGTCCCACCTCCTGAGGCATTGATAGATCTTATGGCACAGAAGTCATGGAAGGCCCCTGATGTTACACAGTCAATCCATAAGAAACCATACGGAATCCTAGTACCTCCAAAAAACAGAAAACATTGTTCTAAAGGTCCACCAGTAGATGCCATGACAGATGCCATGAAGAAAAAACGTTCTAAAGAGAGTTCTTCTGTTCATCCCCCGAATAGAGAGACCAGGGCTTTGGACATGCTTGGGAAAATGACTTACACTTCAACGACTTTTGCATTCAGGGCCTTGAATTACCTTGCTCATTTGACTTGTTTCTAAAGGAACTTAATCAAGGAGATATCCACGTCACTTTTGGGTAACTTACCATCAGATTTTATTTATTTTATGTATTGTACATTTGTTAACCGGGAGAGTCCAACTGGACACAGGTCCATATTTAGCGGAGGCTCGGGGAGAAAAGCTCCAAGTTAGTTAAGTTACAAGTTGGTTAAACAAGTTGGTACAGATGTAATCAGCATCAATAGAGATAGGTCAACATCAACATAATACAAAGGTTACATGTATATCAATGATATATTCTAAGTCTATACAGTCATAAAGAATTTTTTTTTAACCTAGTAGGGAGAGCATCAAGAGAGTAGGTCTTTAATAGGGAAAAGAGGCATAGAGCTGATAGGGTTGTTTAATTGTTAGGATACAATTTGAGAGATAGTATTAGAATAGGAAGTTACTGTTTACTAGGGTTCAGTTTTGTAAGGTGCAGTTCTTAATTCCTATGGGTATAGAGGCTGATTCTACAAGGAACTTGACAGTGCTTTGTAGTATTCAACATACATTGGTGGAGATCTTACTGATTTGCCATGGGCTGGATTATCCTGGGGAGTAGCATGAGCATAGCCAATTATTAGAATAGTGTTTTTTTAGGAGGTGTTTAAATTGTGTTGGAGAGGTCATGGAGGTTATGTGGTTTCAAATGATGTTCAAAAGACAGTGGATGCTCAAATGTCTACCCTGCAATCTACTTCTAATGTTGTCATGTGACTTCTATCAAATGCAGCAGATGGCATAGCAAGAGCAGCTGGAACAAGCATTACTATGTGTTGTGATGCCTGGATGTAGCTTTATGACTTTGTGGAAAGCTTTAAGGTATCCTCCACTAATGCCCGTTTTAATGTCTGCACACTTTTTGGACCCAAGGTAAAAGAGATGCTTGCCATCTTGTTCAGTCCTGATAAGTACTTGTCTGCCATAGGAATCTGTTTCTCTACTCTGTAAAGATCCATTTCCAGGAATCAAAAGGGAGTTAACAATATGTGGTTTCTTGAGGATAGATTCCGCCTTCCCCAAGGCAGGTGGTTGAGGGGGGGAGAAATATGAATAGACATTGCCCCAGAGGAAGAGGCGGACTGCGGAGTCAGGGTTTCCATGGTTCCTTAGTGAGAAATCCTACCAGCGCCCCTGAAGTGTACCCGGCTGCTGCACTGTGGAGGAGTCGGGGAGGGTTCTCAACCTTACACCCACAATCGTGGCCAATCATTACTTTTGATTCATTGGTGTTAAGGATAATCACCAAAGGCTATACCATACCCTTTTTGTATCCTTCAAAGAAAAGATATAAGGATTCCTGATACTCCACCCAAGCAGCTGGAATCTGCAGCAACAGACGTTTCCAAGTTGCTAGGAAAAAAAAGAGTCATCTAACAGGTCAATTAGATGAACTCTACAGATCTCCAAGATGCCTACTACTATATAAAGATTCAAAGACAATCAAGGAGATGTCTCCATTTCCAGCTGGGAGCCAGTCATCAATTCAGAGCACTTCCATTTGGTCTCACCACAGCCCCCTGGGTGTTCACTGTTTATGGCAGTGGTAGCAGCTCACCTATGACTGCATAGGATCCAAGTTTTCACATATCTAGACAACTGGCTCCTATCTGCTACCTGCAGGAATCTACAGCTACAGCTACAGCACAAAACATTCCTACTGCCTCTCAGATCAGTTAGGGATAAGTAACAATCATGCGAAGAGCAAACTGCCTCCCTCACTCAATTTGAGAGAAAGACAGTTTAAGGAACATAGTCACCAGCAGAGGCCAAATTTCACATCAGTATCTTGAAGATGAGAGAAGACCTCCAGTGTTGTAGGCTTTCCCGAACTACTTGTCAAAGGGTGTGATTTCCATCCAGACAATATGTCAGTAGTATGGTACATCAACAAATAAGGGGAAATATGTTTATATTCTCTTTGCTGGGAGACCATGCGAGTCTGACAATGGTGATGCCTTCCCATCACTTTCTGGTAGCAATTCCCAAGATGATTGAAGGTTCTAGTGGACAGGTTGAACAGGTCTAACCTATTACTTCATGACTGGTCTCTCAAACAGACAGTGGCAATGGAGTTTTTCATCTGCTGAGACCAACCCTACTATAACCCTTTGCCTTCTACCTAAACAGCAAGTGCAGCACTTACTTTTCCCTCATCTGTCTACAGGGACAGTCACAGAGAGATGCTCTAGTCCACACTTGACCACTTTGTCTCCTGTCTGCATTCTTACCAGCACCTTTCTTGACAAAATGCATACAGAAAGCTATGAGGTGCAAGACAGAAAGCTATGAGGTGCAAGACCAATGTGATTCTCATTGTCCTGTCCTGGCCCCAGCAGGTTTGGTCCCCCTTTCTGTGTCCTCATTTCTCCCTGGGTGCTGGATCCTATTCAGGATCTCCTGAATCACCCATCCGAGATGCCTGTACCAGATCTACAAACCTTAAAACTAACCACGTGGTTTCTCCAATTTTAATGATTGCCAGAGATGCCAGGCTGTCTTCTGTAATAGTTCACATAATTTCTTATCAAAAACAATTAACCAAAAAGAATTATAAAAACAAATCAAAAAGAATTTGTGTTTGGGCATCATCAAAAGGATTAGATCTTTTTCTGCCCCTTTTCCATTGATACTGGGATGTTTTTGGAACTTTTCCACCAGGGTTCCAGTGTTGTTACTTTCAATGTTCAAATGGCTGCCTTTCCAAATTTTCACATAGCCCATAATGACTCTTCCAATGCTTCTGTAAGGATATCCAAACCTTTCCTCAAAGGACCTTTTTATTCTGAGGCTTCCCATTTGAGAACCAGTTCCTCCATGGGATGTCACATTCTTATTTCAGTCATTGACTCAGAAACCTTTTGATCCTGCAGCATTGAAGTTTCCTTCTTGGAAAACTGTTTTCCTGATTTCTGTTAACTGTGCTTAGTTGAGTTTCGGAATTACAAATGCTTTCACGCAAACCACCTTTTCTCATCTTCCACAAAGATAGCATGTCATTGAGAACGAACCCTACCTTTCTCCCATAAGTTTCTTCTAAGTGAATTTGAATCGATGCATTGACCTGTCACTACTTTTTCCAAATTACTCTATTAAAGGAGAACATATGCTTCATACATTAGATGTTCATAAGCAACTTAGATTTTACTTACATACACTGTACAAAAGATACTAGAAAGTCAGATAAACCGTTTGTCTCATTTTCTTAAACAAAATTAGGACACCATGTGTCAAAAGTAACAAATTTTAAGTGTCTGGCAGACTGCATTTCCTTTGTATGTAAAACTGTAGGATTTTCTTTGCACTGAAAACCTAAGGGTCATTTTACTAGAGCAATTTCTACCTCTACAACATTTAAGAAGAGTTTCTATTAATGACATCTATGCAGTGGCAACTTGGTCCACGGATTACACCTTTATGTCTCATTGCAAGTTAGATGTGCAGTATAAAGCTTGCACATCCTTTGGCTGTGCTATTCTCTGGATTGTCTTTCCTTGAGACCACCCAGGTCTTTTTTAGGCATCTTGGGAATCTGTCCCAAATGTTGAGTCAAACGAAAATAGACAACATTGGATATGAAAGTTCTGTACTTACCATAACGATAGATCCGTGTTGCTTCATTTTCCTCCGGTTCAACATCCCTCCCTCCCTACTTGCCATATACAAGTGTCTGTAGTTGGATAGATCTCAGCTAAGACTCCCTGTGTTTGAGGTCACCTTTCCAAGCATAGTACACTTTATTTCATTCCATGATAGTTCTTTTAGTGTCAAGATAGTTTTCTGTATGATTAGAGTAGTCAGCAAACTCGATCTGAGGTAATTCAGACAGGAGGAGGGAATTGTGGGTATGGAGGAGTCAGAGTCTCAGATCCAAAGCTCTGGTAGAAGGCGCCAAGGTCTGATTTGATTGGATCCGATTACCCAAACACTGAACCAGATGAAAGCGAGGCAAAATGGATCTATCGTTATGGTACATACATAACTTTCATTTACAGCTCCCTAAACTTGGTGGTGTTGCCTAAGTCATTGTGCTAAAAGTTTTTGAACACTGGAGTTATCAAAAAACATTGGCTTAACAGTCATTATAAACTACTGGATATTGTCCAGATACCCCTTATTTTCTCTTTAGCACTCTGCAGTTATGCCTCTTCTTTTTCTGTGAGATTCCCCTTATTCTACAATACTGTAACCGTTGTCAGCACCCTAAATAATTCCCATTACTTCTTAACCATATCTCTCTCTTTTTTTCTATTTATTCTGTTTTTAAACTCCATTTTTATGTTATTTTTTTAAATGAGAAACATCTTTATTAAATTATCACTTATGACATAGGCAGTCATGCGTTTATATAAATGAAAACAAACCATATTGACATAATCTTAGTCGCAAACATTATACATCACTTATAATCTACCCAATCATTCAGTCAAACATTACATAGCTCAATCAAATCCTACCTTCTTGTAAACCTTGATCCTCCCCAGTATGTATTGTTCCCACAATTCTCATTTTTTTTTTTCCATAATAAATCTTTATTATTATATTATTTTCATACACAATGAAGAACAAAAATAACATATATTCACAAAACAAAAAACATTATCTAATATCACTAATAACCACACCCTATATACAATATTTACAAGAATGCTTCCATGTAACACATTACTTTTTTTGGGTAAGGATACGTTGAAACTATATGGGATTATTGAACACATCAAAACAAACATATTTTCTTTACATAACTTATTTCAATCATTAGATCTGGTTCAACATATGATGGTTTTTCAACCCTTTCATAAGAATCCGAATTTAAAATTGAATAATCAACCAATTGATCTTAACAATTCTCATTTTTTTATGTAATTTGCTCCTATCCTTTTTAAAGATCCCAACTCCAGTTGTTTTATCCCTCTTTACTATATTCACTACTTCTAGTACAGTTGATTTAGCCTTTGATCTCCATTTTCTAGTAATTGTTTTTTTTGGCAGCCACCATAATTAGACTGAGCAAGGCCTTACTATGTCTAGGCAGTTCTGATTCTGTATCATAGCTCAGAAAGAAGGATCTGAGCGTTTACAGGCTACCTGTTCTATATTTCACTAGATATACAAATCTGCTTACCAAATATCTCTGATATAGTAGTTTCCAGGGAATGTTTAAAGCCTGCCAACTCATTGCACTCCCAGAAAATGTGATCTGATGTTGTCAATTACCATTAATTCCTCAACATACGTGGAAACCATAAACTCTTGAGCTCCTTCCTTACTCATAATGCTGTAGTCCCCCTCCTTCTTCAGATCTCATTTGCCACCACTGGGAACAGACGTGGGTTGCTACAGCTGTCGAGCAAATCGTGTTTCTTCATAACTATAAGTGCTTCCTTCTTTTGTTGTTTATCTTACTGATATTTCTAATTATTATCCTCCGTTTTACCTGTTGTCTATCATACCATTGGTAACTCCTTTTTTAGCTAAGTTGGTAATTTCTTTAGTCTTTGCTGTTTGTTGGCCAACTTTCTCTTTACCGTTGTTGGTGTATTTTCCTTACCACTTGATAGTATTTCTCTATTTTACCATTGTTGGTAGTCTTTATCTTCCACCTTTCTATTGCTAAAAAAAAATAAAAATAAAAACTTCTTGTTTTTTCTTCTTTTGCTATACTGTTTTTTCTTGTTGCTGTGTTATTGCTAGAAGGGATTATGGCAGATAAACATTCGGGTTTTAAGAAGTGTGGTAAGTATGAGCACAAGATTCCCCTATCTGATGCCCATTCACTGTGTGTTTATTTAGGATCTGAGCATGTACAGGCTACCTGTTCTATATGCAAATCTTTTAATCGGAGAAACCTTGTGGATCAAAAAAAACATTGATACTTAAAGGCCTCATTCATTCAGCCTTCAAAGAATTACTTTAGTACCTCAGCCCTCCACGTCTAACAAGAAGGAGGCCTTCAGAACAAACTGGATCATATCAGTCATCTTCGGATCGTACCACTTCAGACAGTAGGTCCACTTCTTTAGATCTTATTCCCTTGGAGCCAAAAACAGTTTCCAGAACCAGGTATGCCTCATCTCTAAATTCAGTCCCATCTTAGCCCCCATAGCCCTTCCTGTGAAGACATCCTCCCTTCATCACCTCTTCCCATTCATCCAGAGGTCTTACAGAAGAGGAGAACAGTAGAATGATGAAAAAGTTTCTTTCAACACAAATTCAGATGGAAATTCTCTCAGCCCCTACCCCAGTGGGTCTGGAGGCCTTAACTCCTACAACTCCACCTATTCTGGCTCCTTCTCTGATCCGTTCTTCGGTTTTGGAGCACTTGGATCCGAGTATCCAGGTGCCATCTGCTTCGGATCCAATGATACCTTTATCTTTGGATCCGACAGCTTCAATGAGCATACCAGCTCTGAGTGTGTTGGAGTTGGAGGACTCTCAGACCCAAAGCTTTGTTGTAGGATCCAAGTGGTTAGGGTCGACTCTGAAGTTTTCAGAGCCATCTCTGCCCCTTGGAGCCTCTGCATTTGATAGCTCAGTTCTGACTGCTGCCACAGGGGTGGTGTCTTCAGGTCAGAGGGAACAGTCAGTCCAGAAGCATGTCTTCTCGGCTCTGATTTTTTTCTCCCATGGGCAGTCTACATTTGAGGTGCTGGAGAGAGTTTTCTTATCTAGTAGATCAGATGCCCCCCCAAATCTTCCATATGTTTCTGAAGTGTCTTTGTCATGAGCCTCAGCATACTACTCCACAGGGGCAGCCAGCCCAAAGTCTCCAGGCAACCCCACAAGGCATTGTTATCTCTTCCGAAACTTCTCTGGAGCATTATACAGAAGAAGTCCCTGGAAAGAAGAAGTGCAAAAGGAGGCACTTTGACTCCCCTCAGGAGTCAGTCATGGAAGATAATTTCAATGAAGGAGAAGGGTCCCCAGAGGGGTCAGTTACGGAAGATAAGGAATTCAATGAGGAGGAAGGGTCCCCAAGATCACCACCTGAAGATGTCTCATTTGGATAAATTTTAGAAATCCTGAAACAACGGGGTGGTTGGTTCTCCAGCAACTCTTCTGAAGAGGAATTGGTATTCCTGGAGGCTTTTGATACTGGCCCATCTACCTCCTGAGTAACTCTGCCTGCTGGTAAGCTCATTGATTTGATCTCTCAGTGGGCATGGAAGGAACCAGATTCTGTAGACCCGATCCCCAAGAGACCAAATAAGATCCTGGCACCACCAAAAGGAAGGGAGTTTTGGAACAAAGGAGTACTGGTAAATGCTGTGGTTGTGGCAGCAGCCACCAAAAAAAAAGAACTCATGGAGCACAGAGTTCTTCTGTCCATCCACCTAACAGGGAGTCTAGGCTGCTGGACAGATTTGGGAAGCGATTGTATGCATCAACAACCTTTACACTCTGGTCCCTGAACAACTTGGAGCACTTTACCAACTTGCAAAGGGATTTGATCAAGGAACTCTCAAAAACCCTCTCAGGGACTAGTAGTCCTGAGGTGGAGTCTTATATTGCTTCTCCGTTAGCCACCCTTCAGTCCATTTTGAATTAATTTATAAGGCTCATTTCACATGCAGCTGAAGGATCCTCAAGAATGGCGGGTTTGGGCATTTCCATCAGGAGACATGCCTGGATGTGCCTATGTGATTTTGCTTAGCCCTTCAAGTCATTCTTCGTCAGTGCTCCTTTTGACAGCAGTTCGCTGTTTTGACCCTAAGGTTAAGGACACACTCTCCAGGTGTGAGAAAGATGGAAGGACCCTGTCTGCTGTTGGTGTACGTTTTTCAATTCCTCAAAGAACCTTCTGCAGAAATTAGTGAGGTAGTCAAAAGATCTGGTTCAAGAAATCTTGGGGTCCTTTCCATGATCCACATGGAGAAATTTCCCCCTGAGGTAAGGGTGTAACTCCACTGGAAGACACCACCCACGGCAGAGGAGGCCCCGCAGAACCAGGGGTCCAGGGATGCTTTCTCTGACAGGCTGCTGAAAGGACACCCGATCGCCCACCTCTGGAGGCAGTCCGCGGTTCATTTATCCCTGCACCAGAGAGCCTGGCTAGACTTAACAAAAGATACTTGGGTGCAGGTTATCATTTACAGAGGCTGTATAATTCTCTTTTCCCTACCATTGCTACAGTACACAGTTCTCAACGTTCCACCCAGTCAGAGGAAAGCAGCAGCTTTAGAAGTACAAAAGGTGTTAGACACAGGAGCCATCCAGAAGGTTCCCCCAGTCCAGAAAGAATCCTGAACTTACTCAAGATACTTTTTAATGCCAAAAAAGACAGAGGACTGGAGACCAATCTTGGATCTCATCATTCTGAACAAGTTGGTTCAGCATACCAAGTTCCGGATGGCCAAGGTTCGGTCCATTTTGTCTTTCCTATATGAGGACAACTGGATGTGCTGCATAGATCTCCAGGATGTATACTATCACACAGAAATGAACAGATGGTCCAATAGATACTTACGCTTCCAGCTAGAACAAGTCACTACCAGTTCAGAGCACTGCCCTTTGGTCTCATCACAGCCTCCAGGGTGTTTACCAAATGTATGGCGGTAGCAGCAGCTCACTTCAGAGTGCAGGGATTCTGAGAGTTTCCATACCTAGATGATTGGCTCCTTACTGCCTCGACCAAACATCTACTGATAACAGCTTGAGACTGTGTACTCCAGACTTGTTCCAATCTGGGCATCACAATCAACCGCAAGAAATATCAACTTCAGCCCTCTCAGTCTCTGGAATTCAAGGAGCCAATTTTAACCCAACATCAATGATAGCATCTGTGCTTTTACTAAGGGTTCAAACCATTTGTTTTCAGGTTGGCAGAATAATTCAGAGTTCATTCCTACCGGCCCACAAGGTATTACACACCCTGGGGTCCATGTCAGCGGTGATAATTCATCTTCCACTAGGAAGGTACGATATGAGAATTCTACAGTGGACTTTGGCAACCCAGTGGTCTAGCTTACATCAACCCTTGTCTACCAAGATCAACATAACTCAGGCTTGCAAGAGATTCCTTTGATGGTGGATTCACTCAGATGAACTTTTGCAAGGTTGTCCATTCATCCTTACTCAACCCAAGGCCATAGTGAACATAAACACTTCCCAGATTGGGTGGGGGGATTCTTGAGGAAGACTCTTCAAGGCATGTGGTCCCCGAAGAGACCAACATGCATGTCAGTGTCTGGAAATGAGAGCAGTGCTCCTAGCATTGCAGGCATTCCAAGACTCTCTCCCTTCCAGGACTAGTGCAGTTCAAATGGATGACATGTTTGTAGCATGGTACATCAACAAACAAGGAGGAACCAGATCTTACCTCATGTGTTGAGAAGCTATGAGAGTGTGGCAATGGGCTATCTCTTCAAATGAATTTCTGATAGCAACGCCTATACTGGGGTAGCAGGCAAGTTGAGCAGGTCCATAATATTAACTCACAAGTGGTCTGTCAATAAGGAAAAGTGGTGGAAATTATGTTTTGCCAATGGGGCTAGCCATGCTACAACCTATTTGCATCTCCCCTGAAAAACAAATGAAATGTGTTCTTTGCAGTAATCCCTCCATCGGAGGAGTCACCGAAAGACACTCTCCTTCACGATTGGCCCCCAGGTCTCCTCTGTGCTTATCTCTGAACCCCCTTAATCCCCAAATTCCTACAGAAAGCATCTTGATTGAGGAGCAAAGTCATCTTCATTGCCCGTTATAGGCCTGGACAAATTTGGTTTCCCTTCCTTTGGCTTCATCTGGTTTCCCCACCTTGGATTCTGCATCCAGTTCCAGACCTCCTGTCTCACCCAACAGATATGACTCACCTGGACATCTTGGGCCTCAAGTTAACTGCATGCTTTTTCCAATTCCATTGATAGTAAGACAGCCAAAGCTCTCATCTCCAGTGTGCCACATTCTTTTTAATCTTCTCACAAGGCTTCTTCCAGAAAAATCTATAAGAACAAATGGAAAAGGTTGCCCTTTGGACACAACTGCATGACACAGACCTTTTCTCAGCACCAGAACATAAGATCCTTGAATTCCTGACTTGCATTTTCATTGAGGGGGCTAGTCCTTCTACAGTTAAAGTTCAGCTAGCGGTTATCTCCATTTTCCATATTGGAATTGGTAATTCTACCTTAGCATCTTCACGACTTTATAAAGCCTTTATTAAAGGATCCTTTTACTTAAAGCCCCTCTTCAAGGACCCAACTCCACCTTCAGATCTTACCATAATGTTACAGGTTCTAACTCAGAGACCATTTAAACCTGCAGCAAGATATGAGTTATGATATCTGACTTGGAAAACGATTTTTCATAGCCATAACTTCGGCTAGAAGAGTATCAGAGCTGCAAGCCTTATCTTCTAAGCCTCCTTATTCTATCTTTCACAAGGATAGTGTGTCCGACCCTACCTTCTTTCTTAAGGTGGTGTCAGGATATAACATCAGTCAAGCCATTAATCCCCCAGTATTCTTTCCAAATTTCTCTAACAAAGGTGAATGCATGTTATACATATTGGATGTTCATAGACAGTTACGTTTCTGTCTGCACAGATCTGAGAAATTTAGGAAATCTGACCAGTTTTAGTATCCTTTTCAGAAACCAAATTGGGTCAACCAGTTTCAAAAGTAACTTTATCAATAATGGGTGACTGTATTTCCTTCTCAAACCCTTAAAGGCCCATTCATTAGCGACTTCATCAGCCTTGCTATCCAGAACTTCCTTGGATGATATTTATGCAGCTGCAACTTGAGCTAACCCTCATACCTTTATTATTCTTTACAAATTGGATCTGGTCTTGAGGGGAAGAGCAGTCTTTGGCTCTACAGTACCCAGGAATATTCTTCCTTAGAGTCCACCCGGGATTCAGGTAGCTGGAGACTCTGTCCCATGAGTTGAGGAATGAATGAAAATTGACATCAGATAAAGAAGTTATGTACTCAACATAACGTTCCATCTGTGTTTTCCATTTTCATTCTTCTTCAACTCCCCTCCCTGAA
Source organism: Protopterus annectens (assembly GCF_019279795.1). Classification (NCBI taxonomy): domain Eukaryota; kingdom Metazoa; phylum Chordata; order Ceratodontiformes; family Protopteridae; genus Protopterus; species Protopterus annectens. The sequence goes on from NC_056725.1 coordinate 1,140,166,712, forward strand.
GCCCCCTAACATGTTTCTTTGATGAGGTCTGTTACAGCAGAAGAGTGCCTCAGGATCCAAGTTCCCTTTCTTTTGAGCTCCAGGAGGTGATTTTCCATAGTATGTAAAATATAGAACATTTTACTTTAGAGAGCTGCAAAAAAGATCTGGAGAAGGTGGAGGACTACAGCATTATGGGTAAGGGAGGAGCTTGAGAGTTTGTGGTTTCCACTAATGGTAGAACAGCGTCTGAGTCAGATCCGAGGATTGGATCCAAACCCAAATGTTGAGGAAGAATGAAAATGGACAACACAGATGAAATGTTATGAGTACATAACTTCTTTTTCCCAATTACATCTTTCTTCCCTATCACACCTCCAACGTTTGCTGTCTACCTGAGGAAAAATTCTCTGTAGTCTACTTGGGGTATAAAAATTCCTATATAAACATTTCCAAGCAAAAATTCTAAATAGTGTAGATTTTGTTGCATGTTTGGGAGACATACATATATCCAATTTTTCTTTGCAATGCTTTCTAACCTCCTCTGATTGATTTGAATAGTTATCATGCAATATTTTATATGCTCTACTAATTATTTCTTTTTGACAGCAGCTTCTGTTCTAGATTCTACCAAAAGGTCTACTCGTGCTGGTCTTTCGCTTAAGACTCCTATTTCTTTCTCTTTGCCTATACTGTAATGTCAATCATTGATAGGGAAGGCAGTCTCTAACCTGCAGTCCAAATAAATTCTTGGCCTCTTCCCATTCTGTTAACTTTCCCTCTCTAATTATTTGTTCCCAATACCTTAGTTCTTTTGCCAGTTTTCAATAAATTCCAGCCCCCTCTTGCATATTGTCTGTATCCCTAATTGTAGAAATCCCTCTCAGCAGAATCTCCTTTCTCCATTCCTGTGTTGACTTAGTTCTTAGAATACTTTCTGCTACTTTATGAATATTGTATTCTGTATGGTTATTGTTATTCTCCTTAAAGCTCTGCATCCAAAATCCTAGTCTGTCCTTGTTTCTTGAGCCCCTCCCCATTTCAGCATCATCTCTTTCCACTTTGAATTATAGGTTTCTGCTTGTGCTATGTACGGAGCCTTAACTGTGTAGCTCTGAAATACCCCTTCAAATCACAATCCCCCTTTTTCTGTTGAAAGAATTAGCTTAGCACATCTGATTCTAGCAATCTTCCACTCCCAGATATAGTCCTTCAGCTGTTTATTAATTGCTATCCACAATTTCTCCTCTGGTTGATAAAAATATACTTGACCTGTATATAAGACTAAAGAGACTACAAACATTTTAACTGCATGTATCTTAACATCCATATAACAGAACTTCCAGTTTCTTAGTTTTTGTATTATCTTTTGTTAATTTCTTCCCACATATCCTTAGCTGCCATACCGTAAATATTTTAATCATTACTCCTAAGTACTTCATTTTATCATATCCCCATAAGTATGGATATTGCTAAACCAATTTATGTGTGGGTACATAATTACAGCTATTACTTTTGTTTTAGCTAAATTAATTTTGTATCCCAAAAAGATTTGGAACTGTCTCAGAATGTTCTACAACACTGAAATGTATTTTGCTGGTTTTATCAAGTATAAAATAATATCATCTGCCAATAGAGTTAGTCCCTTATTTTCTTTGCCAGTGGTTCTAAATATAATGCAAATAACAAAGGGGAATGAGGACAGCCCTGCCTGGTTCCTCTGCTCAAGCAGAAATTATCAGAGAGGAATCCACCTACTGCAATTTTCACCACTGATTCCTTATATATCCTCCTAATCAACTCTATAATTTTATCAGGAAATGCAAATGCTTCCACTGCCCTGCTCATAAAATCCCAGCGTACTATGTCAAATACTTTCTCTGCATCCAGATCCACCGACAACTGTGATATATTCTTACATTCTGCTTCTGTCTGGATCATCAGTGTTGTGTTAATGTTGAATGTTTGCCTCCCCTCCACAAAAGCACATTGATCTATATCTGTCATTTTTGGCATCGCGTTTGCCATTTTTTTTAGCCATTATGGACATAAACACACTATAATCATGGTTTAGTATTGAAATTGGCCTGTATGAAGCTGGATCTCATAGGTCTTCTTTAGGTATTACAGCTACAACCACTTTCTTCCAGGATGTTGGTACTTCTCCTCCTCTTAAAATACTGTTAAAACCTTCCATTATCAGTTTTTCCCTCATAGCTTCCAGATTTACACAGGAATACTGTCTATTTCTGGGGAATTTCCTGTGGATTGGTTATACATCACCATTTCTATCTCATCTCCTTCTATTCTATCCTCACTGTCAATAATTGAGCCTTATCTACCTCCAACCTTGGCATATTTAATTTTTCCATAAACATTTCCATTTGTACCTCTTCTTGATGTCTTTATTTCTCTGCTTTATACAGACTTTTGTAGAATTTCCAAAATATTTTGTATATCTCTACAGGATCTCTTGTTTTCTTCTTTGTTGTAGGCTCCATAAGCTTGGCGACAGCCCTTTCTACTTTCTGTTGCATGAGTCGTCGTGCTAAATGTTTTTGTGCTCTAGAGTTATTATCAAAAAACAGTTCCTTAACAGCAATCTTTCTAAACTCATGCATATTATAGAGGTAATCCATTATTTTCTGTTTAGCATTCTGCAGTTGCTCCTCCTTTTGTTCTGTGAGATCCTCCCTACTCTGCAATAATTAAATATTTCCAAAAAACGCCTGCAACACACCAATAAGTGCCAACGACTGCCAAATATAATCCACAATTTATTGTCATAAAACATGAACACGAACTGGAACAACAAGCAGACTTGCAAACAAACGAACAACCAAATGTAGCGTGCAAAGTTAGAGTTAAGCGCTTTCAACCATTACTGGTCTTCATCAGAACTACTACTTTCATGTTTATCTGCTACTTAAATAAACTTTGTGGTGCCAAAACTGCTCATTCCTTTTTAAAGTCATACTAACACATATAAAACAAGTTAATAAATAAATAACTGAATGACTACAAAAGAGTCTCCTAACTATAATATTCTCAGTTCATGAAGCAACTACACATTAAAAATTACTCAAAATACAATACCTTAATTAAATACAAGCGTACATGAGCGTACGCGTGTTATGTAAACAATATAATGTGCAAACATCAACAAACCTATTAATATTTATAAATATGTTGTATATAAATAAAAAATATTTATATATGTATAAATTATGATAGTAAAATGTGTATATTTATGTGCAGATGAATTTATTTATATTATATTTACAAATTGTTTATTAAAATTTTTTGTTAAAAATTACAAATTATTAAGATAGAATCTCTTACCAAATACTATATAATATATAATAATTAAATAGATAGATAAGTAACTAGATGTTTAAATAATAATAATAATAATACTAATAGTAATAGTAACTAATACAGCAGTAAGGACATCAAAGATGGACATGGACTTATTATATTTTCATTCAACTATCAACTAATCCAATTTTAAAAAATTTTTTTTTAAAAACTTTGGTAAAAACTATTACTTTACATACAATATAATAATAATTTAAAAAAAATTTAAAAATATAAGTTTATAAATTGCGTAAATATTAATAAATAGTAAATAAATAAATAAATAAATGTCTTGTAGATATTTTTATATATCTCTCTCTATACTAATAACAATGATTTAGTTGATATAAATTCATTTAATCAGGGAAAAGTGGTGGCATCTAAATATATCTGCCACCATGTTTCTTTGTATGCTAGTAAACTTTTAATAATCACCACCTCTAGGATCCATTTCAATAGTGTCAAGAATGCTAAACATAAAATTATGATCATCACCTTCAATATCAACATGTCTGGATAAAGCATTAGTTTTATCCTTGGTCTTAATACTATATATGTGGTCATATACACGTCTTCTAAGACATCTTTCTGTCTTTCCAACGTAAAAACCTGAGCATTTTCCACATTTAGCTAAATATACTATGTTTTTGTATTACAATTACCATATCTACATTTTATATTGGATTTTAATCCATTCTGTAGTTTTATTTTATTTTCCAAAGACATGTATCTGCATTGGTTGCAGAATCCACATTTACTACTTCTTGTGTTGTTACTCAAAAAATTTTTATTTTTCTCCTCTATGTGTCTATGTTCCATAAGAAACTTCATATTTTTACCCATTTTGTATATGAAATTGGGTTTAGATCCCAATAGTTTTACCAAACTTATGTCACTACTAATCAAATACCAAAATTTATAAATAATTCTTTTTATCTGATCTACACCTAAATTATATTGTAGTATAAACATTTTCTGATAGCTATTATTCAATATGTTTGTAAGGGATTTTATGTCACATTTTGAAAAAATATATCACCAATTCCCAAAAGTGGTCTGTATTTAATATTCCATTGGTTGGTAACATATGTTATTGTTGCGTCCAACATTTCTTCAGGATATCCTCTTTGAATAAATAAACTTTTAATAAACTGTAATTCTTTTTTCATATCCTCAAAGTTAGAAACCATACGTCCTGCACGAACGCATTGCCCCTTAAAAACATTTTGTTTGATTTTATGTGGGTGACAACTATTATATGCTAAATAGCTGTTGGAGAAAGTGCTTTTCCTATGGATTGTAGAATGAACAATACCCTCATTATAATAAATATGGGTATCCAAATATGGTAATCCATATTTACCCTGAGTATAAGTAAATTTTAAATATTCACTACTTGTGTTAAGAAATCCTATAAATTGTTGCAACATTTCTTGTTCACCTTCCCATAGGATATAAATATTGTCAAGAAATATTGAATAATATCTTACATAAGTAAAATATTGACTGGGGAACAAGGTGGTGTCCTCCCAATTAAGCATAACGAGGTTTGCATATATGGGGGCACAAGCTGCCCCCATAGCTACCCCCTCGTTTCCTTAAAATATTCTCCTTCAAAATATATAAAATTATTATCTAAAACAATAGACATTTCTACCAATAAACATATTTCGTCCCAGTCAAAGTTAGTATGTTTAACTATACTATTTTAAAATGCCTCCAAGCCTTCCTGCTTTGGGATACATGAGAATAAATCAATAACATCCACTGTAAATGTAATTAAACAAGTGGTGAAATTATTACTATTTTTTACTATGTCTATTGGAAAATTAGCTAAAAAAAACCCAGGAATCCTTAACCATATGTTTAATTGTCGAATACATACTTTTTAATTGAATATCTATATACTTACCAATAAAAATTCTTTGGAATTACTACCCGCGACTATTGGTCTAAATGGAGGGTCTATAGTATTTTTATGTATCTTAGGTATTCCTATAAGTGCTGCTACTTTAGGAAATTTGACCTTTATAAATTTATATATTTCTTCAGTAATACGACCATCTAATAAATATTCTTCTATATGTGGATCAATGCATTGGTAAGCTATATGTAATTCATTGAGGGAGATAGTCTCAATTACCTGATAGATACAAGATATCATATATTTTCTTAATATACTGTAAGTTATCATAAAGCACTATCCCTCCCCCCTTGTCTGGTTTCATTATTCTAATATTACTATCATTCCTAATTTCATTTAGTAATGTCAATTCATTTTGTGATAAGTTGTTAATATTAGTAATCTGTTTCAAATTAAAACTTTCCTGATATAATTCCCTTGTTACTACTCTATCAAAGGTATCTATAGCAGGATGATTAGGTGGTGTAAAAGTACTAGATTTGTTGCACAAATTGCTAAATTTAGTATTAGTATATTCAGTTTTTGGTAAATTATTAAAAAATACTTCCAAATTAATCTTTCTAACATATTTCTTAAAATCTATCAATAATTCAGTTAAGTTAAAATTTGGATTAGGAATAAATTTCATACCCTTCACAAATAAATCAAAATAAACACTGTTGATTACAATATTAGAATAATTATAAATATTAAAGTTTTTATAGGTATAAACATTTCCATTAATAATTATTTCATCATCTTTGTTGTCATTAATAATTATTTCATCATCTTTGTTGCCATTATTGCTGTTTATATTCATCAACGTGTGGCTAGGTTTCACAAAATGTTGATTAGTATTTGACACAGGTTGTTCATGTTCTCCATCTGCCACATCATTGTTATGACTTGGAGTCAATAATTCTAGTGATTCTAATAGTTATCCCTTCCTGTTGAAGGGATTTTTTCTCTGATACGGTTGACTTGTATCCTTTGGGTCTCCCTGAAAATCCTGTCTTACATATTGACCCCTTTTCTCATCTAGTTCCCGATATCCATATTCATCAATTTTATTGTAATTAACCCTATTATAATTATTATGATTGTAATTATAATAATATTTGTTGCGATTGGTAAAACCTTGTTTCGTATCATTCCTAGCACTAGGCCAAGAATATGCTATCCCTTTGTTATATTGTTCCCTGTCCCTTAACAATTTATTTGATTTATGTTGACTTGCCTTAACAATCAATTTTTCAGCTTCTAAAAATTGCTTGTTATATAACCTCTCCCATTCTTTAAATAATAAATCATTAACTATACGTGTGTTGAGCTTCTCAGCTTCCTGTATTAAATTACTTAGTCTTTCATCATTATTTTTGATTATTAAGCGCATATAATTGTACCCACATTCATCAAAGAACAAATTAAATTCATCTTTAACTGCACTAGTTAAATCAATACCCATGGGTTGTTTAAAAAATCTCAAACCCATCGGAACAATCTTACTATCAACACATTTGGATAAGTATACGTTATTAATTTTGAGTCCATTAATGGTTTTTAACTTCTTTCCCAGAGCATAAATCAAGCTTTTGAGACTGCCAGTCTCATCAGAGTCAGTAATAACATTAATTTTCTTATTGTCATTAGTGTTCTTGACTTCAATGTTATCTATATCATAATTACAGTTTAAAAACTGGTTAAATTGTTTTTCTTTAGACCTCAACTCATGCTGTACTGTAGAACCACGTGGTTTAAGGGTAGATGGAACAGTACTCTATGTTATTCTCGGTAACTGCTGAGTAAGTCTTAAATGGAAGTAGTGGCTTGGGTTTAGTACCTGTTCTTTTAGCCTCAAAATCGATATCATAAATAGAAAAATCAAATGAAATGTCAGTCATGTTGATGTTGCTACTCGACAATGGTGCTGTAATAGCAAGTACATTAAATTGACTTTGGTTACGTACTTTCTGCCCATTCGGTATATCTAGACTGTCATTCAATGCCTCACCTTCGCTGTCTAGAGCATTGTTATTTTTAGGCATATTTGAGCCTGGCATCACTGCGTTGTGCATATCCCTAGTTGAACCACTGGAGTCAATCAAGCCCATTGGTGGGGCTAAAACTTCCAAAATCTCCGCTGATGTATTGCGCAAAAAGTTATTTGTAGTTGTTTTACCAGGTTTGTCTCCTGACAATACCTTATTGACCAAAAAAACAAGTCTGGCAAGTTCGCCTTTAAGCCCCGCTAATTCTTCTTTCAAACAATTGAAGCTACTATGTACCTCGGGAAGATTTTCAGTCATACCCATAGCCTCAACATTAGAAATGTTCATGCTCGAAAGCTCCATATTGACAACAGTAGCACCGGTGTCCTCCGCGGCCAAAAGCGACATCAGAAAAAAAGCACTTCACAGTACCTCCAAAAAACGCCTGGATCACACCAATAAGTGCCAACGACTGCCAAATATAATCCACAATTTATTGTCATAAAACACGAACATGAACTGGAACAACAAGCAGACTTGCAAACAAATGAACAAACAAATGTAGCGTACAAAGTTAGAGTTAAGCGCTTTCAACCATTACTGGTCTTCATCAGAACTACTACTTTCATGTTTATCTGCTACTTAAATAAACTTTGTGGCGCCAAAACTGCTCATTCCTTTTTAAAGTCATACTAACACATATAAAACAAGTTAATAACTGAATGACTACAAAAGAGTCTCCTAACTATAATATTCTCAGTACATGAAGCAACTACACATTAAAAATTACTCGTCAATAAAATACAATACCTTAATTAAATACAAGCGTACATGAGCGTACACGTGTTATGTAAACAATATAATGTGCAAACATCAACAAACCTATTAATATTTATAAATATGTTGTATATAAATAAAAAGTTATTTATATATGTATAAATTTATGATAGTAAAATGTGTATATTTATGTGCATTTATGTGCAGATGAATTTATTTATATTATATTTACAAATTGTTTATTAAAATTTCCAGGATGTTGGTACTTCTCCTCCTCTTACAATACTGTTAAAACCTTCCATTATCAGTTTTTCCCTCATAGCTTCCAGATTTACACAGGAATACTGTCTTATTTCTGGGGAATTTTCTGTGGATTGGTTATACATCACCATTTCTATCTCATCTCCTATTCTATTCTCACTGTCAATGATTGAGACTTATCTACCTCCAACCTTGGCATATTTAATTTTTCCATAAACATTTCCATTTGTACCTCTTCTTGATGTCTTTATTTCTCTGCTTTATACAGACTTTTGTAGAATTTCCAAAATATTTTGTATATCTCTACAGGATCTCTTGTTTTCTTCTTTGTTGTAGGCTCCATAAGCTTGGCGACAGCCCTTTCTACTTTCTGTTGCATGAGTCGTTGTGCTAAACGTTTTTGTGCTCTAGAGTTATTATCAAAAAACAGTTCCTTAACAGCAATCTTTCTAAACTCATGCATATTATAGAGGTAATCCATTATTTTCTGTTTAGCATTCTGCAGTTGCTCCTCCTTTTGTTCTGTGAGATCCTCCCTACTCTGCAATAATTAAATATTTGTCAGTTCCTCTAAATAATTCTTATTACTTTTTAACCATATCTCCTTTTCTTTTATTTCCATCCTATTTTTAAACTCCACTTTAATTTTATCCCACTCCCTAGCTATGTTTTCAGAAAAAAATTTGTCTTCTGTAATAGCTCCTGTATAAATTCCACTACCCATTCCTTAAATTCCTGTCTTTTTTCAACAGATATGTCGGAAAGCACCAGTGTCTCATTTTTATTTCATTACCCTGTGTTTTTATTTTAGTTATTATTGGCGCATGATCTGAAATAGTTATTGGGTATGTATCAAGACTTTCAGTTAAATGCACATTTTCTTGTGAAATGTAAATTCTGTCTAGCCTAGCCCAGTATTTTTGTCTTGGGGATTAATATGGAAGTTCGCTCTGAACTCCTAGTACTGAATTCACATCTTCCATGTCAAATATTTTCATAAATTTCGTCAAAAATCTACCCTCTTTTGTTATATTTTTACTTCTTGGCCCCCAGACACATCTTCACTGCTGCAAATCATATTACAGTCCCCACCTATGAGTAATATTCCTTGCTGAAAGCTGATTATTCCTCCCAGAATTTTCTTAAGCTCCATTATAGCAGTTTTTGATGGAATTTTAATACATGCCAGTGTAATCCTCCTCCCATGTCAGTAGCCCCTTAGTATTACAAATCTACTATGATTATCTTTTTTACCTCTTCTGTCACTGTTGGAGTTCCTCTTGCGGTTACTATAAGTACTCCTCTTTTCCTTTGTCCCAGATATTACACTGAATAACCACCATGAAAACCTTTCTTTATCAAATTCACTTGTTTAGTTTTTTCCAAGTGTGTCTCCTGTAGCATAGCTATTTGCACTTTACTTTTTAATATAGTTTACTACTCTTTCTTTTTTTGAATTTATCTGTGAGACCATTGACATTTAAAGACATTGCAGAAAGCATCATTGTGTTAAAAATTATTATTCCCACCTTTTATCTGCAACAGATTTTTCTTAAATGTCTTGTTCCAGCTTTTGTGTTACATGCATACACTGTTTGTCAGGTTGATCTTTTATACAGGTGTTTCTTGTCATATCCATCTGAGCCTGTGTCACATCTCAAAAAACTTTTTGTTTTATTGAAAGCACTCAAACAAAAACACATACCCCAATACCCCCTAAAACCTATTAACTTAATATTAACACACAAAACTATGTACATCTTCAAATATTGAAGGTTTACCCTCCTAATAGGAACAAGTGTCCCAAACTGACAGCCACCCTGTCAGACTTTAGTTAACCTAAAATAAATGTTTTCCATGCTAAGATGCATAGTACACCCTGTGCTTTTAAGTGTTGTCTGATTTTGTCTTATCTACATAGCTCTACCAGCTGGGAAAATACTTGAATGCTTTCAGAAAACATGATCTCCTAGCTATTTCTCTTTATCAGATTGTTTCCATGGAGACATGAAGACCAGATACAGAGTTGCTATTAAGCATATATTTGTTAACTAGAAAATATAATATTCAGTGTTATTTTTCATTTACTTGCTGTCTCTTAAAACTTAACACTAGATCAAGCTAAGAGCCTTAATGCATCCATTTCCCTATGTAAGAATGAGAAAAAGTACATCCATTTTTCTTTTGTCATGCTGTTTTGATCAGACTTTTCTGTTTTTTTTTTTTTTTTTTTACACTGCATTGGCTATATTTTTTTAAGACTGAACAAGGAGAAAGTGGGAAGAAGGGAGAGAAAAAACAAGAGCAGCTGTTTATATTAGTATCACTATTATACTAAAAATAACAGAGAAAACTTTACATGAAAAGAAAATCATGCACTATACAAATGTTACTCTTAAGAAAAAAAAAATGTTTTACTTGCAGTTTACTGTCTCCCTCCTTTTCCTAAGTATTTTTCCGAACATTGATGACATGAAGTAGAGCGGGTCTACTTCAGATGACCTAAATCTCATTTGACCAACACCCAGTTGACCTAAAACTCATTTGACTGACTCCCATTTCACCAACAGCTTACAATGTAGAATTTCAACATACTAAATCTTAAACCATAGACAAGCGCACTTAGAACACCAATAACTAACCCTTTCAAGAACTTAAAAACTACTTACTAACCCTCTTAACAGAAACGGGACTATTTACAACCAAACTAGGTGGGGAGCAATGCCCACCACACCCCACAATGTGGGGGGCTGTGCCCCCACCCCCCAATTATATATACTCAATTCAGGATTGCACTACAGTGAGGAAAAGGGCATATACCTTTAACTTGCCTTGCTGTACTCTACACACTGCCACTACTGCTGGGAATGCACAAAACATTCGCCAAGTTACTTTAGCTACTTCCCATAAAAATGTAAATAGAAAAACCTACATTTAGAAATACTACAACACTAATTTCTACATGACTATCAAAATTCTAACAGTCAGCACTGTAAGTTGTACTAATTCTTTTTATCACAAGCAAGTCACAGGTTAAGGAAAACCCACAACAATTTTATGTCTTAAATGTCAGTGAAATGGAAGTCAGTCAAATGAAATTTAGGTCAGTTGGGTATCGGTCAAATGGGTGTCAGTCAAATGAGTTTTAGATCAAGTGAAGTAGACCCAGTAGAGCATAGGTTCATAGGTAGGTACTAGGCTATCGGCCCTAGGGCCTATACAAGCCCAGCCAAAAAGGTACCCTGGCTTTTGCCACCCAAGAAAATTATTTTCCTGTGCCACTGTCGAGCAGAGCCACAGAAGTGATCTCCGGGGTGAATTTCCTATTTCCCATCCAATCATCAAGATTTTTCTTGGAGTACTAATGAGGAGCTTTGTTTGATATAGATTGGTAGTTTATTCCAGAGTATGAGAAGTCTCTGGGACAGGAATGTATCCCTTCGGCATGTTCTGTTTATTGTGGTGACAAGGTTTAGGTCCCTAGAGCGTGTTGCTCGGAAGGATTGGGACTTCTTTAAGTGGAGCATGTCCAACAGCTCTGGGTTTGACATAGCTTTGTATGTTAGGCAGAGATCACTTCTGAATAAGCGATATGTGATGGAGTAAAGCTGGAGTTTTTTGAGACGGTCTGCGTAGTGCATCTGTTTGAGGCCGGTAATCCTCTTTGTGAGGTATTTCTGTGGCCTTTCCAGTTGTTGTAGATGTCTTGTGAGGTACATACCAAAAAGGGTGTTGTACTCTACAATGGGTCTAATGAGTGATGAATAGAGGGGAACAGTGATGCTTTAGAGTCCCCTACAAGTTTAACAAAGTTAAAAAAGTCCAATATTTCCAGATTTTTTTGTTCTGTCATGTTTCACAAATATAATTATTGGTTTATAATCCCACATTTGTCAATTTCCAAGCTACTAGTTTTATTTATGTTCATCTCCATTTCCCAAATCCTGTCTCTGCTTCATTTCCAGTGTACTGTCAGTTCTTCTAGTGAACCCTTGGACAAATGTTTGTATTTCCTCCTTAACATGTACTATATCAAAAAATTGTTTTGCCCCTCCAGGAAAGAATGTTTTGAAGATAGCTGGTTACAGCAGTTTGAATCTCATGCCTGCTTCTCGATATTCCCTGAATAGTGGAATAAATGTACTCCTCTTCTGCCTGGTGTACAGTGAGTAATTATTCTCCACAAGCACTCTGCTGTCTCCCACTTTTAGTACTTTGTCCTTCTGACACAGTTTTGCCAGAATCAACTCCTTCTGCTAGTAGGATTGCATCTTTACTGTTAAAGGTCTAGTTTTTTTTCTAATAGCCAGGTTTGGAGTATACAAACTATGTGCCCTTTCAAGTAACAGCTCCTGCTGTGGAATACCCATCCATTTGCTTATTTGTGTTTTCATAAAATTAGTAGAGTCTGTTCCTTCCAGCTTCTCTGGTACAACAGAAAATCTCAGGTTTTCCTTTTGTGCTATGTCCTCTAATTATGTTATTTTTTGAAATGTCTCTTCTTGAACAATCTCATATTCAGCCAGCCTTTTCTTCAATTCAACCTCTGATTTTTGCAGTTTTATCTCCTCATCTGAATGTCTGTTTAAAGCTTCCATTTTTTCCAGCCTTTTGTTATTGAGTGATATATGGTCGGTTTCATTTGTTTTAATTAGGTCTGTGTGCAGTCTTATATTTTATTCTAGATTACTGCACTGCTTTTTCTTAAACAGCTGAAGTACTCTTCTCAGTTGTTGTTTTTTCCTCACGTTTTGCAGCTGATTTTCTTTCAGGTCCTCTGCATTTCTTTTGTCCTGTCTCCAGGCAATGCTCTTACTAGCCAGTTACTGAAATTTACCCAGAATATTATAGTACAAGTCCACTGGCTTTCTCTTTGGAGTTGCTTTTTCACACTAGTAGAGTTAGAATTAAGCTGTGACTCAGTGCGCAGCCATCTTGGAAGTCTTTACTCCATTGTTATTGTTTCTCACTCACTAGCTATAACTTTTGAAGAAATTTCTATCTTCCCTAATAACTCTTTGATAATTCCCACCACCCATTCCTTAAATTCTTCTCTTTTTAACAGTTAGGTGGGAAAGTGCCATTGCCTGATTTTTACTTCATTACCCTGCATTTTTATCTTTTTTTTTTTTTTTTTTTTTTTGGTGCATGAAATCTGAACTAGTTATCGATGTGTGTTTAGGCATTAAATTAAATGCACATGTTACTGTGAAATATAAATTTATGTAGTCTTACCCAGTTATTTTACCTTGGGAGGTAGTGTGTAAATTTTCTCTTAGTTCTTACCACTGAATTCATGTTGTCCATACTAAATATTTCCATAAGTTTCTTAAGAAATCTACCCTCTCTTGCTATATTTTCACTTTTAGGTCCCCCAGACAACATCCTCGCTGTTGTAAATCAAGTTTCAGCCCCCACTTATAAGTAATATTCCCTGCTGAAAGCTGATTACTTCTCTGAAAGTTTTCTTAAGTTCCATAACAGCTACTGTTGGTGGATTATAAGTACATGTCAGTGTAATTCTCCACCCTTGCCAGTAGCTCCTTACTACCACAAATCTGTCATTATTATCTTTTTACCTCTTCTATCACTATTGGAGCATATATTCCTTTGTCCCTGATATACTGCTGAATATCCAGCTTCAAATCCTTTCTTTATCAAATGTCCATGTTCCTTTCTTTTCAAATGTGTTTTCTGCAGCATTGCTATTTATACTCTGAATTTCTCTATATAATTCAATACTGTTACCTTTTTGTTTATACCTGTGTGGCCATTTACTTTCCAAAATAATAGAGATAGCATAGCCGTTATGATAAGAAGTTATTGTTTGGCAGGTTGACCTTTTTTACAACTGTTTTCTTGTCATCTGTATTTGAATCTATGTCACATTTTTAAGACTTTTTGTTTTAACTGAAAACTCTCAAACAAAAAACTAAATACATTTTCAGAACATCCCATAACCTGTTAACTTAGAACAATACACAAATCTATGTACATCATTAAAAAAAAAGTTTAACCATACTTCTAGGAACAATTGCCCTAAATTGACAGCTGCAACCACAGGCATTACCTAAACTAAAAGTTAAGGTTACCTATGCTAAAGTGTATGTTATAGCCACTTACACTGATTGTGGTTTGTTCTTTTTTTATGTCTATTCCCTTCTCAGCTGTGAAAAACAGGTTATATGCTTTCAGAAAACATTAACATTTAGCCTTAAGAAAATGTGCTGGCTATCTTTAAATAAATTTTACACTGTTCTTTTAAATGCATTAATGTGTTAAGGATGCAAGGGAAGCTGCTATCTCTTATTCACTTTCAGTAATTTCAAACTTTATTTTTTTACTGAACTACTTACCCGTGTACCTTTAAATGTTGTGTTTCTCTTTGCAAATAATGCTTAGAACTCTCAAGATTAATTGCTTGCACCTGCAGACAGCTTCTTTCCATGAAAACATAAAAACAGAAAGTACAACTGCCTTCAGCTTTGGATGTCTTAACCCACTGAACATTTGCTAAAGAAAAAAGCTAATATCATTGCATATGCAAAAAACATTCCACTTTTCATGGCCTTCCTCGTTTTGTCTTATTTTTCAAGCCTCCTTTCGTACAGAAAACACTTTAGTTGTATATTAAGCCAAAGGCATTAATCCAGACATTCACCTATACAAAAATAAGAGAAAATAACTCAACTCTACATGTAATATAATCAGTGTGGTTCCCCCATCCCAGCAACCCAACATTAGAGTTTATTAGCTTAAATTTGCTTTTGTTCAGCCTTTCTTCCCTTTTTTTTGTAATTCCTATATTTCTTAAAATTAAAAAGGTACTTGTGTACTTTATATCTCTATCCCAGACAGCAATTTACTGAAAAGACTCAACCCAAATTTAAGATACCCTAACTACATACTACACAAATCTGCTTTACAATTTAACATGTAATTTATATCTTGAAATGTTTTATACAAATGTTAAGAACAAAAATTGTCTTACTTATACTTAATTTTTCCTTTTAGTGTCCTTCTAAACATTAATGACATAAAGCAGGGTATATGCTTTACAGTCCACCTAGAAGTTTAAGAAAATCAACAAAAGTTCTGTTTTTCCTCACACTTTTTATTGCAAAACTGTATTTCACAAATGTGATGGATGCTTTATAATCTCACATTTATTCACTAATGTCAGTGTTAATGGTCTTCTTCGTGTTCATCTCTATCTCCCATCACCAGACTCTGGTTCAAGTCCAAGGTACTTGTAATTCTTCTAGTCAACTACTGTGCTTTTTTCTGTCTCTTCAACCATTTTCCTTTGGAACATTGGAAATGGTTTCATTGGCAAAGTCTCTCTCTGAGCTTTATTGTCAGAAGAATGAGAAGCAAAATCATTTTCTGTTGGCTCACTTTTTGTTAGGCACATTTTTGTATTACCTTCTTAGCCTGTTCTGCATCAAAAATGTCTTTGATCCTCCAGGAAGAAATATTCTGAAGACAGCTGGATACATCAGCTTGAATCACACACCTGCCTATCAACATTCTCTGTTTGCTGGAATAATTTTACTTCTCTTCCTGCCTGATATATAGTGAATAGTTGTTTTCCTCAAGCACTTTGCTGTCTACAATTTTTCTTACTTTGCCCTTCTGCTACAGTTTTGTCAGGATCAAATATATTTGCTGATATGATTGCATCTTTACTAATATAGGTCTTGGCTCCTTTCCCATGGCCAGGGTTGGAGCATACACTCAGTATGCTCTTTCATTTAACAAATCCTGTTATGAAATATCAGTCCAATTGCTTATTTCTGCTTTCATGAAATTATTACAGTCTGTTCCTTACAGTTTATCTGGTGCAGCAGAAAATTTAAAGTTTTCTCTGCATGCTCTGTCTTCTACCTCTACCATGTTTTGAAATAGCTCATTTTGAGAAGTCTCGTGCTCAGCCTGCTTTTTCTTCATTTCATCCTCTGATTTTTGCAGTTTTCTAAGTTCATCTGAATAGCTGGTTAAACCCCTTCTATTTTTTCCAGACTTTTGTTATTTGAGTTGATATACTACTACTATGTAATCAGCTCTGAGTACATTTGATTTATTTTTTCCTCTAAATTACTGGAAGTTATCTCTTGAACAAAGCTGGAGCTTGAACTGCTTTTTGCTGAATAGCTACAGGATTTTTCCCTGTCAATGTTTTCTCTTTACCTTTTCTAGTTGATTTTCTTTAGGGTTTTCTAAATGTCTTTTTGGTGGCATCCAGACAGTGTACTTATTAGCCAGTAACTGAATTTTACTCAAGCTGGCTTAATTGCTAGCTCTTATTTCTCAGTTTTTTTTCACACTGAGAGAGCTGAAATTAAGCTGTTGATCAGTGTACAGCTGTTATGGATGTCTTTGGTCAGTTTTCTTAGAGTTTCTTCGAACTCTAATGACTTCAGTTGTATAGCAGTATTTTTTTCTCATTTGTCCACTGTTTTACAACCATGGTATTAGTACATATAAGTAAGGTGGTACAAAGGCATTGTCCCTAGAGAAAACAATCTTTTGTGCTTTTTATTGTTTTTGAGTTGCTGTTCTCAGTGTAAAAAAAAAAATGATGAAGCATAAACCATTTTAGCGTGACTTCACAGAGCATATTTAACCATAAAATCCTTATGGCATAACTTAATGGGTTGAAAAAAATCAATGAAAAATACAGGTAGGAAAACCAACGCACTTGTAAAAGCTAGGCAGCAGTCTGGTAAAAATGTCACCTCTGAACAGTGAATAGTGAAGGCATCATAGCCCACTTCTCTGTAACTACACCTTAACCCAGTTAGTAGCCCTTCCACTCTTCACTGCTTTGACAAAGATAGAAGCACTATTTCAACTAGGCATAAGGAATGTATGTAGTGTCCAGCAGGTAAACACAAATAAAAACAAAAACAATAGTATGCAGCCTGTAAGGATATAATGGTAGAAGGCAATGGATTTACCATAACATCAAAGTGCAGTTGGATAATGAAGCCTTAATGATCATGTTTAATGGTGCAAAGTGAACTTTTGTTTTTGCACAAAACAGTGTTCACATGCATTTGTATGTATTCAGACACACGTTTTGTGAAAAAACAAAAGTTATTTACAGACCATTTTCTGGAAAAAGTTTAAAAAGCTGCTTCTGGAAGCAGAAGTCTAAACTGACCCATAGGTATTTACAGCATCAATATTACTGTGCATTTATGTCACTTTGGGTTCCTGCTCTAATTATGCTAGATTAGAATGTGTAAATAATTGTAAAGCAATTATGTAAATTCCAATTTGTTAAATTAATGGTTTGGCAAAAAAAAAAATGCAAAAACGTAAGTTTAGTTTTTGCCTTTAAACAAACCAGAAATCAGATTTAACCAACCAGTATGATGTAAGGTGTTGATTAGACCCTTATCTGAAAGGGTAATTGCTTGCAAAAGGACTGTTTGGGAAGGTTGGGCAACTGTTAAATATAATGCTTAAAGATAGCATAGGGTGATTGTAATTCCAGGGCAATTTCCTTGTCAGAAATATGGCAAGCTGGGAGTGCAAAAATACAAAAACATTTGGGGAGAGAAATCCCCAGCCCACAGCTGTCTTATAAAAGTAAATATTTGAGGAGGTCCTAAAGTGCTAACATTGTCAGTTTTTTTCACTTTTAAGATTACATTGCCAAATACTTTCTTCTGCAGATATTTTAAAATTGTGTACCATTCTTCCCCATCTTCATAAGTGCACAGCAAAATATCAGAGTTCCACTCTGTAAGTTAGTTTGCCATCCCATCTACATTAATATTTATTGCACAAAACTTTACAAAGCAGGCATTACAACACTACCTTTACTGCAACTTGCTCATGTTGTTTTTATGCATGTCCCAACCTGGTATCACCGAATACTGCCTCTGATCCCAAATAGCAGTATGTTGCTCTATCATGTTTCCTTTCCTGTCAGGTATAGTTTTATAGGTAGAGCATGTAATCCAGGAGACCATTGAGGAACCTACCACATTTTCCCAATTGTCTCAGAGCACTGTCTGATTAAGTGACTCATTCAATGTCATATGGTAGAAAATGGAGGCTGAGTGGATGAACCTTGAAGTTCAGGAAACAGGTCATTAAAGCTGAGGGGTTCGGACACTGTATTATAGGAATCGGCTAATTAACTCAAATGTCTTGGTGCTCTGCACTAACTGCTAGACAGTACACTGAGGAATTCTTGTCACAGAACCAGCACTATTTTGCTTTTCCATTTTGCTGAAGAACTCTAAATAAGTTGTCTGTCCCCTGATGGAAATATGCTAGACCATACCCTTTTAATAAGAGCTTTGTTTAAGAGGGATTGATTTTGTCTTTTCTCATTGTTACTCTAAGCTCATTAGCAATGTCATCACCATTTCTTTTTATTTTAACATCTCTAAAGGTTTTGCATGAATTGCAAGGAATGGAAAAGAGCTTACAGAATATTAGAGAATGGGCAAACTGTACATCACCACCCTGACTGGAGAATGAACAGCAGGGTATTAACCTACAAGTAGTGCCCACTGAAAAACAAGTCTGCTGCTTCACGGCAGCAAATCAAGATGCCGTGAAGCTCAGACTGAGAAAATGGAATGGACACCATTATCTTATGCTCACTAAGCAGCGGTTTTGCTGTTTAGTGAGTGTAAAATGTGAAAAGAAAAAGAAGATTAAAAACAGTGTGCGAGTTTTTCGTGCACGTTAGTGAAAGTGAGAGTGAGCAAGCCATTATTTTACACTCGCTAAGCCGCGCTTTTGGTGTTTAGCAAGTGTAAAATAAAAAAAAATTAAAAGAAATTAAAATAAAGCATGTGTGTGTGTGTGTGTGTGTGTGTGTGTGTGTGTGTGAGTGTGTGTGTATGCATGTATGAAAGTAAGAGAGAGACATTGATCAAGTGAAACAGAAAAGTGTGTGTGTGTGTTTGAGATTATGATTCTGTCTGAATGTGTGAATATGTGCATGAAAGCAGAGAAACTGTGTGTGTGTGTGTGTGTGTGTGTGTGTGTGAGAGAAAGAGACAGAGAGAATGAAGTGTGAAAGTGTGTGTGTGAGAGAGAGTGATCCCTGGCAGCAACAGTTTTACATACCTCTTCACCTCATAGACATACCTGTCAACCTCTTAGTACAAGAAATCTGCACAAACCCTGATATAATGGGGGGGGTGAATGCTAATAGGAACACATTTTACATATTGCTGTTATAAAGTTGTAAAGTTGCTAGAAGAACAGGATTTGTGTTAGCATGTCTTTTCTCAAGGATAGGAAATTTGAATTCAAATGTATGTCATTATTTAGCAACTTTAAGCTTTAGATCATCCAGTTGTTTGTCAAAAAACACATTTTTTTTATTATGAGAAATGGACCAAAAATATGAGGCAAAAATCTGGGCATTCTGCAAAAATATGTACAGTTGAGAAGTTTGCTGTTTGATCAAGGTATCTGGATAAGCCTAAAATAAACGAGACAAAGGCTCACAATAGGAACATATTTTAAATGATTTGTCAAATACTTTCTTCTGCAGTTATTTTAAAATTGGCATGCATTTTCTGAAACAGAAGTGTGTGAGTGTGTGTGTCTTTCTGTCTGTGTGTGTGTGTGTGTGTGTGTCTGTCTGTGTGTGAAGTCTACCACTGGTAGCAGCAAAGAGATTTGTATACTTCTGGACCCTTCAGCTGAAGAAATCTGGATAAAGCGTAAAATAAAGGGGGAAGAAACACTCAGAAATAAGAACAGATTTTAATTATTGCTCTTATTACAAACTTAAGTAAAAGGATTTGTGTTGGCATGAATTTTCTGAAGGAAATAAAACTCTGAAGCTCAAATGTACGTTATTATTTATTAATGTCTATGTCCAATGACTGGCAATAAACCAAATGTTTTTAGGAGTAAGGGACCAAAAAAATAAAGTAAATACCAGGATGTTTTTAAAGTGTTGTATTTTGGATATAAAATGTTTCCTCCAACACCATTAACATATACTACAGCAAGTATGAAACATTAGGCGGAGGAACTATTTTATATCAAAAATGTATTTTAAAAAGTACTTAAAAAATAATTAAGTAAAACACAACAATTTTACAGAGAGCCCATCCTCTAAGCTCAATAATGCCCGACGAAGTGTGTTAATGTGTTACTAATGCCCTTCCAGGGGTGTAGATGTCCTCAGCCTGCAGCATCTGCCTCATAACACCCCTGGGTGGGTTTTAATTACACATTAACACACACACTGATGGGCATTATTGCTTGCTTAGCTACAGAAGATTTCATAGGAGAAACAGCTAAACACCACAGTAAAGCTGGCAGGGCAAATCATAAGCAGAGGTCAAAGAGTGACTTCAAGGCAAGATATATAGAAAGATGCTGAGGTATGTTACTCGCCAGACTTTACAAATCTGTCACAGGTGATCCAAGTCTGAATAGCAAGGCTAGAGCCTGTAAGAGCTGGCAGGGGAGGATTAGAGTAAGCATCCACTTCTTGTTGACATATCCTGGGGAGAGGCAGGTGTTTTGCTTGCCCCTTGGATGACACCTAATGGGAAGACTAGGTGCCTACTTTGTGGTGCATGGGCCTGTTTAGCCCTTCCTTGTGGTGCATGGGCCTGTTTAGCCCTACCTTGTGGTGCATGGGCCTGTTTAGCCCATGCAGTTGTGTCCAGTTGCTCTGTGAACTGAGGAGAATGCTAAGAGAGCAGCTATAGCAGGGCTTAGAAGAGTGACCACATTGGAGATGGTAGGCTATCATACAGAGCCAGCAAGGCTGGCCCGCTCCGTAGCACTGGGCTCTCATTTCAAGCTGCTGGGCTCATTAGAAATTACTGGGCAGAAACAAATGGTCCGTAGGGCTGTTGTCTATCTGAGAGATCCCTGGATTATGTTACACTGAAGTGAATGGTCTGATTGGATTCAGGCAGATAAGTCATCAAGCTTGGTCCTGCTGGGGTACAAAAAAAGGTTTACACATGTAAGTTTTAATTAATTAGTGTTCCTGTAGCACTGGGCCTCCCCACTGCCCTTCTTTAATTGTAGTATATTAGGTCCAAGTAATAATTGTAAGATAGCCTACATACATTATACACTTATGGAGCTGTTGTGATACAAATTACTAACCAGCTTTTAATCTAGAGCTCACTTGCCTATTGACCTAAATAATATGTCTGAATGCCCCAATATGCACACATGGCTCCCTAGCATTTCACTTTGCATTCAACTTTAAAACTGCTATACTATGTCCTTGAGAATGGTTTATACTGTTTTTAACTTTGTCATTAAACCCATAAAGCTGAAATGATTTCACTTATTGTCTTATGCTCCTCAGCTATGCTTTATTTTGCATCAGAATTATGCTGTGTCCCTTGTAAAAATGTGTGATTCTCAGACAGAAATGCTAAATGTATAAGTCAGTAAATAATGCCAGACAAAACTACTACATGCTACATCTTCTGTGTGGAATACATTTTATAAGTGCCCTTTCATTATATTAACTTTAAAGTGATCGGAGGTACATAGTGAATAATGTCAAGATTTAAAAGTGACCCTGAATAAAGGAGGCATTGTCACATCATTCTGTACCACTGCCCCCTACTTCTGGAAGAAAGTGTTTTGAGTGCTGTAGGCATTTAAAATTATTTCTGGAGGGACAGTTTTACAATAATTTGCTGTCTGGGATGGATATTTAACTTGCAGTGCTTTTCATTCAGTCTGCCGTTCTTGCTTCTTTTAAAGCATCTCATTTTTGTGAACCTACCAGCGTACCTACAGTTTATTCATTCCTTTTGCAAATGTCACCTTCATCTAATAATGATGATCCAAATGCAGTATCTGTTTTTGTTATGTACAGATTAATTATGTCAAATGTGTTTTGCTTTAAGTTGGGTAATGACAGGTGTATTAGTTAATGTTGCAATATGCAATTTTATTGAAGAATAATGCTAACAAACATTAGCTTACAAATGGACAAAATGAAGTTGTCTTGCAGGAATTTCCAAATTCCCCAAGTTTACCAGCTTTGTATGTCCTTTCTGTCCAATACAGTCTTTACCTGTGGCCAGAGAAATAACTTCCCTTACACATTGTGAACAAATTCAAGACTCATATTGTTGAATATCACTCAGTCATGTGCATTATCTCTTTCTACTTTTTTGGTTTAGAACCATAATTTCCTGCAAAAAACAAATGTAGTAAATAATAGCAAAGTATTTGTAAGAATTAAACGATTTTCTCAGAACACAGTACAGTACCATAGTATAGCATGTAGAGTTAAATTTGTCAAATGTTGTGTATGTTTATCATCTAGTAGTTGCAGATTTGATTCCCTCGGTCTCCACTTGGCAACTGTAATTCTGACAAGTCACTTAACAAGACTACTGTTCTTAGGTCACCCCATGTGAAAGCAGACTTTTATGCCTAATTAGATTCACTGGCCAGCAGACAGACACACTAAAACAGAAATGTAGGCTAGTCACTGTTCTTGTCTGGAAAGATTTCAGAACTTGCATAGCAAGCATATTTCCTAACCTTCTGTGATACTGCAGAAGCTGTTCTGAGTGAGTCTGCTAAAATATTTCTTAAGTTTTGCAAATTTTTTGTGTGTTGTGAATGTTTCTCAGGGTTAGTGAATTTATTTCCAAGGATTCCTGATACTGCAGGCATTCTTACTTCAGTTGTAATACATTTGTTACTGCACTTGAGCTCAAAGCCAGTTGTTTTACATTGGAAAGGTTCTTTTGGACTCTGGTGGAAGCAGAGAGCTAAATTCAGCCCATCCAAGGTGGGAACTACTGGTTCATGGCTTATTATGTCTTTATCTGAATGGCCCAAGGGTTTAACTTTATAAAAGTCTTTCATCCTGCTCGTGCACAAACACTGTTCCCATGCTTGCACTTAAGCAAACCTCTCCAGTTTAAAATTCTTTATAGGAAACACACTCCATAGTCTCCCACTGTTAACAGCTGCTTGACAAGCTGCCAGTTTGTGCAGATAGTAGTACCACTGCAGGTCATTTAATAGTATACTAATAAATACTTTCACTTTGACCTTTAAGTGACTCTCCCTTACTTCTTTTTGTTTAGACATTGCATTTCCCTGCTTTATGTAGCATATGCTAGATTCAAACTTGCTGACTTTAGACTGTTTGATGTCACTGTGCTCTTACACCAACCATTTTACTTTAAGAGGGACTCCCTGAGCCCTTTTGGCAGAAGTTTGTAGCTCAGGACACTTCTGAGTTGGAGATTGCTGGAGAAAGGCTCAGTTTGGGGCTTTCTCATTGCTAGTTGTATTAAAACTGTATAAATTTGCCAGTATATAAGCCTCACATTTGCTCGCATTTGCACTCAGTTTACCGGAACTGCTAAATGTTTGGCAACTTTAGCCAGAGCTCTGGAGTGCACTTGAACTGAAATCCAAGGCATCCACTGAAAAAAAAAACTGAAAAGTAAGTATATTTTAAGCCAGCACTGCACTTTAACTGTATTTAATTGAATTGCTGCATTTTTGCTGTTTGTGACCAAGTTCAGCTAGCCCACTTACTTCCCAAATACCACATTTAGAAAAATCCTGCCACAGTGGATGAGCAGTTTCCTATAATTTCTCCTGCCAGCTTGATTGATATCGGCATCTTGAAGCTATGTAGCAATTGCTTCATGTATACTGACAACCATTTACTCCTAAAGTAGATTAACACCCTATGTGAGAGATGCAAATACACTGTGGAATTGGAGTCAGTTCTCTCATGTAAAAACAAACCAGATATCAAACAGGTTGTCAGCACACATGCTTTACTTCTTACACAAACCTAACCTCTCACACAAAATAAGGCCATGACACATAAATCCACATATGCAGAGGTACTCAATAAAAGCCTACCAAAAGAACAGAGATCTTCAATGCACACCACCCACACTCACCACTAAGCATAAGGAAACCGCTACACATGTCAACACCCACATCCATGTCTCAACAAATAAGCCCCTAAGGCAATACACATCAAATGTCTTGGTCATAGACGACTCCATGAGATGCACAGATGTCCCCCTTACCAGACTGGACAAGGAGAAGGTTAGGGTCAGCTGCCTGTCAGGTGCCAGGATCTGACAAATCACTCAAGTCACTCAGCAAGTACCGTTATGACTCTGTCATGGTCCATGATGGAGTGAATGCCTTGAGACGTACCTCTCTGGACTACATGAAGAGAGACATGACGGAACTCTCAGATTATGTGTCCCGGACAGGTATGTCCCTAGCTCTAAGAGGTATGCTGCACTCACCCAGGATGATGCCACAATATAAACAAAAAGTTACTGATGTCAACAATTGACTTAGCTTCTGGTGTCATTCCAGGGGGATGCAGCATTTGTCAGTTTGGGAGGGATATGGTAGACAGACTTCGTGTACACCTGTCTTCCCTAGGCTTTCAGATACTGGCAAAGGTCCTTGCTTCCCCATAGTGCCTTTTTCAGGCAATGTCAAAACAACAAATTTTACAACATAACAAAATCTAATTGAGACAAACTCAGCATCATGCTGCTTAATGCTAGGAATTTAAACATGAAACTGCACTCCTTGGAAACACTCCTCACCTTAAAGGATCCTGACATCTGTGCAGTTACCAAGACATGGTTCAAGGCCACTGAGAGCACCCCGGCCATGCAAGGCTGCAATACCTTCCACACATTCAGACCTCAAAATGACCATGAATGTACCAAACGTGGAAGTGTATCCATCTTCATTAAAACCAAATACACTTTGAGACTGGTCAACAGCATGACTCTGTCAAACTTCGCCATCTTCACTTAACTGTTGGGAATGTACCCTACCACATCATTGCTAGCTATAGATCCCCCACCATGAACCAGGATAAGCACACCGCCTACCTTGATTTACTGGAATCCCTCACCATACAGCCCAGCACCTTAGTCATGGGAGATTTCCACTATCCTTTCATAGAGTGGGGGACACACATGAGCAAAAACACGGTCACCCAGAGGTTTCTTGACTTTGTTAACACAAATGCTCTAGAACAGATAGTCTGCACCCTCAATAGGGGCTCTAATGTTCTGGACATAGTACTTACCAGCATAGGGGTCACTGTACTTCCCTATGTGATGCCCTCCCTGGTTAGGTCAGACCACAACCCAGTCTCGTTTCAAGTAACTACTAGTATTGACACTGTCACAAGAACAAAAATTATAAAAAACAACTTCACCAAAGCTAACCATAGCGTACTTACTGATGGTATAAAAAGCTTCATACCACTCAAACTCGCAGAAAGCAATAATCACTATGCAGAAGTGTATGCAAATGCCCTGTACAAACATTTAGGTGAATGCATAAACTCTGCTGTACCTGACAAGATTAAAACCAGGTGGACATCAAATATAAACAGATTACATAACAAGAGGAAGAAACTGTTGTCCAAAAGCAAGAGGGATATCGCTGTGCAGAGAAGAGTTCCCTCCTAAGCCTAAACAGGAAAATCAGAAATCTTGCAAAGTCTTCTAAAGCAAATTACAAAACTAAAATCGCATTCCTAGCCAAAGATAATCATAGGGCAACTGCATTCAAAGTCTGAAAGGGAATACCCAGCTATGTGCTGAACTGGTTGTAGATGGGATCACTCATACTACACCAGAAGATATTGCCAACCTGCTAGCCGACAGATTCAACGCAAACCTCACCCCACCTATCCCCACCTACCATATCCCAAAACATACCTGACACCAGCCCTCTGCCTATTATCTCTAGAGAACAGGTCATCTCTGCACTCGCCAAGGCCAAAACCACAGCCTCAGTGGTATCAGATAATATCCTAGGTTGTTTATTAAACAATCTTAAACAAGACCTAGTGAACCCACTTTGCATTCTCTTTAATTATAGCTTGAGAACTGGCTATGTTCCTGCAGAATGGAGAACAGCAACAGTAATCCCCTTGCACAAAGGGGGGGCATCAACTGACCCTGGGAGCTACAGACCTATAAATCTAACCAGTTTCATTTGCAAGGCCGTGGAAAGAATTGTCATGGATTTTATCAACAAAGACATAGGAGACCTCCAAATGCTGGACCCAACCCAGTTTTGCTTTAAGGGAAGATTATGCTTATTAAACCTGGTAGACTTCTTTGAGAATGTCACCAAAGCCATGGACAAAGGTAAGAGAGTGCACACCACCTATCTCAAGTTAGGCAAGGCTTTCGACACAATTCCCCACTCTGGAATCATTGAGAAAACCCTCCCAGATAGGTATTAACCCTTACGTTACTAGATGGGTAGCTAATTGGCTGGCCGACAGAACACACTGTGTCAAAATTGGTGAATCCACCTCCACCAGCAGACCCGTTACCAGTGGAGTATCACAGAGGTCTGTGCTGGGACCCCTTACTGTTTGGCATCTATTTCTCAGAAGTCCAGGCTAAAGTAGAAGGCCTTTGGCTCACCGGGTTCACTAATGATTGCAGACTGGAAGCAATCATTGAGTCCCCCAACGATGTCATCATATTACCGGAAGGCTAACACAAACAGATGATTGGTGCCAAAGCCATGGTCTAAAACTGATTGCAAAAAACGCATTATTATTCCCTTTGGCAAAACAGAATTCCCTACAATTTACAATATTGGTAGCACTCCCCTGAGTTCTAACCCAGTGGTGTGAGACTTGGGAACACAGTTTGATAGCAGTCTGAACTTTGACCACCAAGTTTCTGCTGTTGTAAGGAAAGCCTTCTACATAGTGCACCTCATAAACAAGGGCATAGCATACAGGTAAAGCGATATTATAACTGCACTGTACTCGACTCTCGTCAGATCACGAATAGAGTATAATGCACCCTTTTGCATGTACTTCACAAGACACCTGCAGCAGCTGGAGAGATCTCAGAGGGTTCTCATTAAGAAAATACAGAGTCTCTAAACTGTGACTTACGTGGACAAGCTGAAAGCCCTGTCACGTTACTTTGTGTCTTATAGGGTGCTGAGAGGTGACTTGTGCCTTATAGGGCAATCTCCAATCCTGCCGTAATGGAAATGCTGCACATCCGCAAGTCAAATGGCTCGTGTCACTCTCTCTAGGGATATCAGCCTGGCTTGTGACATTAACAGATCATGCTGGAAAGACTGATACATCTCCCAGAGACTGCTGGTTCTCTGGAATAAGCTATATACGTAAAACAGAGGTCCTCACTGACCCTATTCAAATGCAGACTAGTTAATTGGATGGGAGACTGTATATCCACCCCTGAGGTGGCATCCATGTCCATCATGGACTGGGTTAGCCATTGTTGATCACAGACCCACTCTGTTCATAAATTCTTACTGCAAACTACCCAAAAAAGAACAAATGGTGATACTTGGGATTAACATGACTAGGCCTACAAAGGCTCTAGGGGCCACTAGCCTAGTAACCTCCAGTGACCCTATGAACCTATGTCCGTGTGCTGTTAAGATTCAGTAACACATGCCACCATGGTTGGCACTACCTAACGTGTAATACTTGCAAAACAAACCAGATCCAAGTCTTTATCTACTCTGAATTCAACAGTATATAATTCTAAGATAAATTATTCGCCTATGAACTTATTTTTTGTACATCAGTTGGAAGTGATTGGTTGAATAACGATAAATGTGTGTGGTGTTAGCATTTGTAAATATTACCAAGAATTTTACCAAAAACAAGAAAGAGAGAAAATATAGTTCTAGAAATAATTATTAGTAGGATTAACTCCATATTCCTTTCTAAAGGAATATGCACAGTTTTCCAGTACTGTTTCATATCAAGAAGAGTGCATAATAAAAAATACTCCTACTTGTCTACTTTGGGAAAATATTGAAGTATAGGTTCTGTGATACTTTTTCTTGGGTGTGACACTGGCTTTATAATACAACTCCATCAGAACAGGGAAACACTGAAAGGAGTGAAAAATAAGCAAGTAAATGAAATGCACAACTTTTTTTTACCATTTATTGCAACAAAGAGAGCTAGTGAGAGAGACATTAAGTTGGTGTCTTTTATTTGTTGCACTTTGCCAGTGATAGACTCAGCATCAACAGGTTATCTTTTTCTGCCTGTTAACTGGGTTTGCTGTTTTGTTTTTGTAATGTTTGCATGCTTGTAAAAGTACAATGTGTTAATTCACTTAGAGTTTCTGACGCACAGTATGCAAATGAATAAAACTTCAAATAAATTTTCCAACACTGTAAGGTATTACTGAAATAATTTGTTACACTTTAGTAGAAGTTAGCACAACAGAGTTAAAATACTGTTGTTACTATTTATGAGGAGGCATATTATGTAACATGAGCCTGAAATCAAAGCTGGCTTATTTTCTTTTTCATTAATGGTGTCTCTGCAGTCCATTTTCTGTTTCATTCAATGTGATGGTCTCAAATGTTGATTTCCAGAATCACTGTAAAATGCTGTGTTTTGTTGCATATTTACAGGTCATCGCATCCTTAGTGGATGAACGTCTAGTTTGAAAATGTAATATTATGTTTTCACCGCAGTATGCTTTTCTGAGATTTAGTTATAAATAATTTAGGGGGGTTGGGACAAGAGCCCCCACGTTAGTGGGTGCAGAGCAGCTTTCCCCCTTGCAAAAAAAAAAAAAAAAGGGGGGGATCTGAAGTAGTTAACTTCATTTATCTGCAACCTGTGGGTATTCAGATCCGAGCCGGCAACATTTTTCAAGCATCTGCTCCAAGCTCCTCCCCTTACCCGTAATCCCTGACATCTCCTACCTTCCCACAGATCTCATTTGCCGCTTCATGCGTACGCATCGTGGTCTCTATAAATCCAAGTTGGGTGTAAGTGGTACTTTTTGGTGTATATTTAGTGTGTGAGTGTAGTCGTTTTTTGGTCATCCCTTTCCTCCCCTTCATTGTTCGTCGGTTTTCTGTTAATAAAAAAAAGAAAAAAAAGTAGTTTAAAAAGTTAGGTTTTGTGAGGTAGCGTAGGCCTAACCGTCCTTAGTGTGTGTGTTTGTGCTTGTTGGTTTAGTTTTGGCTGAGTGGTGTGTGGTGATGGCTGAGCAGCCAAAACCAACTTTTAAAAAATGCACAGAGTGTGGCCACAAGCTTTCACCGGCTGATGGCCACACTCTGTGTGTTATTTGCCTGGGTGTTCCCCACCTATCTTTGCCTTGTAGTGTGTGTGCAGGGTTCAACCCTAGGGCATTGAAAAAAGGAAGGCAAAGCTGGTAGCTAAGGGCCTACTACCAGTTTCTGAAATGGACTCGACGACCTCGACAT
This sequence comes from Protopterus annectens, assembly GCF_019279795.1. Lineage (NCBI taxonomy): Eukaryota > Metazoa > Chordata > Ceratodontiformes > Protopteridae > Protopterus > Protopterus annectens. The sequence goes on from NC_056725.1 coordinate 1,140,196,223, forward strand.
CGGCTCCAGTAGCCAACCAACCCCCTCCCCCCTCAGGCTGGGACTCAACCTCTCTCTAAGCCTTCTGAGATGGGGACAAAATCAAAGGACAAAGACAAGGATAAAAGAGGGGAAAGGCACCGCAAACGGTCTCCAGCCATTTCCCAGTCCGCCTACTAAAGTTGTCAGGACCACCTCTCCTCGGCCCCACTCCCCGAGGTTCTCCTCGGAGTTGGCTGAGCCCTCGGACCAGAGGCCTTCTTCGAGGTCGTCTCACAGACCAGCCAGATCCGACTCGGTCGCCTCCTCGTGGTCGACTCAGAGTCTGTCGGAGCTTGACATGGACAGGATGATGTGGAGGTTCATTCGGACCCAAATCCAAATGGGAGTCTTGCCAGGCACCTCTCCGGCTGGAGAGGAGACCTCTATGCCCTTCTTCCATCCAATCTCTCTTTCCCCGATCCAACCTGCAGTTTTGGGGTTTATGGCTCCGAGGATCCTCCAACCTTGACGCTGGTGATTACCTTGAGTTCCTTCGATCAGACTTGTTCTGATCTGAGCAACTCTCGGGGCTGAGAACGGGGAGCCGGATCCGAGAGAACTGAGGTGTCAGATATGAGCCGTTCTTTCGGAGCCCTGGCTACCTTGGCCTCAGCCTCGATTCTCATGATGGAGACAGGGAGAGCTTCTTCCTTGTTGGTCGCTAAGGAGGTGCGCTCTCCTTTGGCCTTTGACGTGGTGGAGAGGGTTCTCTCTCAAGGATTGAGACCCCAGCCCATTGCCTTGGACTCCGCCCAGGCTTCTGTGGATTTGGTCACAACTTCCATCAGCTTGTCCTAGGGACAGCCCGTGCTAGAGGACCCCCAGGTGGATCCTGTCGTGGAACCCCCCGTGATTTACGAGCCCTCTTCAGAGAGTCCCACTGAGGAGGCTCCCCGTAAGCACTCGTGTAAGAGGAGGCACATGGACTCCCCCAAGTCCCTCACAGAAGATATTGACTTGGATGAAGGTGAGGGTTCCCCCAGGTCAGCTCCCAAGGAAGTCTCCTTTGGAGACATCATGGAAATCCTCTGCCAGAGGGGAGGTTGGTCAGCCCCAAAACCCTCTACGGATGAGTCAGTATTCCTGGAGGCCTTTGGCACGGGCCCATCTACACGCTGGGTGTCCCCTCCTGCAGATCCATTAGTGGATCTCATTACCACCCGGGCATGGAAGGAGCCTGACACCATAGACCCAATTCCCAAATGCCCAGACAGGATCCTTTCTCCTCCCACAGACAGGCCTGATACAAGGGATCCCCGATGGAAGATATGGTGGTTGCAGCTGCTACCAAGAGAGAACTGGAACAGGAAAGTTCTTCGGTCCACCGTCCAGACAAGGAGTCTAGGGCAGTGGATCGGTTTGGGAAGCGAGTCTTTTCTACAGTGACGTTTTCTATATGAGCACTGAATTATTTGGCACACGTCATTCGACTCCAGTGAGACCTAGTCACGGAATTCGCTGTGTCATCCCCAGAGTCTTTGTCGCCAGAGGACAAGCGGCTGTTCTCAGCAAAAATGTCCACTCTGAAATCTGTTTCGAACACGTCCATGCATATTCTTTCCCATGCGATAGAAGGAGTGGCTAGGGCAGCTGGGACCGGCGTAGCTATGAGGCTGCACACTTGGCTCAGACTTTGTCAATTTGCAGACCCCTTCAAGGTGTCATTCACAAATGCTCCATTTGACAGGTCCTCCCTGTTCAGGAAGACAGTTTGTGACACCCTGGTCTAGAGCAAGAAGGACAGGAAGACTGTCTGCCATCGGAGTCTGCTTCTCTAGCCCTCAAAGGTCTTTTTCTAGGTATCATAGAGGGCAAAAGAAGATGTGGTTACGAAAATCTCAGTTTTCCTGGGACGCTTAGGACAATTCGTCCACTAAAGGCAGCGGGGGACAAGACAGACGCCACCCCAGAGGCAGAGGGTGCCCGAGGAACTTTGGCTCTAGGGAGAACTTCTCAGACAGGCCCACGCAACAGCCTTGAGGGGTTGCCCGACTGTCCTACTCTGGAGATAATCGAGGGAAGATTGTCATTGCACCTAATGGCTTGGGAATCCATTAGGACGGACTGTTGTGTTGTCCAAATAATATCCAGTGGCTACTCCATCCTGTTTGTTGCTCCACTCATCCAACCAATGCGCCTCTTGGATGTTCCATCCGCTCAAAGGGAGGCGGCAGCACACGACATTTCAAAGCTGCTTCACAATCGGGCCATCAAACCGGTCCCCCCCAGATGAGTCTGGATTAGGCGTTTACTCCAGGTTCTTTTTAGTGCCAAAAAATACGGGGACCTCAGGCCCATATTGGACCTGTCAACCCTGAAACTGACTGTAGCCAAGCAGAAATTCTGGATGGTCACCTTGCAGTCCATTCTACCTTACCTCCAAGAATGCGACTGGATGTGCTCGATAGACCTCCAGGACGCTTACTACCATACCAAACTTTGCAGAAGCTCTAAGAGATTTCTTTGCTTCTGGCTGGGAGCCAATAATTTCCATTTCAGAGCCCTGTCCTTCAGTCTCACCACAGCCACCATGGTGTTTACCAAGGTTATGGCAGTCATAGTGGCTTACCTGAGGCTTCAGGGAATCCAGGTGTTTCCTTACCTAGACGATTGGCTCCTCGCTGCTGCCACCAAGCGTCTACTTTGCATGGCCAGAGACTCCTTCCTGCATCTTGCAGTCAACCTAGGGATTACCATCAACATCTCCAAGTCCTGCTTGAACCTGACACAGACCTCGGAATTTATAGGGGCACGGCTGGACACTCTACTATTGCAAGTTTTTCTCAATCGGGACAGGGTCCAGAACCTACAGGCTCACGTGTCAGTGATCTTCGGCCCCAGGACGCCAATGGCGAGCGATGTTCTCCGAGCCCTAGGCTCCATGGCCATAGCAATCTCAATCCTTCCCTGTGCACGCATTCACATGCGGGTGCTTCAGTGGACCCTGGCAGTTCAGTGGTCTTGATTAGACCTCCCCATGGACTATCCATTATGAATCAGCAGAGCCTGCAAGATTTCTCTTCTGTGGTGGCTACAATTGCTGGAAATCTTGGCAGGTCATCCCTTCATAACACCCCCCAGCCCAAGCCACAGTGACCACGGATGCCTCCCAGCTCAGGTGGGGGGAGGCACTTTTTGGGGAGGACGGTCCAAGACCAGATTGCATATCAGTGTTCCAGAGATGAAGGCAGTGCTTTTAGCGTTGCAAGCCTTTCATGCTGTTCTTCCCCAGGGGATGATTGCAGTTCAGTCAGACAACATGTCTGTTGTCTGGTACATCAGCAAACAAGGAGGAACCAGATCTTACCCCCTCTGTCGTGAGGCTATGAGAATGTGGGAGTGGGCGATCTCCACCAGTTGGTTTCTGATTGCAACGCACATTCCGGGACACTCCCAGCATTTTGGCGGACAGACTGAATCGGGCTGTTCTAATGGCATACGAGTGGTCTCTGAAACAGTCAGTAGCGGAGGAGATCTTCCTTGCGTGGGGTCAGCCTTGCTGCAATCTCTTCACATCACCTTCCAACGCAAAGTGCAGTGAGTTCTTCGCTCTGATCCCTCATCAGGGGACTCCCCCAGAGATGCTGTCATCCATGCTTGGCCTCCCGGGTTACTGTATGCTTATGCCCCGTTACCTCTCATTCCGAAGTTTCTTCAGAAAGCTTGCCGACTGGGGAGCAAAGTGATCCTCATTGCCCCGTTCTGGCCTCGTCAGGTGTAGTTCCCCTTCCTCTGGTCTCATGTTCTAACTCCTCCACGGATTCTGGATCCCTGCTCGGATCTCATCTCTCATCCCTCGGGCATCATTCTGCCCAATCTGGGCAGCTTCAAGCTGACGGCTTGGTTGCTCCATTTCTCTTGATTGCTAGGACTCCCGGTCTGTCATCTGCAGTAAAGAATATTTTGGTGGCATCCCAGAAGCTTCCACTAGGAATGTTTATCGCAGCAAATGGAAACGCTTATCTAGTTGGGCTTCTCAGAGGAACCTAGATCCCTTTACAGCCCCAGTTCCTGCAGTGTTGGAGTTTTTGTCCTATATTTTCCAACAAGGGGCTAGTTTCTCTATGGTGAAAGTACAACTGGCAGCCATATCTAATTTTCATGTCGGCAAAAATCTGAATGCTCTGGCCTCTTTGAGATTGTGTAAAGCTTTTCTGAAAGGTACTTTTCTTTTACATCCCCCAGTTAAGGATTCCGTCCCTCCTTGGAACCTTACCCTAGTTCTACAGGCGTTGGTGGCTCCCCCATTCAAACCAGCAGCATCAGTAGATTTGAAAGTCCTGTCCTGGAAGACAGCATTTCTAGTCACCATTACTTCGGCCAGAAGGGTTTCTGAGATCCTCGCTTTGTCTGCCGTGCACCCTTACTTGATATTTCATAAAGACAGGGTTTCGCTCCGCATGAACCCTTCTTTCTTACTGAAAGTTGCTTCTGAATCAAATATTAACCAAATGATTAATCTGCCTGTGTTCTTTCCAAATTTCCAGAACAAGGGTGAATTTAAACTGCATTTGCTGGATGTTCATAGACAGCTTTGTTTCTAGTTACACAAGACTAAACAATTTCATAAGTCTGACCAGATGTTCATCGTGCATACAGCTGCAGTCATAACAGATGGGGTTCTCCTGCCGTCAGGCGGGTCCTCGGTCAGCCGAATTCCAAAGTCTAGGTCCGGCGTCGGTTGTCGTTGCCTCCTCCCTGACATCAGTGCGACAGGGGTATAAAAGAACCAGCCGACGCCATTTTCTTCAGTCTTTCTTGCCGTGTGGTGCCCGAAGCATATGCAGTTCGCAAGTGTCGGTCGGCCAGCTCCTGAAATTATGAAAATTTTGCAACCGAAGTCTTCTTGAAAGCTAAGTACCCGTTGAAACTTTTTGCCTCAGACCGATGTCAGACAAAGTTAATAATTGTATTTCATGTGGGAAGCAAATACCGCATAAGGATTTTCATTCCCCTCTGCATTCCTTGCTTAGGCCCAGGCCACGACGCCTCGGTCTATCGTTTTTGTGCTACATTCAATAAACTCACCATTAAGCGTCGGGCGGAGTTCGCCCAGCACTATTTTGGCAAAAAATTTAACTATATTATGTCGTCGGATACTCCGACTCCAGTTTTGTCTAAAAAACGCAAAGATAAGGACAACACACGAGGTCCGCGGCCTCTACCTACACATTGCCAAAGCCGACTACAGGTGGTCCGGTTCCCAGTGAGGCGCCTACGCAGCCCCTGCCTACTGACGACACTTCATTGGCGGTGTCTTCTGTGCCCGAGGTCGCAGGCTCCTCGGCCCACACCCCGACTACAGATACCGAAGCCACTCTTGGTGATGAATCTCAAAATGTAGACAGGTCTGCCTCCTCTCAAGGTGTCTTCAGACCTTCCTCTTCTTTTTCCATCAAGGCTTTCACTAAGTCTAAAGCAGCCATGCATGCTAAGAGACAAGCTACACAGGGCCCTTCTCCAGGCCCCATGCCTAAAAAACAGATGCTTAAAATGGCTGAGGATTTAATTACTCTTATCAGGGGTTCTCAACCCCCCCCCCGGACAAAAGGCCCAGAGTGGAGGAAGAATCCCCCTCCTCTGACCAGGCCTCCGTTATTTCAGAGCACTCTGATGAGCAGGAACATTCTTACTCCCCTTTTGAAGATTCTGATGCAGAGGAGTCCATTCCCTCTGTCTCCCCCCCAGAGGATTAGTCATTTGGGGAAACCTTGCATACCTTAAGGGAACACTTCCACTGGGAAGGCCAAGAGTACTCAGATTCCAAGAAAAGGCTTAGGGATTTTCTCTTGCTTCCTCAGCACAGGCCTCTGGCTATACCTCCTGTCTTAGGCATACTAGATGATGTGTACTCGGAGGCCTGCCTTAACCCAGATTTTTTACCTCCAGCCCCAGTCAAGCCTGGCAGGTACTACCGGGTTCCTGACTCACACCAATTTTTATACAAAAGCCATGCGGCTGACCCAGAAACTATCTCACAGGGCCCCAAGGGAATTAAGGCCTCCACTGCTAAAAATCCATTACCTTCCGAGAGAGATTCCAGATCCTTAGAAAGGTGGGGGAAAAAAGGTATATACCTCGGCTACCTTAACCATGAGGGCATTAAACTGCCAGTTCCATATGCTAAAGTTCCAACAGTTTCTGTTATCACAATTGAGAAGTAAGATGTCACAGCCTGAACAACCAGACTTGAAGGAGTTGCAAGATTTGATGCATAGTGCAGAACAAGTGGGTAACCATACCTTGCAATGTGGTTTTGATGCTCTAGAGGCCTCATGTAGAGCTGCTGTTACAGGATCAGTCATACGTAGACATGCCTGGCTCAAGGAGCAAACCTTACCAGATCATGTCAAAGCTAAATTACTAGATGCCCCTCTACAAAAGGATGTATTATTTGGTGTTAAAGCTGAGGAGGTATTAAAGAAAATGGAGGAAAAGGCTAAATCAATGCAAACAGTGAAAGATTTTCTGCAGGTACAACCTCCACGTTTCAGTAGAAATTGGCCTTCCAAAAATTGGTCCTTTCCAGCCACGGACAGACCCCAAAGAGGTAGATACAGGCACCCGAGGGGCAGAGGGCAATCTCAAGGATCATTTAGAGGCAGACAATGGCAAGCTCCTACACAAAGAGGTGGTGAGGATAGTTCACAGCCATCCAGAAAGCAAGCCCAATGACTTTCTCCTTTGCATGCCAAGCAAGGCTCAAATGGCAGCACCCTTAGGCGGAAAGCTGGCATTATTTTCAAAAAATTGGCATTTTGTCACAAAAAGACAAATGGATCCTGGACATTATAAACAGAGGCTACAGATTCCATTTTCACACCCTTCCAAAAATGAGAGGCATGCCAAACCTGCCACACAATCAAAGGGCAGAGGCACAAAGACAAATTTCAGATCTCATGGACATGAAAGCTATTCAAGAGGTTACCTACTCACGAACAAGGTCAAGGTTTTTATTCCAGACTATTCCTGGTACCAAGGAAGGGAAAAGATTGGAGACCTATTTTGGACCTATCCATCCTAAACACATTTTTACTCGTACCAAAATTCAAGATGCTCACATTACAGCAGCTTCTTCCCATGCTGGGCAAGGGGTCTTGGCTGGTAACATTGGACCTCAAGGAGGCATACCTGCATGTCCCAGTCAGACAAAATTGCAGAAGATACCTCAGATTTCTTGCAGGTTCAACCCATTATCAATTCTCTGCATTGCCCTTTGGCTTATCTACTGCACCCAGAGTATTCGCCTGGCATCAGTAATTGCCTACTGTAGACTTCAAGGGATACAAATATACCCATATTTGGACGACTGCCTGATCCAAGCGGACAGCAAGCACATACTTCTGAAACATCTGGCTTTTGTAATAATGTTGTTGAATTCTCTGGGATACACAGTCAACAAAAAGAAATCAAGGCTAATACCCTCTCAAAAAATAATTTTCCTGGGTGCCAACTTGGACACAAACACCCAGATGGCCTACCTCACGCCAGAGAAGCAGGGGCAACTAACTCAATACTTGAGAACACTAGCAAATTTCACCAGGCTGACTGCAAGGAAAATCCTGCAGGCTCTGGGATTCATGGCATCTTGCATCCTACTAATCCCATGTGCAAAGCTGCATATGAGGAAACTTCAATGGTACCTGAAAAACCTATGGTCTCAACACAGCCACAGTTTGGAAACAATAATACCACTAATTCCATGTCTTAAAAAGGAATTTCTGTGGTGGGCTCAAGCATGCCAAACAAACACAGGTCTCCCATTCTGCAAGCCTCAAGCAAATCAAGTCATCACAACAGACGCCTCGGACTTCGCCTGAGGGGCGAACATGACAGATCGGTGCATTCAGGGCAAATGGTCCCAAAAAGAAAAGCACCTTCACATCAATCAAAAGGAAATGCTAGCAGTAATAAATGCTATTATAGCTTTCAAAGACCTTCTGCATCCAGGTCATCTATTGATAAGGACAGACAACACCACAGTAATGTGGTACATAAACAAACAGGGAGGAACCCATTCATACCCCCTATGCAGGCTGGCCATGTCACTTTGGAACATGGCTCTGGAATTACAAATCGAACTTCAAGCCCAGTACTTGCCAGGCAAGGAAAACACGCTGGCAGACAACCTAAGCAGAAATATGACATATCCACACGAATGGAAGTTGCATCCTCAAGTTTTTACAGAGATAATTCAAGCATGGGGAAGGCCAGACATAGATCTCTTTGCCCCCCACAAAAATCACCAATTGACAAAATTCTGCTCAAGGGACTTTTCATCCAAAGGCCTGGAGAGTGGACGCTCTCTCTTTCAGTTGGACAACAATGACAGTTTATGCCTTTCCACCTCTTCCTCTGCTGCCCAAAGTTCTATTAAAAACCAGAGCAGACAGACCAAAGATGATTCTCATTGCCCCAGACTGGCCAAGACAGCAGTGGTACCAACTCCTGAGGAGCCTGACACATTCCCCTCCATGGACCCTACCTCTAATGCCTCTTCTTCTGACTCAGCACAGCTTCAAAACTCTTCACAGTCAGCTGAAAACACTCAATCTGGCTGCATGGAAGATTCCTTAACATCATAACAGACCCTACTCTCCAAGGAGGTGCAGGATGTCATTTTGGAGGCCAGAAGGCCATCTACTAGAAAAGCTTACTCTGCAAAATGGAAACGGTTTTGTGCCTGGAATGAGAAAAAGGGCCAGAATCCTGGAAAACTGAATTTACCTCAAATTTTACAGTATCTAGCTGAGCTGCTAAGCAGTGGACTTTCATTCTCCTCCATCAAAATCCATGCCTCAGCCATTTCTGCAGAATACAACACTGATCCACCTTTATTCTCTCACCCCCTCTTAAGACAGTTCCTCAGAGGGGCTAAGAATATAAAACCCCCAAGGAAACAACCAATACCTGCTTGGGACCTCAATTTCATTCTAGAAAAGCTGACCTTGCCTCCTTTTGAGCCAGCTGCCTCAACAGATTTGCAATATTTGTCCTGGAAAACAGCTTTCCTTCTGGCTATCACCTCAGCTCGTAGGGTATCGGAACTACAAGCCCTCATGGCTGTGCAGCCTTTTATCATCTTCTATCAGGACAGAGTCTCCTTACGAACCAACCCATCCCTTATGCCAAAGGTGGTATCCAGGGTAGCTTTGAATCAGGCTATACACTTACCTACCTTTTACCCTACTCCTCAAAACAAAGGGGAGAGACTACTACATTCCTTGGACATCCACAGACAGCTGCGTTATTATTTGGACAGAACAAAGCCTTTCAGAAAATCAGAACAGCTCTTCGTGTCTTATGCTATAGTAGCTCAAGGGAAGCCAATTTCCAAACAGACAATTTCAAAATGGATAGCCCACTGCATACGCTTTTGTTACTCTTTTCATGGTAAAACTGTACCTGCAGGCATCAGATCTCACTCCACAAGGGCCACTGCTAACCTCTGCAGCTTTCCTCAGAGGAGTTCCTACCAAACATATTTTGGAAGCAGCCACTTGGAGTTCTGTGCATACCTTCTCCAAGCACTACCACCTACCATTATACTCCAAAACTAGAGCAGGCTTTGCCACTGCAGTCTTGCAGGGCATCCTGGCTCCTCCTAGTTCCACCTAGTGCCTACCACCCCTTTCTTAGCTTTGGGATTCTACCCATCTGTTATGACTGCAGCTGTATGCACGATGAACATAGTACAGTTTTGTACCTACCATAAATGTAGATGTTCGAGTGCTAATACAGCTGCAGTCCAGGTTTCCCCTCCCTCCTTCCCCTCTTGGGACAGGCCTATTGGCTAACACCTCCTCATACAACCTGATTGGGGTATTCATTTATGGTGTATTTGCTTGCAACTACTGTATTTTGATTATATGGCATTGCTTTATTACACAAATTTATGTATTGCCTTCCTTCTGGGGGCACCTGACATCTGGGGCAAGAAAAACTGAAGAAAATGGCGTTGGCTGGTTTTTTTATACCCCTGTTGTACTGACGTCAGGGAGGAGGTGACGACAACCGACGCCGGACCAAGACTTTGGAATTCGGCCGACCGAGGACCCGCCTGACGGCAGGAGAACCCCATCTGTTATGACTACAGCTGTATTAGCACTTGAACATCTACATTTATGGTAGGTACAAAACTGTACTTTATTTGTGTCCTTTTCCCGACCTTTTTTGGGCAAGGCCATTAACAAGGTCTCCTTAGCTAGATGGATTACACAATGTATACTGCAAGTCTATAACGATAAAGGTCTGTCCCCACCTGGTCCTATTAAAGCTCATTCTGCCAGATCTATGGCAACTTCGGCTGCCTTTTGATCTAGGGTTTCACTGGATGATATCTGTGCAGCAGCGACCTGGGCAAGGTCACATACATTTATTTCTCATTATAAGTTGGATTTGATCTTTAGAGGGAGAGCATCCTTTGGCTCTGCGGTGCTCAGGAATATCCTTCCATGAGGGCCTCCCAGGAGTTTTGGTAGCTGGGGACTCTGTCCCACAGGCTGCAATTAAATGAAGTTAACTACTTCAGATAAAGAAGTTATGTACTCACCATAACGTTCCATCTGAGTAGTTATACTTCATTTTCTGCAACCGTCCCGCCCTCCTTCCCCCGAACCTGTTCTAGGTTAGTGCTGTTATTGAGTTGCTAAAAATTTGAATAGTGGCAAACTCGATCTGAGGGAACGTAGGAGATGTGAGGGATTATGGGTAAGGGGAGGAGCTTGGAGCAGATGCTTGAAAAATGTTGCCGGCTCGGATCCAATATGGATCCGAATACCCACAGGTTGCAGAAAATGAAGTACAACTACTTGGAACGTTATGGTGAGTACATAACTTCTTTTTTTTCAGGATTTTCAGCTCACTAATTTTCAATATTCGTCTTTCGGAATCTGGCAAGCTGAAGAAGAGTGCTTCTGTAATTTGTAGATAAACATGTCTTACTTTTTCTCTTTCATAATACAAAACAAAATAAAACGCTACAGCTCTCTCCAGAAAAAAATCCCATCTCATTTATGCAGTATATAATTGTGTAAAGCAGCACAGGGAATGCTGTGCTTATTTGACTGTCTAGTGTGCACCTTAAAGTTAATATTATGAAAGCACACTTACAGTGTGCATTCCACACAATAAGTAATATCAAGTAGTATTGCAAACAGAAGAATGGTAGTGAAAAACTCACTGTAGCCTTTTAGTTCAGTACCTTACATACAGCCCTTGTAAGCTGTCTTGCACAGCCCTCTTTCAGAACTGGGAAGCACTAAATAGTGCTTGTTTTTTTTTTTTTGTTTTTTTTTACTGACTAGTTCTTTATATCACAAAATAGTCCTTTATTGCTATCAACTTTTTTAGATTCAGAATTATAATTTAAAATGCTGCCGCCTTTGATCATTCTAACATGCTGTGACTTGCTTCTCCATCCTCATTAAGCAAAAAGCAAAATATTAGAGCTCCACTATGTAAAATCTTTTTACTGCCTAGTGTGCATTAAAATGTGTTGCACAAGGGAATGCTTTGCTTATTTGACTGACTGCTGTGCAAATACAAGAAAGGGCAGTAAACTTAGTAGAACATCTGTTAGCAGAGTACCTTTACTGTAGCTTTTACATACTGTTTTATGCATCCAAAAAGCAATGTCTTTTGGCTTCCCCCATTAGTGGTCGCCACAGCGGATCACCGACCGGTCCACAGACTGATTGGCAGTGGAGTTTTTACAGTGTCGAGTTGCCAGCCAAGTGTCCAGCCTTCACAGAAAGCACACACACACACACACACACACCCCTACTGTATGTCTTTTAAACTCATTCGGCCGTAGGGAGGACATGCAGACTCAGCATAGAAGGTGCTCCAGCCGAGAATCAAACTGGAGAGCCTCTTGTGAGGCAACAAAGCTAACCGCTGCACCACTCAGGTCACATACTGTTTTATAAAGGAGGAGGAAACATTTGCTGCATTTGGAACTGTAAAGCAACAAACTTTTATTATTCAATAGGGAATGCATAAAACATAAACTTTTATTGGATAATAAAAGTCTGTTGCTTTATAGTTCCAAAATGCAGCAGAAGTTTCCTCTTCCTTTGTCTTCCCTCCACAGTCAAGTACCACAGAATAGCATTTGTCATTCTAGAAGAGTGATATGTTGCCTTCTCATTATACAGTACATCATTTAAGTTTTCCATATTTATGAAGGTAAAGTTGTCTAGAATTGACTGCAATTGCACTTGCATATTACACTCTGTTTACTCATATATGCATCTGTTTTCATCCACTAAAACTAGGGACATTAAACCTTGTATTTTATTTTTTACACAGTTCAGAGATAGGAGCCTGTTTATACGAGTTCTTCTATATTACAGAGAATAATGTACATAGCACTGTCGGAGTTTCACAGTCTAATACAGACAGGTTTGCCACACTGCAGATTAAAGCTCTGAGAATACTTAATAGGCCTACTCTTTGGGCTAGCAATGCTTTAAATTTATCCTTCTGTATTCTATGATGGTATGCTCTTTGAACTGGATATCATCACATATTTATAATATCTGCCTTACTAGCATATCACCACAGGATCAAGGATGACACTGTATAGTGACATATATACTAGTTGTTACTTGTCTCACTGTTGTTATACTTTTTAATCGAATTGCACAAAGATCTTTCTTTTGCTTTCCCCATAAAGTATCAGTACACAGTACACAACTATTCTCTAAACCTTGCCCTGTGTTTTGAATAAAAAAAAAAAAAAAAGAATTGAATATTCCTCACTCATCTTGAATAAGAGCTACTTGAATCAAGCAGGCTTTACCTTACTAATAAATTATTTAAAAAGCACAATTTTTAACAAAACAAACTGCATGGAAGTCATTGCATAAATTAAAAGTGCAGAAACCAAGCAGTAGATTATTAAAGGTATGCAAGTCCTGTTTGTAATGTCAGTATCACACATTTCACATGCTTAAGCTAAGTAAGTCAGCCTTCCTCAGTGCATGCAAATAAGGACACACAATTTGAGAGCAGATATTGGGGGGGAGTAGATTAATTATAGTCCTTTCCTGTTGCTAGTGCATTATTATCTTAATGTAAAATTTGTCAAAAATAAAATGACCACATGGAAGGCTTGATATAGTCTGACCCATTGATGTACCCTGCAGACTCAGTCAGCATGATCTGGGAGTAGGAAAAAACATGTTAATATACACGTCACTATTCTTTTATGATTATGTTCTATTTTCTGCACAGATACATTGTTAATTCTATTAAGTGACCTGTGTATCTCAATTGTACAGATTTTTGCAAAATGTCCAGATTTTTGCCTCATAATGTTGGTCCGTTTCTCATAAAATTGTGGTTTTCTGGCAAATCAGTGGTAAATCACTGAGGGATGAAGTCAGAAAATAATGACAGACATCATACCTTTCATGCTAATAAAAAACTGTTGCTCTAACAATTTTCCAAGTTTGTAAGAGAGCAATATTTAAAAAATGTCCCTATTTTTGGTTCTTTGTCTCCACATTATTGTTGGCTTTGCCCATATTTCTTGCTCTAAGAGGTTGAGAGGTATGGTAGCAAGTGCGAAAGTAGAGAGCTTGGATAAGAAAAACTGTTTTGGGCTGTGTGAAGACTGGTAGAGAAGGGTGAAGGCTGCCAGCATAGCCAGAAAGAATTTTGCAGATAATTCTGCATTTGTAAATATGAATGTAGACTACAGGCTGGTTGTCTTAAATGTAAAGAAATACTGTTACATGTGGAACTGGAAATAAATGTGATAGCAGTGCACTCTACCAAAGTAAAGCATGTGGTTACCCTTTGAAGTAGACAGTGGTGCCGAAAAGTCTAGATGAAGAAATTCTTTCTGTTGTTTTAACCAAGAGTTAAATTGCTAGATTGAAACATGCAAATGTATTTTATTGCTCTTTTCCTGACCAGCTGCAGGATAACAAAAGGGAGATGTTAAGAATGTAAATGCAGTTAATGTGTAGCCTGGGAACTCCAGGAAAGTGAAAAAGAATGATGTAATGTTTATCAGAACTGCAATAACAATTTAAACACAGAGAATCAGAAGGCATTAAGCATTTTTGTCTTAATCATCCAATTTACAGCACTGCCTGTTGTCTTATGTAAGTTATCTTAGACTTCTGTTTTCTTTTAGTGATAGATAGAAATATTAGACTGTTTTTCTGTGATGCCAGAACTGTACTACTGAATTATTTTAAGTATTTCTGTGTGATCTCTGAACTCTTGACTAGCACTGACTGTGTAGTAGAAAGTATTGTCTTGTGGTTTTAATTATTTATTATTAAATATTTTAAAACCTTTTAACTGTGGCTGATTTGTGTAGAGATAAGTTAAGCTCTAGAGTACATTGCATATTTATAGTGATTACTGTACCAAGTCACTCTAATAAGCCTTGAGACTCTTTAGTCATACTACCAATTGGATAATAATATTGCACAGTAATAATTGGACACCCTTTTAAGTGCCTTTGAGTAGCTGATAAATATTAGCTGGGTGGTGGCAAGTGGTACTACCATATAGTCTGGGTAAAAAGGGGCACAGCTGGAGAACCTGTACCAGCCTTCCCCAGAAGTGTCTTTGTGGTTGTGTAAACTCTTACCTTAAACTGTGGGTGTGTCAGCTACTTGGGCAGGGACACAAAGCACTGGTTGGACAGAGAGGGTGCTGGAGATTTTAGCTTGCCCAGCTAGGCTGAGATCTGGACCCTATAGCTGTGCCAGTTTGGAGTCTTATTGGGGACCTGGGGAGCAAGGGAGTGACCAGCCCCAGACTGACTGTGATCTCTGTGTGCTCTTAAGGGAAATTGCACTTTACTGTGTGTATTTGTTATCCTTTCCTCATATATGAGATGCCCTCTCTGGTGTTAGTGGTGAGGACTGAGGCTCCTTGATTGCTGGGCCAGGGCACGGACGTCACAGGCTGCTTTTTAGAAATATCTAGTTTTTTTTTTTTTAAAACAAGTTTATTGTTTTTAACATACAAAATAAATATCATAACAATTTTATACAAGCAATTAAAATAGAAATAGTTATAACATTCAATAAAATAACCAAAGTATTTACAGAGACATCCACTACAAATCAAATCAATGGATTAAACTATAATGACATGCTAATGAAATTAAGATTTTTTTAACAGGTTTTGTAAAGTATCCCATATAATATAATAAGATGTTTTTCTAGTAGTTCTTGATTTTATTGTCATCAATTCCATATGGCACACTTCAGTCATAACATTTTTAAATTCATTAAATGAAGGAGGGGTATCTGAAATCCAATTTCTTGTTATTATTTTTCTAGCCACTGCTAGAATAGATCATAATAAGGGAAGTTTAACTTTTTTAACACTTTTAGGAACAGGAGTGTTTAATATAAGTGATTTAGAAACAATAAAATTATCTGTGAAAAGGGCCTGCAAAAAATCATTGATTAACTTCCAATATTTCTTCAATTTTATACAGTCATAAAACATATGTGCCCAATCAGCATTTATTTCTACATTACATCTTTTACATAAGTTGTCTTTATTATTTATTTTATTCATCATTAAAGGTGTATAGAAGGATCTATGTAAAAATTTCCAAGTAAAAAGTCTCCAATTAATGGAAGAAGTAGTTATATGCAGATTCCAATATATATTGTTTATCTTGTTGTTTTGGTGATTCACTATTAATGGAAATGAAATAATTCCAATAGGTATCTGAACTGTAATGAGTTTCTTCTCTGATAATTTTATGTATGTATGAGAGTTTACCTTTATCAGAAACTCTATGTTGTAAATTTAATATCAAGTAATCAATTAGTATTGGAACACATTCTTTAACTGTTAAAGACATTAAATCAATTTTATTAATAAGATGTTGTCTAAAAGTCTGAATTTCTAACCAACATGTTTCTCTCAAATCAAATTCTTGCTTTAAGAAGTCTAAATTTTTTACTTTATTATCAGACAGCAACTGATACCAATACTTTAGATCATTCTCTTTGACTAAAAGAGTTCTTTCAGAGGTGGTTGACAAAAGCTTACCTTGTGTATACATTATAGGGAATATAATAAAATTCCATTCCTTATACTTAGGATGCATGAATATAAAATTATGATAACTGATAATAATGTTTAATGGGTAACTAACTATATATTTTGGTGTAATAGATGAAGTACAAAATTCTTTTAATAACCATAACATGGGGTTATTTACAATAATATTTTTATGTATTAAAGAGATTTTCATGAAGTGAATGCTAATTGTTCCCAGTAATCTTTCCATCTTGCAACATATGACTGATCTATTAACAAAGTAATAACTTTTATAATAGAAGAGATAGTGTATAAATTAAAGTCTGGAAATGAAATGCCCCCTTGAGACCAGCTATTAGTATGTTTCTTTAATGCAATCCTAGGTCTATTAGGTGCCCATAAGAAATTTAACATTAGTGAATTCAATTTCTTAATAATTATTTTTGTAGGTGGGAGTATTATTGATTGTATTAAGTATAATATCTTAGGGAATACTATCATTTTAATAATTGTGAGTCTCTCTTCCATGGTAAAATACATATTGTTCCAGCTATTGAAAAGATTTTGTATATTAAGAAGACAGTTACTATAATTATTATGTATAATAGATTTGATATCATTAGTTAATATTATACCTAAGTAAGTTATCTGACCTGAGCTGGGTATATATTTGTTAAAATCATTAATGAGGACATTTTGTCGTGCATATATTGGTAATATTTTAGTTTTTTCTTCATTGAATATTAAAACAGAGATATTTTTAAAATCCATCATTTTATCAAATAAGGACTGCATAGAAGAGATAGAACCTGCTGATGTAATTAGAACATCATCTGCAAAAAGTTGGATTTTAGATATTGTATTTTCATCTATATCAAATCCTTCTATATCAGTACTGTTTCTAATCAAATTAGCCCAAGGCTCCATTATTAAAGTAAATAATAGTGGAGAGAGTGGACACCCTTGTTTTGTACCTTTTAAAATGGGTATTTTTGTGAGACATATGTTCCTATCTTAATGTAAGCCAGTGCTCCGTTATATAGATGTTCAATTAGATTTACAAATGCATCAGAGAAATTTGTGCACTTCAGTAAGATAAACAAATAGTCCCAACTTACTGAATCAAATGCTGAACTTATATCGAGACTAATGAGTGTTAAATCTTTCTTTTTCCTATTTGCAAAATCAATTAACGTTAAAGTTCTCCTTATATTATCAAAAGTATTTCTATTTACAATAAAGCCTGTTTGATCTATATCTATAATGCCTGGGATGATTGTCTTTAATCTATCAGCAAAAATACTCATAAACATTTTATAGACAACATTAAGTAATGAAATAGGTCTATATGAAGTGCATCTGGTTGGGTCTTTATTGGGTTTTTAAAATTGGTGAAATAAATGTGTATTGCCAAGATGGGGGGAGTTGTTAACTCATTTTGGGCTAAAATAAAAACCTTATGTATTAATGAATAAGTACTTTTGGGAAGAATTTTATAGATCTCTGGTATAATACCATCATTACCTGGTGCTTTGTTTGATTTAAGCTTGTTTATTTGTGTAATAACCTCTGTATATGAAATATTTTTATCCATTAGTTTAGTCTGCTGTTTATTAAGTTTTTTGTTCATGTTTGTAGTTATAAATTTCTTTATTTTATCTTTAGGCTCCATGTTAATGTTATTATGATTAATTTTGTGAAAGTGATTTCTAAATTCATCTAATATTTCTGGTAAACTAGAAACATTCTTCTTTTTCCTTGGAGAAAATTTCTTTGATATGATTTTGTTTATTCAACCTTTTTGTTTTATTTTTAAGTCTATGTAAGTATTTGGGAGTTATTGAGTAAGACAAAAACTTATATTTCTCTAATGTTATTTTAACTTTATGAGTTAAGATTTCTTTGTACTTCTCATTTAATTTATTTATTTCTTCAATGACTTTTTTGTCCATAATATTATCTTTATTATTATGTTTGTATGAGTCTAATTTGCTTTGAATATCTAGTAATTCCTTATCCCAAGATTTCCTTTTATTATTATACCATCTGATACTTTGTCCATATAAATATGATTTTAAAGCATCCCAAACATAAACAATGGAGACTTCAGGTGTATTGTTTAAATCTAAGAAATGTTGCACTTCTGAAAGTATATAATCTTTATAGTCTTTTATTTGATTTAAGTATGCTGGTATTCTTTTGATCTGAACATTGTAAGTACTTTTTATCATAAACTCAAAGACAATTGAATTATGATCTGATATAGGACACGAAATGATTTTAGAATTAATTAAGTCTATTACCATCTGGTTAGAAATAAAGACTCTATCTATTTTTGAATAAGTTTTATATCTGTTAGAAAAAAAGTGTATGGTAATGATTTTGAATCTATCTGATTATTAATATCATTCAAATGATACAAATTAACAAAATCCTTTAAATGTTTTGCATTAGATGTAATTTTCCTTTTTCCTATAGTAGTAGTATCTTTTTCATGTAGGATACAATTAAAGTCACCTGCTAAAATAATATCTCCTATAGAAAATGATATGATCTTATTGAGATGGTGTTTCACTGTATTAATGCCAATTCCTGGTATCCAATATACATTGATTAATGTATATATCTTTCCATTAATCTGAATTGTAACCATACAAAACATTCCTTTATCATCTTTATAAGACTTAATAGTTTTAGGTATGGGCATACTTTTATTCCATAAAATAGCCACTCCTCTTTTTTTCTGTGTGTGTTCTGAACTAACCAAGACTGTATATTTATTAGTGGCTAATTTATCAATATCCTTTTTCAGGAGATGTGTTTCTTGAAGGAATACTAAGTTGGCCCTATGCAAATTAATGTATCTCATTAAACTTGCCCTTTTACATGGGTTATTCAATCCATTAATGTTTAAAGAAATTCCTTTTAGAGAACTCATTTAGCTTTTATAAACATATAAAACATATAATCAGAATAACAATTAACAAAATAAGTGATATTATGTCTCCTCCTTTAGGTGTACCATTGATTATAGCTGTATTTATTGAAAATCTTATGGGATTTTGTATAAGTTTCACTTTTATTTGTAGTGACAATGAGTTTATAAAATGTGATGTGGATGTCAGAACTATATACAAACAACAATAAACAGGTGAAAATAATATTAGGATTAAACATTGCACCCAGCCTGGAGTTAAGAACTCCAACTTTGAGTAGCACATACCACTCCAGTTATCCCCCTATCCTAAGCAGCAGTACCTCAGCTGCCACCAAATCAATTCATTACTAACTATTATTAACTAAAGTTAACCTCATTTAATTAGATTATCTAGTAAGACAAAGCTAAACAATTTATAAATCAGCTTCATAAAGACAAATAAGAACATTTAGAAACAGCTCATATTACTATGTACATCTATTTTGTGTAATACACTCATAATCAAAATAACATTCTAACAAACTTGATAATGGGATCAGAGAAGAGAGAGAGAAAGAAAAAAAAAAGGGCATATCTATATATTAGTTTATTAAAAGATTGTAAGAATCAGTTCTTATGTTCATTCGGATTCAATAACTTAGGTTCAGACATTACATATGTTAGGGTATTCCTACTTTCTGCCATAGAAATGCAGTTAACAGTTTTAAAAACTTTAAATTACTTGCACCAAAGCTTTCTTTTCATACTTATTATTGCCAATTAAATAAAATATTTATACTCATACATATGTTTACAAATCGTACTGCACAGCCATGTTAATTCCTAGTTATACATAAATCATTGTGATGAAAGCCGTCTGTATTTTATATATCTGAACTGCAGCTTTAAAATATGTCACATGACAGTTTCTTCTAAGATATAATCATAATGATACTTGTGCTTGTCAATTAGTTAAGTCAGATGATTTATAACATGATATATGTTTAAATCATAAGTATTTATATACATTAATATGTTGCAGTCATGTAAGCTTTCAAAAACATGTGTATATATGTTTTACCTTCTATGCCTTCTAAAATATCTCACTTGCTTACTATGGCATACTGAATCATTTAAAATCATTATAACTTTCATATTTTATAAATTACATCTTAAATAAGTAAGTTGTTATAAAGAATAACTCACATTTAGATGTCATAAAGTTTGTTTTTCATCACAAAGTCGCATTTACAGCAGTTCTACTTCCTGAAACAGTGTTCTTCTTGAATCTGCGATGTGTCAGTGTGAAATCAGGGGTCAAAGTTCAAAATGACTGCATTCAGCTTCTCTGCGTGTATTCTGAGTGTTGAAGCTTTTAAAACAACTCGAGGACACTATTCACGAGGTAACCCACATCCCAAATTGTCTCCCTTAACATTCTGGCGGGAAATTTAGTAAAATCAAGTGACTGACATTCATTTAGTATTGCAAATGAATCTAAACAGTGCAAAACCTTCGCGAAGTATTTTACAGGTCATTACAGTCTCTATGACAGTGAAACCAAGCCTACAGTTATTTAACATATTATACAACTAATTTTTATATGCCCCATTTCATTTTCTCATACAAATCTTATTATATACATATATCAGTATTATCAGAAACATATAACTGTACTTATAAGAAAGAAAGAGAGAGAGAGAGAAAAAAAGAAAAGGAGAAAGAGAAAAGAAAAAAAAAGAGAGAGAGAGAAGAAAGAAAAAAAGGAAGCTACAAAAAGTATCTACAAAGATATATTACTTGCTGTTTATATTAATAAAGTTAAACATGAGACATATTACTTACAGCTATTTTAGTTCTAATTATTTGCAATTATATCATGACAAATTATTTGAAATCATGTATAAGCAATTAAGTCATGGTATAATATTTAGCAACAGTGTTTAAACAGCATATATAATTTTAAAGAACTAATAAGTTATTATTTCACTTTTTCCATATTTTTCATCATACTTCTCTCCTTGCCCTCCCCCACCCCTCACTAAATGCATAGTTTAGAAAGAATGCCATTATTTAAAACAAGAAGAGAAAGAAAATGTATCAAATTACTAACCTTAGGTCTCTTTATCACAAAGAGAAACAAGTTGATTCATAGCATGTTATTTGTTCCTCGGAGAATTTGACTATTTATGAAACAAAAACAGTTCTTTGCACACAGAAAAATAAATCTTTAAAATATTTGTGGCTTTCTGAAGATGCAGTAACTGTATTTGAAGAGTTTAAGAGAGAAGAAGAAAAAAAAATATAGAACATGTCATTTTTTTAGTCTTTTTTGCTTCTCTGAAGTCTTCCAAGAAGTTCCTGTTGCCATCCTCTTTAACGAAGGACTTGCCCATTCCATTTCTTCTATTTTATCTAATATCTTATTTTTTTTAATATACAGCAAAGCAGAGTCCAAGTCTTCAAAAATTCTAGGGCCATCAGGTAAAAAGATTTTTAGTTTGGCAGGAAACAAAAGGTAAGTTTTGAACTGTGCTTTCTTAAGCTCTCTTATTAATGGCAAAAAACTTTTCTTTTAGTTATTACCAAGGAAGAATAGTCATTGTCAAAACGCACAGTTGCCTCATTAATTTTTATAGGTGCTTTAGCCCATGCAGATTTTAATACAATCTCCTTGTCATAAGATGATAAAAATCTTACTATAACTGATCTAGGATACTTTTTGTTAGAGTTAAAATTAGATAAGGACCTATGGGCTCTTTCAATACCAAAAGAAAATGCTTCTGACAAGTCTAAAGTTTTGGGAAGCCAAGTATTTAAAAAGGAAGTAATGTTGTTACCTTCTATATTTTCTGGCAGTCCAAAAATCCTAATATTATTAGTCTAGATCTGTTTTCCAGGTCATCAAGTTTGGATTGTAGGTGTGTTCTGCTTCAGCAAAAACTCAATGTTAATTTCTTCTTCCTGGATTCTGTTCTCCATATCATTAACAGTCTCTTCTATACCTGTAATCTGAGCCTTCTGATGTTGCAAGTCTTGATGTAACAAATCCATTTGTTTTGTAGTTTTTTCTATGAAGTTATCAATTTTAGTATCCAGTTTGTCCATTTTGGTTGTTAATTGCTGAATAGTTGATATCAAAGACTGAAGCTCTTTCTTGATGCTGGAATCCTGACTGTTTGTCTTACTGGTACTCATTTTGAACAGAGTTGATGAAAGAAAATTTCCAAGGTGATTTCTGACAGGAAAATTATTTAAATTTTCTTTCTTTTTTAAATATTATTCAAGAAACAGATATTCCAAACGTATTTAGAAAGAAAATTATTTCATTAGTTGAATTTTAAAGTAATTATTTCCTGTCAGTGCAGTTAAGTTGGTGGAGCTGAAGAAATCTGCTGCTATCCTGTGTTCATCCTTGTCCACGCCCCCAAGAAATATCTAGTTTCTTGTTGGCACTTAGACATATAAGAGGCAAGTAGTAGAGAACAGAAGAAGAAAGAAAAATGTATCTTTTACATTTAATAAGTTTGTTTCCAAAGTTGTCTTTCTTGCACCCAGCTATTTTAAATGCAAGTTCACCATCCTACTCTTCAATGTTCTTACGTTTTCTTCAAACCCTGGTGTTCCTTGCCATAGTTGTTTGTTTGAGCATTTTGTTTTTTTGTTCTCGAACTGCCAAAAATGAGTCTTGATGATTCATGATTGCTGTTTTAGCCAGTTTTGTTCAGAAACCTTTAGTAACGTATTTCTTTATTTGACTCACGAACCTTATTTATTAGTTTATCACAACAAAAACGAGCCTAGCTGACTGCTTGTGATCATTTTGTAACTACACTCATTATTTCTGTTTTATTTTCACTTTCTTGATCACTGCTGATGTTAGCACAGTCAAAATTCATTGGTGTGATCTAGGGCATTTTGTATATTAAACTGAATTCAGTGAGATACAAACTCCGTTCTGCAAGGTCAAACATCACTTAGCAATACTAAGCTCATTTTAATGGATTTCACTTGTCCAATGTGGGGCAGACACATCATGCTAATATTAAACTGAATCCATTATGCTATGAATTCAACTGTGCATACCAGCACATAGAACTAGTGATGTACATCGTGCTTTACTGTTGCAATAATAACACTTTGTATTTCCTGTCTTGGAAGCCCTTGGCTGACCTGAATACCAGAGAGATTTCCCTTTTCCCTAGGCCCGGTTGATGCTTCCCTCTGACATCAAGATGTCAATGGGTAAAGGGTCATCGGCCGATGCCATTTCTTTAGATGCCCTTCCTTATAACATTGTTACAGTATTCTAAATTGTTGGGTTATCTTGTAAAATAACCTAGAAATCTAGCCAGGATACCAAAGCCAAAACCTTCCATAGAGCTATGCATTTGACGTACTGTCCTGTGGACAAATGATAAATCCTCAGACTATCTTGCCGCCAGTCTGAACGCAGGTTTCGCACCCATTGGTTTGTTCTGCATGTGGTCGTTCGTACTGTTGGCCTTTATTGATAAGTGCTTCATTGGGGAAGCTTCCTTATCTTTTTTTTTTTTTCTCAATTACATTACTATTTGTTGCTCCATTACATGTCAGCTAGGAGAGGAAAGTGCAATTGTGGTAGGCAGATTACTTACAAAGATCTCCACTCTCAGTGCCGTTTCTGTTTAGGTGCAGAGCATGACTAAAACAATTGTGTGATCGGTCAGCTCATTGTTTTAAAGACCTTAAGTACTCAAATTTCTTCTCACAATTCCTACCTGTAAAGTCATCCCTTTAATTGTCTCGACCAATCAAAGATGGTGGACCCTTGCACCCCTGACGTCCTACCTGTTCACAATTAAAAATTTGAGGCCTAAGCTTGATATCATGACTGTCCAGTCAGACCTGAACCTGACTGCAGAGGTTTTGAAACCCACAGTATGTCCCACAACTACTCAAACTCCCACTACTGTGACCTGGCTGGAGGCTCGTAAAGCATCTGAGGTTTGAATGTCTAACATGACTGAAGTTACTGATGACTGTGAGATGGAGGAACCCCACTTAATCATTTCCAAGTAATCCAAAGGCATACTACTGGTCCTTGTTGGAGAAGAAATTCTAGGATCTCTCATTGATGTTCGGCAGGGGCTGGAGCATCTGTGTTTAGTCAAAGCAGAACATCACATCTAGGAAAAAGAAACAAAACTAAAAATGTTTCTTCCCCTCCGATGTGCACAGATAAGGAGTGGATGTTTTTTTTTTGCAGGGGCTATTTAAGGCCATAATGTCTCTTAGGTCACCAACTTTTGCAGGGCCTTCTACAATCACTCCTCCTCCTTTCACTCACCAAAAGAGACACTTTGACACTTCTGAGTAAGAAAATTAATCAGACTCAAATTAGCACTCCTTGGCCTGTTCATCCTATATCTATTTGCCAGGCCTAGTAGCCTCAGATGATGAAAATTCCCTTTCTTTTGACTCCCCTGCTGAAGAAACTTCATCTGGGGATACTGTTGTTAATATCATGAAGCATTCTGAATGGGAGTCTAAACAGATTTCATGCTCATCGGAGACACTATAACCTCTTGGAAGTAGACACCCCTGCACCGAAACACACTATTCTGGAGGCTTTGATGCTTTTGCATCCCGTTCCACTGTACCAGACTTTTAGACAGACACCTGCTCATAAAAGACTTGACAGGTTTTTCAAGGTACCTGAGGACTTCAAATTTCTGTACAAAAACATTGTGGCAAACCCATCTGTGTGTTCCATGTCAGCAGATTACCGTCTAAGCTACTGCCAGTTGCCAGTGCTCTTCCTTCTGATAAAAACAGCGAGGTGATGGACAGACTGCGGAAAAAGGTTTATACGTCATCCACTGTAGTCTTTAGAGCTCTGAATTATCAAACTCACGTATTGTATATTCTGGGGTATTTTAATAAAACCTTGTCCTTCACAGATGACAAGAGTAAACAGCAGGCTTTACCAATGATAACTCAGGCTTCACAGGTGTCTGGACAGAACATTAAATGCAGCTGTGATACAGTGGAAACTTCATCCATTCAGTTGCTACAGGTTCTGTTATCAGGAGTTATGAATGGTTATGTTCTCTGCTTCTCCCAAAGGATATTAAAGCAAAACTCCTTGACTGTGTCTTAAACCAAGGACCTTTTGTTTGGGCCTGATGCTACCAGTCTTTTCAAACAGTTGCAGGAGTAAGGTAAAATTATGGACTGTAGACAATGCTACCAGTCTTTTTGAACAATTGCAGCAGCAAGGTAAAATTATGAAGGACTTTAGACACATTTTTTTAACTTCTTTGCCAAGTTACCAAAGGAATTACCTAAAAAACCCACTTCCTTCATTTGATGGGAATCTAGGCCTTCACAAAAGGCCACAGAAATGCCCAGAAAAAAAACAGAGAGGGACCCTAGATCTCGGAGGCCTCCTAACCTAGACAAGTCTGCCTGACTAACACCTTTCTCCCTACCCACCCTTCAGTCCATCCCTCTCCCTATTCAAGAGGCTCATGTCATGTCTAAAATACTTGATCTGAAGTAGGAGAATTCATTTGTCAGCAACCTGTGGGTATGGATCCGATATCGGATCCGAACCGGCATGGTTTATCCAACTATGGATCCGAGCTCCTAGCTCCTCCCCTCACCCATAAAGCCCTGCTATCCCTACATGACCTCAGATCTAGTTTGCCGCACATGGTGAAGGCTGGGTCGTCAGAGCTCCATAAGCTAAGTTCTATATATTCTTATTTAAGGGTTTTAAAACTTTAAATTTTATTTAGTTGTGTGAAAGTTATAGGTTTCCCTTCTGTCTGTATATTTTTTGGGTTAATTTAACATAGTTTTTACCCTCCCCTCACTGGTACGTAGCTGTGTGTGTGTGTGTGTGTGTCTTTTTTGGGGCCTTTGTGTGAGTGTTTTAGTTTCTTTTATTATTACTATTTTTTTTAAAAAAAAAAATTGTTATGTCTGAGGCCCCAAAGGCAATTTTTTCAAAGTGCTCCGAGTGTGGCCATAAGCTTTCCCCTGCTGATGGCCACACTCGGTGCGTTTGATGCCTTGGGGTTGAACACCTCACTTCAGGGTGTTCAATCTGTGCAGGGTTCAACCCCAGGGCATTGAAGGAGCTGAGGTCGAAGCTGGTCTTGGTGGGACTCTTGCCCCCAGACTCAGCTTCGACCCCCGCCCCCTTGGTGGTCACTGCTTCGGCAGTCCCTGCCTTGCCTGCTCCCCCTCCTCCACCCGGGACTCAAACTCCCACCAAAGGGTCGGAGGAGAGGGAAGCCAGTAAAAAAGGACCGGAGAGAGAAGCACCACAAGCGGCGGGCCAAGACCTCCGTTTCAGCCCCGCTGGCTAAGCGGGCTTCTCCTCCGGCCTCTCTGGCTGCTGGCTCTCCCCCTCCTCTGCTCCGGTCCCCGTGCTTTTCACCGGAGCCTGAGGATGAGGGAGACCCGACCTCCTTCGAGGCTATCGAGGCAGCACTCAAGGCCTACCTTGGTAGCCTCATCGAGGTCTACTTACAGCCTCTTCGATGCTGATCTGGACCGGATGATGCGAAGGTTCATCCAGGCCCAGATGCAGATGGGAGTGCTCCTGCCTCCCCCCCCTCTGGGGGGGAGCTCGACCCCATTTTTTAAGCCCATTGCTCCTTCTCCGACCCGCTACCCGGGTTCGGAGCGCTCGGAGCCGGGCAGCCTTGGAGCCGGGGGTGGGTCGGCACCGACAGTACTGGGTACTTCGGATCCGACCCTGCCCTCGAGTCTGTCGGATCCGACCTCTCGGAGCCTTGGCCCGAGCTTCGGATCTGAGGGACTCAGTGTGCCTTCGGCGCCGTCCTTGTCGGAGCACACTGGTCCCTTGGATGTGAGGGGCTCGGCGCCGGCTCCGATCCGCTCATCGGATCTGAGGGGGAGCCGACTTTCGGATCCTATTGTCGAGGCTGGCTCCCCCTCGGCTTTTGATATAGTGGAGAGGGCTCTGTTGAGGGCATCCAGACCCCGGCCCTTGCTTCGGCTCCATCCCGCACTCCATCTGCTCTGGGCCAGGCTTCCATCCCCCGGCCACTGGGACAGCCCGCTTCACTGCCCCAAGCAGTTCCTGTGGTTCTGGATATTGCTGGTGAGAGCTCCTCGGACAGCCCCCCCGAGGAAGCACCTCGCAAGCATTCATGTAAGAGGAGGCACATAGACTCCCCCGAGTCTTTAACCGAAGACATTGACTTGGAGGAAGGGGAAGGCTCCCCAAGATCACCCCCTGAGGATGTCTCCTTCGGAGACATCATGGAAATGTTACGGATTAGAGGTGGGTGGTCTGCCCCAAAGTCTTCCTCGGACGAGTCAGTGTTCTTGGAGGCATTTGAAGCGGGCCCATCTACCTCTTGGGTGTCCCCTCCTGCCGACCCCCTGGTGGACCTTATTACCACCAGGGCATGGAGGGACCCGGACACCGTGGAGCCAATCCATAAGAGGCCCGACAGGATCCTTAGCCCCCCTGCTGACCATGCCCACTGGAGCAAGGGACCCCCGGTAGATGCCATGTTGTCGGCAGCAGCCACTAAGCGGGAACTCGCCCAGGAGAGTCCCTCAGTCCATCCCCCGAGCAAGGAGTCTCGGATGATGGACCGTTTGGGGAAGTGAATCTTTAGTTCAGCGACCTTCTCAGTGAGGGCGCTCAACTATTTGGCACACGTCATTAGGATGCAGCGCGATCTTATCAAGGAATACGCTGCATCCCCCCCAGAGTTCATATCGGAGGAGGACAAACTTATGCACTCCACCCGTATGGCCACTCTTCGTTCTGTGACTAACACCTCTATGCGGTTACTTTCCCACGCTACCGAGGGAGCCGCTAGAGCTGCGGGAGCAGGCCTAGTCACAAGATGGCAGGCCTGGCTCCGCCACTGCGATTTTACCGAGCCCTTCAAGGTGTCATTCGCGAATGCCCCCTTTGACGGTTCTGCCCTTTTTGGCAAGACGGTTCGCGACACCTTGGTTCAGAGCAAGAAGGACGGGAAGACGCTGTCTGCCGTCGGAGTCCGCTTCTCTGTGCCCCAGAGGTCCTACTCTAGGAACCAAAAGGGCCAGAAGAAGATGTGGTTCCGGAAGTCGCAGCACTCCCAACCCGCTCCGGACAACCAGTCCTTCCGCGGCAGAGGAGGACAGGGAGGACGCCCTAGGGGCAGAGGGGCTCCCAGGAACTTTGGGTCCAGGGAACCTTTCTCTGAATGGCCCACACAGCAACCCTGAGGGGTTGCCTGACTGCTCCACTCTGGAGGCAGTCAGGGGACGTTTCTCGGAGCACCTAGCGGCATGGGAGTCCATTACATCGGACCACTGGGTACTCCGGATTATATCCAGAGGTTACAAGATCCCCTTTCTTCATGTCCCAAAGTTAAAAATCCTCCCGATGTTCCACCCGATCAGAGGGAGGCCGCTTCAGCAGAAATTGGCCATCTGCTGAGAAAAAGAGCCATCCAGCCCATCCCCCCAGACCAGATCGGATCAGAGTTCTACTCCAGGTTCTTTTTAGTGCCAAAAAAGACGGGGGAACCTAAGACCCATTCTGGACCTGTCCCTGTTGAACCTGTCAGTTCCCAAAGAGAAGTTCCGGATGGTCACTTTGCAATCCATCCTCCCCCTTCTAGGGGAGAATCACTGGATGTGCTCTATAGACCTCAAGGACGCGTACTACCACATTCTGATGGACAGACGATCCAGGAGGTTTCTTCGCCTCCGGCTGGGAGCCAGTCACTACCAGTTCAGGGTCCTTCCCTTTGGTCTCACCACAGCCCCCAGGGTGTTCACCAAAGTATTAGCAGTGGTTGCGGCCCACCTTCAGGGGGTGCAGGTCTTTCCGTACCTAGACGACTGGCTTCTCACCGCCCCAACAAGGCATCTACTCTCTTTGGCAAGAGACTCCTTTCTTCGTCTAGCTCCCTGGCTAGGCATCACGGTAAACATAGAAAAGTCCAACCTGGTCCCTACTCAAATAATAGAATTTATAGGAGCCAGGTTAGACATGAGAAATTTAAGAGCCTTTCTCACAACTGACAGAGTTCGAATCTGCGACTCCAGGTGCGGGCCATCCTTCACTCCAGCTCAACACCTGCGGAATTGATCCTGTGGGCGCTAGGGTCTATGGCGGCAGCGATTACTCTTCTTCCGCTCGCCCACTTGAACATGCGGGTACACTTCAATGGACACTTCAGGTGCAATGGTCATTTCTCTCCCTCCCCCTGTATCATCCCATTGCAATCAGCAAGGCTTGCATGCGGTCTGTCTAGTGGTGGCTCCATTCTCCGGACCTCCACAGGGGCCGCCCCTTTTGTGCATCTCCCCCTCTCGCCACGGTGACCACGGACGCTTCCCGCCTCGGGTGGGGGGGGGGATTTTGCGGGCCGGACGGTCCAAGGCACGTGGAGCGATTCAGAGACCTCCCTGCATATCATTGTTCTGGAAATGAGGGCGGTGCTTTTGGCGTTGCAAGCACTTCAAGCCCTCCTTCCCCTGGGAACAATTGTGATTCAATCAGAGAACATGTCGGTGGTCTGGTATATCAACAAACGGGGGGAACCAGGTCTTACCCTTTATGTCGAGAAGCCATGAGAGTGTGGGAATGGGCGATCTCCACCAACCACTTTCTCATCGCAACGCATATTCCGGGTCGGACCAACATCCTAGTGGACAAGCTCAGTCGCACCATTCTCTCCCCGTATGAGTGGTCTCTCAATTCTCAAGTAGCGAAACGTATCTTCGCACAGCGGGGGACTCCCTGTTGCGATCTCTTTGCTTCTCCCTTAGACGCCAAGTGCGACAGTTTTTTCGCTCTAATCCCCCCTCCAGAGGATTCTCCGAGAGATGCTCTGGTGCATGCTTGGCCTCCCGGTCTTCTTTACGCATACCCCCCTCTACCTCTGATGCTACAAGTACTTCAGAAAGCCTCTCGGTTGGGGTGCAGAATAATCCTCATTGCCCCGTTCTGGCCTCAACAGATCTGGTTCCCTTACCTAAGGTCTCATTCAGTGAATCCACCTCAGATTCTAGATCCCATTCTGGATCTGATATCACACCCGTCGAACCTACCAACTCCGAACCTGGACAAACTGAAGTTGACTGCTTGGCTGCTCCAGTTCCACTCCTAATCAGGACTCCCGGTATCTCGTCCCCAGTTAAGGCCATTCTGGTAGCGGCCCACAAGCCTTCTACCAGAAAAATTTACCGCAGTAAATGGAAGCATTTCTCCATTTGGGCAGAGCGGCAAGGCCTAGATCCTTTCATGGTTCCCCTTCCTTTGGTTCTAGATTTCCTTACTACTCTCTTTAATGATGGCGCCAGTAGTTCCACGGTCAAAGTTCAGCTGGCGGCCATATCTCATTACCATGTTGGGCACGATTCAGGGTCTTTTATGTCGGCTAAGTTAGGTAAAACCTTCCTAAAAGGCACCTTTTTGCTCAGACCCCCTGTCAAAGAAACGGTTCCCCCGTGGGATCTTTCCTTGGTACTTCAGGCCTTGACCGCTCCCCCCTTCGAACCTGCGGCCACAGTCGATCTTAAATTCTTGTCCTTTAAGACTGCTTTTTTGGTACCCATTACTTCGGCTAAGAGAGTTTCTGAGCTTCAGGCCCTGTCCATGAAACCGCCTTATTTGATTTTTCATCCGGACCGGGTGTGCCTCAGGATCAATCCCTCCTTTCTTCCTAAAGTAGCTTCGGAAGCTAACATTAATCAGTCCATCAACCTCCCTGTTTTCTTCCCTAAGTATCAAAACAAAGGTGAATACAAGCTGCATTCCTTGGATGTTCACAGGCAGCTTCGTTTTTACCTTCATAGGACAGCTGGTCATAGGCAATCAGACCAGTTGTTAATTTCTTTTGCCAAATTCAATCTGGGTAAACCAATTTCCAAAGTTTCTTTGTCACGCTGGATTTCTCAGTGTATTCTGTTGGTGTACCAAGCCTCTGGGAGGCCCGCACCGAGGAGTCCATGCTCATTCGACCCGGTCTGTCTCTACTTCAGCGGCCTTTAAGTCTAGGGTTCCTCTGGATGACATTTGTTCAGCAGCCACTTGGGCTTCATCTCATACCTTTATTACTCATTACAAGCTGGGCGTCACTTCTAGAGGTAGAGCATCCTTTGGCTCCGGTGCTCGGAATATCCTTCCATGATGGCCACCCAAGATTCAGGTAGCTGGGGACTCTGTCCCACAGGTTGCTGACAAATGAATTCTCCTACTTCAGATTTAGAAGTTATGTACTTACCATAACATTCCATCTGAGTAGGTGGATTCATTTGTCTGCAACCATCCCGCCCTCCTATCCCCCTGGCCTTGTCAGTTTCCTGCATAGGGAGTGTTACCCTTTAGTTAGGGTAGTTGGTGCAGGGCAAACTCAATCTGAGATCATGTAGGGAGAGCAGGGCATTATGGGTGAGGGGAGAAGCTAGGAGCTCGGATCCATAGCTGGATAAACCATGCCGGTTCAGATCCGATATCGGATCCATACCCACAGGTTGCAGACAAATGAATCCACCTACTCAGATGGAACGTTATGATAAGTACATAACTTCTAATTCCTCATCATTTCAAGCAAATTGATTCTTTCAGTCATTCAAAATAGGTACAGAATGACTTGGAAGCAAGTGCCTCATTTCACTAGCATCCCTTCTTCTCCACAAAATCAGGTACAGTTTCTCTGTTCCATCATTCAAACCTTGCTTGAGCAAGACACAATAGAACTAGTGCCTCTACAGTATGTGAGAAAAGGGTTCTATTCCAGGCTATTCCTCATCCCAAAAAATGGAGGAGACTGAAGACCGATTCTGGATCTCCCCACTTTAAACACCTTTCTGTTTGTCCATCTTTCAGGATGCTCTCCCTGCAAATTCTCCTTCCATTCATTCTTCCTCAGGCCTTCCTGGTGTGTCTGGACCTAAAAGATGCCTGTCTCCACATTCCTATTTACCCGACTTAGTGGAAATTTTTGAGGTGTTTTTTTCCCCTGGCTTATTACACTTTCAGTTTTCTGCTTTGCCTTTTGGACTCTTTACAGCCCCCAATCTTCACAAAGTGCCATAGGTTATAGGTTACTGCAGCACTTAGGGAATCCAGATGTTCCCTTATTTGGATGACTTGTTAATATAGGCATGTTCTTAACAGATACCCTTGACTCACCTCAACTTTACACTGGCCTTTCTTCAGGGTCAAGGTTTAACAATGCATCTAAAAAAGTCAACTATGAAAGTAACCCAAGATCTTCTTTTCTTGGGGTGCAGACTAGACACCAGAGTAATGCAGACCTTTCTTTCATGCAAAGTGCTAATCCTAACCAGTTACTTCCTTTCTCTTCTTTCTCTGCAGTCCTGTACCACAAGGAAGTCCGTCACAGCACTGGGATTCATGTCCTGAAATCCACTTGGTACCAACATTCTCATCCCCTGCAGACACATGCTTCTTTTCTGCCCTGCCTGAGGAAGGAGGAAGGGAATACCATGGTGGATATCACAGATAAAGCTCAACCTGGGTCTCTCTATCAAACCACAGACACCACACAGGAGCTGCACACAGACACATCAGACAATGCATGGGGAGCTTGGACAGGCAACCTGAAGGTTCAGGTACAATGGTGTACAAACCTAAAATCAGAGCACATCAGTTTGAAGGAGATGAGGGCACTAGTGCTGGCTGTGTAGATCTTATCCTATGGCTGTGTAGATCTTATCCTATTCTTGGAAACCAGGTCCTTTGAAAGTGGTCAAAGATGACACAACAGTCATGTGTTACTTAAGCAGGGGGCATCAGATGTTACCAGCTGTGTAAATTGGCTCTTTTGACATGGGAGCAGACCACAAAAGCAAACATCTTTCTCCAAGTGGTTTATATCATCTCACAGGGCAAGGTACTGTCAGATTTTCTAAGTAGATCAAAGGAAGATCTCTATGAATGGTTGCTGAATAGAGAAGGCTTTCTAGTTATAGTCCACAAATGGGGGATGCCACATATAGTTCTCTCTCTTACACTGACAACAAACCACATCCACTTTTTGCACCAGGGCCTATTGCCCTCAAGCTTGAAAGACAGAAGCAATGTCCTTTTCTTGGAAGGGAGAGTTCTTATCTGCCTTCCCTCCACTACTACTTCTTCCCAAGGTCTTACTAAAGATCCAAAGAAAATTCCCAAAGATCTTCCTGGTGACTCCCTTTTGGTTAAAGCAGAGCTGGTTCCCCTTCTCTTCCACCTAACCAAGGGCCATCACCAGAAACTCTTCTCCACAGTGGACTTTCTAACACAACAGAACCACTCATTACTTCATCACAACCTGTCATCTTTCAACTTGGTGTTGTGGATAATAGGGTTCTGATCTCCTGTAGACACAAATTTTTTGAGCACATACTTAAGGTTGTCCAGAGGCAAGAAAACCTACTACCAGAAAATCTTATACAGCAAAATGGAAAAAACTGTATGGTTTTGGACTAAAATATGGTTGCAATGCAGGCTAATACACCACTGATCATTTCTTATTTGTGTGAGTGGTTGCAGTCTGGCTTAGCATACTCATCTGTTAAGGCACAGACTTCAGCCATATCTGTATGCCTACATCTTGATCCCCTGCTTCTGGCTAGAATAGAGGTGAAAATGTTTTTTTTTTTTTTTTTTTTTTTTAAATACACTTCACCTATCCTTCCTTTTTGGGACCTCAACATTTTGCTGGTAAAACTCATTCTCCCTCCTTTTGAACTGGCAGCTACCGCCTCTCAAAAATTCTGTACTTGAAAAGCTGTTCTTTTGGTAGCCCTCACCACTGCCAGATGAGTCTCTGAACTAGAAGTCCTTATGGCAACTCCTTCCTTCCTTGTTTTTCATAAGGACATTTTGTCTTTAAGGGCCAATACCTCCTCATGCAATAAAGCCATTAATTTTCCGACTTTCTTTCCTAATTATGAAAATACGGGAGAAGGAATTGTGTATTCTTTTGATGTGTATAGACCATTGAGATTCTACCTGGGTAAGCCTAAGGATGTATCCGCAAGTCTGACCATTTGTTTATCTCTTTCCACAATTCCAAGTTAGGAAACCTAGTTTCAAAACAAACTATCTGATCTTCTCTCTCTGGCGGTTCAGGACATTCTGGTAGCCTCTCATAAGGCTTCCACTACTAAAATTTACACCGGAAAGTGGAAACGTTTCGTTTTCTGGGCGACTAAACAAAATTTAGATCCCTTAGTAGCCCCTCTAAACAAGATTTTGGAGTTCCTGTCCATACAGTTTCATCAAGGAGCCTCTACTGCTACTTTAAAAGTTCAATTGGCTGCGATTTCGAACTTCCATGTAGGAGAGAACGGAGCGCCCATTATGGCTCATAGGCTTTGTAAAGCCTTCTTGAAAGGGTCTTTTCATCTTAGACCAGCAGTTAGGTTTCCTACAGCCCCTTGGAATCTAAATTTGCTCTTATCCCAACTAATGTTACCACCTTTTGAACCAGCTTCTTCCTGTTCATTAAAGTTCTTGTCCTGGAAAACTCTTTTCCTAGTAGCTATCACTTCAGCCAGACGAGTATCAGAACTTCAGGCTCTTTCCATTAAGCAGCCATATTTAATTTTTCACCCAGACAGGGTATCATTACGCACCAACCCTTCGTTCCTCCCTAAGGTTTGTTCAGTTAACAACATTAATCAGTCCATTGAACTTCCCACATTTTTCAAAAACCACTCCAATAAGCTGGAATATATGTTACACAAGTTGGATGTTCATAGAAAACTCAGATCCTACCTAGATAGAACTAAAGATCATAGAAAAGCAGACCGACTTTTTATAGCCTTTGCGGACAACAAAAAGGGCATGGCAGTGACGAAGCGTACTCTTTCCAAATGGCTGACTGATTGTATTACCTTTGTTTATTCTGCTTCTAATCAGAGTTTGCCCACCAAACCAAAGGGACATTCTACTAGGTCAGTTTCTACATCTTTGGCTCATGCAGCTTGTCTGCCTTTGGACACTATTTGTGCGGCAGCCACTTGGTCTAAACCACATACGTTCATCACTCATTATAAAGTGGACAAGACTTCCAGGGACAGAGCATCTTTTGGTTCCACTGTGCTCAGGAACGTTCTTCCGTGAGTCACTCGGGGTAACGGAGCTAGGGACGCTACCCATGTGTAAGAACAAACGGCGAGATTGAACACTCTCACATAAAGAAGTTATGTCCTTACCATAATGTTCGATGTGGAGGTGTTCATCTCGCCTTTGTTCTTACATTCCCACCCTCCCACCCTCAGGTCTGAAAGAACATTCGGTTTAGAAGTCTGGCCTGTTTGTCTCCCACTAGTGGTCTCTCTGTTGTTCTACTGGCTTGAGCTAGTTACGTTCCTTCTGTGTAAGTAGGTTTTCTTTATAGCGGATTACTTTGTTATTGCTGGATCTGGTATTGTTTATTGCAAACTAGATCTGAGGTAAAGGCAGAGGGAATTGTGGGAGGTAGGTTGGTCTCGAGCTTCTTCTGGATGCAAAGCTTTGCTAAGCGGCCGACTTGGAGCCGAGGATCTACTCCAACACCCATGTGTAAGAACAAAGGTGAGATGAACACTCTACATGGAACGTTATGGTAAGGACATAACTTCTTTATAATTTGATCTCTAAATCCTTTTCCTTTTGCTAAACTCAGCATTGCAAATCCTTACTCTCTCTAGTAAAGGCTTATTCTGCTAGAGCAGTGGCTTCATCTGCGACCTTTTACAAGGGGATTGACTCTAGGACAACTTTAGAAGCAACAAATTGCTCTTCTGTGCATACTTTCACCAGGTATCATAGAATGGATGCCTTTTTTTTAAATCTAGAGCCGCTTTTCCCAGTTTCCCAGGTCACTTCTCTCTAGATTATTGGGTAATTCTCCTGTCTCTCTTCCATCCAGCGTTCACACGTGTTAAACTTTGGGAATCATCCAACAGTTTGGAGTACTGAAACAGTGATCTAAAGAAAGCCATAGTACACTTGTGTAAGGAGTTAACCATAACAGTAGATGTCCTACTGATCACTTTTGGCACTGTTTCTTCCCTCCCATCATCCCCTTCTCTGATTCTTCCCTTTTTAAACACTTTTTATTAAATTATCACTTGTGACACAGGCAAAGTTAACATTTATATAAAATTAATCAAGCCATATGACCAAGTTCACATTTACACACATTATACATCCCATATATTTTATATTTCCTATAATCTATGCAACATTGAATAATTTCTTCAGTTTCTGCCTTCTCTTCCACTTCATCCATCCTCCAAAACATTTTTCTGCATGTATTGTTCCCGCAGCTTTCAGTTTTGTAATCTACTCTTACCCATTTGTAAAGATCTCACTTCCTCTTCTTTTGTCTGTGTTACTTTATTCACTACTTGAAGTATAGTTGGTTTAAAGTTTGATTTCCATTTTCCACTAATTGCTTTTTTAGCAGCCACTATAATTAAACTTAACAAGGCCTTATTATGTCTAGGCAATTCAGATCTTGTATCCCAGTTCAGAAAATAATTTCCTTAGTTACATTCATTTGCTTGCTCAGTATTCCTGACAGAGAACTCACTAGGGAAATTTTAAAGCCTGCCATCTCATTACACTTCAAAAACGTATGTTCCCATTTACCTGATTCTTCCATATTTTTTTCCTCATGGACCAAGAGAGGGTCACTGTTTTTCTACATCTCCCCTCTTAGCTGACTTATTTTTGTCTGTTAGGCCTCTTCAGGCTTGGAGATAGTCTGAGGATTTATGCTCATACATCACTTATGTACCATTATGCACACGGGCTTAGGTCATATATTGGATGTTTGGCTGTATGAAAGGTTTTGGCTTTGGTACCCTGACGAGACGTCCAGGTTATTTTGTGGGATAACCTTGCAGCCTGAACCAGGTAAAAAATACAATCTGTGTCTCTTCCAAGGTTCACTGACATTTCTCTTATTCCAAAAGGACATATCAAAAAGGCACTGACTCAAAAAGGAACAGACTCTAATTAAATATCTCCTACCACAATGATCTGTAGAGAAGTCCCCGCAATTGAGTTAGGAATAGGGCTTTATTATAGACTTTTTCTTGTCCCAAGAAAATAAGGAAACTGGGAACCCATCTTAGACCTTTCAGCTAACTTTACAAAAACTTCTTCCTGTGGTCATTCTTTGGACATTCATGGTCATCTTAGTTTTACAGGTTGCTTACCTTCACATTTCCATAGTGAAAGGAACACAGTATTCAAATTGGTGGAAACTTTTCAGCATGAAACTATTGGTATCTGACACTTTCCAGGGTAATTCCTTCTGTCAGGACCAGTAACAAAACAAATGTATGTATTATGGCAAGCTTTAGTTTCTTTCTGAAGAGTTTCTCACATAATGTAATGATAGTGTTGTGCTGACAAACGCAGGAATGCCTTAGAATGTTTTTGCTGCTAAAACTTAATGTAGTTCATGATTAGGTCCCTTCTCTTTGATGTACTTTTCCACCAATGGAGAGTTCCATTCCATGCTATTTGAAGAGCGAGCAAATGTACTTTAGGGGCCCAAAAATCTGCAAAGAAAACAAATGAGCTTTTGGGTGAGAGTCCTTTGACAATTTTGACAGTTTGCTGACTTTTTAGAAAGCTTGTCCCATACAATACCAAGCAGTCCCAGTATTCGTAGTTTTGAAAAAGGGCATTCATCTGAAATGTATATCTTGACTGCATGTCCAAATCCTGCTGAGAGAGACTTTTGACTGTATGTCGGTCATTATTGCTCTCCTTCTTGTCTTCATTAATTTTACAGTGAATTCTTACACTTATTTCTCATTTTCAGCTCTTATTTGATTTGCATTTTTATTATACCCTTAATTTATTTAAGTGTACTTGTAATCAGTATTGTAGCTAGGATGGGGCAAAGGGGACAGCCACTCTGGGCACAAGGTATTAGGGGGCATGACTGGCAGAAGCTTATTTGTCAGTAGTGCTTTCATTTTTGTACTGGAATTTCTAAATACTGGTAAGGAAATCATGCTTTTCAGACTAAAACAAAGTGCTTGATTCAGGTGGTGTAATTTGTATCAAGTTTCAAAGCACAAAGCAGAAGCCTTTTTTTTTTGTGCTCCTTATCAAGTTAAAGTTGAATGGCATGATCAGCTCGGAGATGAGCACTTGGCACTAATTTAATCAGCTACATCTCTGATTTTAATTTCAGTTGGTATACATACATCCACAGCTTTTGATAAGGTTAGTTCTTTTTTTTTCTTAGTAGCTGACCCCTGTTTAATCAGTTTTTGAAGAAAAAATAGAAATATGTAGCACTTATCTCATTAACGCTCAAGAGAGATGGAAGACCACGTCTTTTGCTTGAAGTGGCAAACAAGATCTGAGGTCATTGGAGTTGGTGCATTATGGGTGAGGGTAAAGCTCGAGAGGTTTTGGTTGCCACAAGCTTTAGCAACGCCCGAGTCGGAATGGATCCGAACCATCAGTTGAGGAAGAATGAAAATGGACAACACAGATGAAAAGTTATGGTGAGTACTTAACTTCTTATTATGACAAATTGTCCTGTTAACCAAAATTGCACCTAGTTAAATAGCCTGATCACCCTTTGAAAACAAATGCATTTACTTCTTCATATGTGTCTGCATAGGAATGCTGCATAATCACACATTTTTGGACTTCTTGAGGTGTTTCTTCAGATTACAGCAAGAAGGAAAGTGTTACCATATGACATGCAGCTCGGAACTAGTCATTAGTACACTAAAGGCCTAGCATTCCATGCACTGCTGCTAGATACTGTATGCATCTGCTGTAGTATTTTTGCTGTTTTGCTTGCACTTCATATGGTATGTAAATACAGCACATTTTGTTTGAGCTGAATATTTCAGAAAATAGATTGGCTCTCCACTTACTACTGAAGAAACCAAGTAAGGATAATGCATTTTTATAGCCAGTAGATGCTGGTTTGCTGTTATTATTAAAGAACCATGTGACATTGTACTTTCAAACATTATTATTGTAACTTATAATCAAAACTCATTAAAGACGCAGAAACAGGATGTAGGACAAAAGGTTACAAACTAGTTTACGCTCATCTGTTTCTCAGGCAGATGGAATTCTAAGCCTAAATTAATCATGAATACAGTATTCAACAACCTAGCTACTTTTAAATAGCTTATGTGTCTGAGCAGCATCACCATACTACTCAACCTCTAAACATTAAAAATCAGAGGATCAAAAAGAGAACATTCCCGTTTTTTAATAGAATGTCTTCTTACATTCTTACAGTAGACACTTCAAAGTGTGTGTGTATATCTGTGTGTGTGTGTGTGTGTGTGTGTATGTGTGTGTGTGTGTATATATATATATATATATATATATATATATATATATATATATATATATATATATATATTTAGAGAGAGGGATATATATTTATATATTTAAGTGTGTATGTGCGTGTACAGACAGATATAAACAGAGACTTACATGATGTCTATGTATAAATTCTACACACACCTTTTATAAGAAATGTACAAAACTATGAAAGACAACAGGAAAATAAACCCCCCCCATTTGCCTAGTCTCATGAAATGTTTGAAATTAGACATCTAAGAAAACAGTTACAGTAAACTACTGATAATTAAAACTCATTAAACAAAAAATATATATTTAATGAGTAATAGTTATTAAGATTACTACCAGAAATTACCTTTCCATTTTCACTTTTAAAAGATAAATCATATGACATTTAAGCTAATAAAAACAATAGGGCTAAAATACCTTTTGTTGTCATAATAGTCCATTTCTGTAAGAGCAGTGGTGTACATCTGTATATATAAAATGTCTCAGTAAGCACAGAAAAATGTGTTTTCCAAAATGACCTGGCAGAGCACAGGCTGTGTGGATGTCTTTTATTAGAGGAACAATGTATAAAAGCAATCTGTGATGAGACATAACTGTGGAGAAACTAGTACATTCATCTAACAAAATGCAAACTTAATCAGCCTTTGGCTAG
This sequence comes from Protopterus annectens, assembly GCF_019279795.1. Classification (NCBI taxonomy): domain Eukaryota; kingdom Metazoa; phylum Chordata; order Ceratodontiformes; family Protopteridae; genus Protopterus; species Protopterus annectens. The sequence continues at coordinate 1,140,236,189 of NC_056725.1, forward strand.
TTAATACACAGAGTGACCCTACCCCCATTAACATTAAGCTTTAAAGTGTTTTCACAGATCAGTCACTTGAACTAAAACAGTTAAAATGTGTAAATAATGCCTATTTCTGAGAAATCACAGTTGTTCTTAAATACCAATGGAAAAATGAAACATCTGGGAAGGCATCTTAAAGTAAACAATGTTCACTGGGCCATCTGGACAACACTGCGGGCAAATATTAAACTAGTAACATATGGAAAAGCAGATTTTTCTCTTCCCTTTAGCAGTACAGGATGACAAATGTCAAGCCCAGATCTAGATACGCTTCACTGTACTAAGCTTTGCAGCACCACCTGGCTTGCCTTGCTCAGCCACCAAATATGGACAGTACTGGCACTGCAGACCCTAGCTGCAGGGCAAACTCAGTAAGTGCATTTTTCTTCATGGTCAAGCAACAGCTTCACACAAGTAGCACAGCTCCATTTGCTGTCACTCACACTTAAATGGGACCAATAGGCTTAGTATCAGTCATAGATCTGATAAGTGAGGGCGGGCTAGAATATTCCATTAATTAATACAGCTCATTGGAGAATAATACATTTTGCAAAATACAACCAGGTTTTAGTCATGCACAGTCAGAAAGCAAAAAGAATAATATTGAAAGAAGGAACGTTAAATGTGCAAAATTCTACCACTTAGAAACTATGCATATTTCTGTTTTAAGGCAAGCTCAGGCCAGAACAAAACATAGATTCAATGTTATGCACATACAAACACATCTCAGGCAATATTTTTAGAATGTTCATCATATTTCTGCTTCAAGCAGGATTATTTGATAGAAAGTGTCACTAAAAACGCATGAAGCCTTTCAGTCAGGTCTACTGTCTGTGCGATCAGGCAAATGGAAATACAGATAGCACATGGTTTTACAAATGTTAATTGTAGAGTCTCTCCATCCCAAGAGTTGCAGACATATCATCCTGTAAGGTACATCAACAGCCCCCATCTAAAAATGCCCCTCTAACTGTAGAGGACACAAATGGCAGGCAAAATAAAACTGCACTGAATATAAATGCTGTTATCACTGTCATCATGTATAACATCAAGACCTCCAGTAATTTGCTTTCTCACTCACTTCAGGGATTCTAATAATACTAAAGCAGGAAATAAGTGAAAGCAATAAGGGCGAGCAGTTCTTCTGTATAATACCAGGAAAAAAGAAAATGATGCAGCCTGTGCCATAACACAGGTCGCACTGATGCATTTCTATTTTCATCTGGTTAACATTTTACTGTGAAAGGTACAGTCGGAGAGGGAATTGTGCTAAAATGCAGTAAATGTTACAGTTTCTTCAAGGCTTTCCTGCATCACTAACTTCAGGACTGTACTGTGTCCTTGTATAAAGCACCGTGGTAATTTCTTTAAAGGGTAAGAAAGAAGGAACAGTGATGGTTAAAGAATGTGCAAGCATATTTGAATAACGATAAAATAATTACATGTTCAATAAAGTTTTACTTGTCAGACTCTAAATATGAAGAATGCTTCAGAATAAAGTCAAATAGTCAAGATCAGAATTGCCAAAGATAAGCAGTCAGAGGTTAACATTAGAGATTCAAAAGTAACCTGAAATAAAGTGAAAATGACATGAAAAAAATAAAGACCTTTAAAATGAAAAAAAAAAAAAAGGGAGACCTGTAGGATATAAATTAAGTGGGTCGCTGCAGCACTTAGGCACAAGAGACCAAAGACAATATTCCAGCAGTGTCAACATATGTAAAAACTCTAAAAGTGATGCAACACAAAGTACTAAAAAACAAATATGTCATATGGTTTCACTTAATAATCGTATTTTAAGTCTGTTAAGACAGCTTATATCGCATAAATTCTTTCCAACAATTCTTGCATACTTCCCTTTCTCAAGGCAGCATGGGAGATTGTCGCACCTGCTTTCATTATGTTGCTTTTTTATCTTTCTGTCCTACTGTTTACATACCTCTCAACTATTCAGATTTTTTCCAAATATGTGGATTTTTGCCTCATATTTTTTCTTCCATATACATTGTGTGGTTTTCTAGCATAAGTCTTAGGACTGAAGTCACTAAATTATGACGTTTTAATTTTTTAGACTTCGCATCCTTCAGCAAATTCATGCTAAGATATATCATGTTGTTTTAGCAATTTTCTAATTTTTAAAGTTTGTCCCTGTTTCTGGACCTTTGCCCCCCACACCACACCACATTACTTTGCTTTATCCAGATTTATTGGGCTAAGAGGTTCTGAGGTATATAATTTTTAGGCAGAAGTTTTAAGCAGTTTACACAGTTTTTTTACTCATCCAGTTACTGAAGCAGCAATTAATGCAGAAACTTTACATGGGACAATGTGAGCGAAGATTAGAATGTGTGTGTGTGTGTGTGTGTGTGTGTGTGTGTGTGTGTGTGTGTGTAGGGGGATAGTGAAGAAGAGTAGTTACTACAGGTGGATTAGATACCTAATAAAAGTAGGAAAAATTGTTGTTTTTGCTGGCACGGTCACAACAGAAAGTCTGCAGGAAAAAGTAAACTTACCTGTTTGTAACCTGTGTGTGTTATGTATTCACTATATAACTTTTCTGTTTAATATGTTTTAAGTATTGTCTTGATAACTTTTCTGTTTATTGTTTTGGAGCTTTTCTCCCAGGGCCTCCGCTGAAAATGGACATGCATCCAGTTGGACTATCCCGGTCAACAAATGTAAAATAAAATAAATAAATAAAAATAAAATACCTGCTTGTATTTACATTTAGACACTTGTAGTTCATTAAACATATCTTAGAGCTATTATTAAAGTGTTATTAATTCAATTGTAGCCAAAGTCAGGGGTATTAGATATTAAAATGGCTGCAGGAGTTTAAACATGCACAATAAATCCCCACATGATATCAACAGTAGCAAACAAAGGAATAATTGTATATAAATAGATTTAGATCAGAGTTTTTTGATAAATTTGAATTGTCAGGTATTCTGAAATAATGGAGAATTCTTAAAGCAGATGCTAGTATTGCTTTGTTCATACCTATTAGATCCACTAGATGAACAGGAATTTAAAAGGGAGTTTTTTCACTGATGCTTGAATTGCATTTCTGAACAGAGTTTCTTGTTTTATGTCAAATATTGTAGTGTTAAAGTACCATCGATGTTTGACTTCATGAAATGGTAGATGACAGTTTCAGTACAGGTTGCAAAACTGCTGCGTTTCTTTCAGTATGCTTAAGCTTCTCTGATTCTCACCAGTGTCAACAATTTCTAAGAGCTATTTACTCACAGCAAATGCTGTTTTACCAATCAGTACAACCCCCCCCCCAAAGATCATTATTTTTCTTGTTGTTGTCTTGTTAATAACACTGCAGAAGAGTTTAAAGACATCAGTAGCAGTGTAAGCAGCTAAAAACAGAGTTCTGGGCAGCAGTTTAAATTAGCAAAAGCATGCAAACCACTAAAGACTGTCAACAGAAACTGGTAACTGAAGTGACTGTGACATCAAGAAGGTTAACAAACAAAATAAAAAGTGAAGTAAAAGGGAGTGCGACTGTGAAAACTCAGGAGAATGAAAGTAGTGTCATGGTCAGAAGTTGGAGTAGTAGATGGTAATGGCAACTGAAAGAGAACTTTTCACTTACCCTAGAGAGAAAAATTGGACAAATACATTCTGAGATTCTTAGTTTAAGTGGGTGGGTCCCTATATATATATATATATATATATATATATATATATATATATATATATATAAATAAAGAGACAGAGCGAGAAAGAAATAAGGTAGCAGGAAATAGAAGATGCTTAACCAGGCATACAGAGGAAATAGCTGATATGCAAAATGGCCCATACCTCTGAACTGTACTTTATTATGAGGCACTTTTCTCATTTTGAGTCTTAAAAAGTCCATGTTCCTGTATTTAGGAGTATAGATTAAAATTGCTTTTTATGGCAGGTAAGAGTATGTTGGAAGAGACTAAACAAAATATAATATAAAAAATGAGAAACTGGAAACTCTTATGGAGTGGGTTAGTTTAAGAGCTGGGGAAACTTTTTTTTTTGTACTGGTAGCTGTTACTTTATTTTATGTTTTTTTTCTCCTTCTCTCAAATCCTTGTAAGGACTGGGGATGGAGAGATTAAATTAAGGGATGGGTGTTGTTACTGCAGCTAATCGAATGCTTTTGTTGTGTTTTTAAATTACACTCTGCATGGGCAGATATGAGTGGAATGGACATGTCTGCTTGTTGACGAGAAGACACAAAGAGCCATTTTCGCATCTTTGTATGTTAAGCATGTTGGGAGTTTTTTGGCTAATGTGAAGTGTATTTTTTTTTACTTTTGCTTCTGTTCAGGACTGGGACAAAAATGTTTTAATTTTCTAAAATGTGTTATGACTAAAGGCAGGAGTCTGACTGCTTGTAATAATGTTGATGTGGTTGTACAGGTGGAGGCAGAAAATAGTAATTGTCCACTGTTTCAGGTTGTACAAATTCTGAAAAGTAAGCAGATGCAAACTATTGATTCTCTGACTAATGGTTTCCTTTCACAACTCTACTAATGTTTGCAGTGTAGTATCTAATGAGGTATTAAATAAGGATGGTGGGAGTAAAAATCTAGATTTAGTGACTGTTAATCCAGCAGTGTGGAGCGGTGGTGATTCCCACTGGGTCCCCTCCTTGTGTTATAGGGGTTAAAAGAGGTTTATGTTTTACTGGAGAAGGAAGAAGAGCTTTGGGTGGGTCTACTGAGATTGCTAGGGTTGACGATTTTTTTCAGCCTAAGTTGAAGTGCATGACAATGAAGATCTATCTCAGTCCAGGTTGAAAGGTTGTGAGAAACAGTTTTTTTTGAATGGTGAATCCTTGCTTAAAGAGTCTGCAATATTCTGTCTTGTAAGGATAAAGTTCCTGTTTTTTTTTTTTGGGGGGGGGTGTAAGATGTATGATATTTTGGTTTTGTTGAAAAGATTGTTTTTAAGGGGGAAGAAGCATGATGCGGTAGTAGTTGCTGCAGGGGGCAATGATGTAGGTAAGACTAAAGTACCACTGTTTTGTAGTTTTATTGATGAAATTATTAAATTAAGGAGAGAGAGATGTTTTGAACTGGTTTTGTATGATGGTGTGCAGCCTTATTGTTTTAGCAATATTTTTAGCAGAGTGGCAAGAAGTTTTGCTCATATTTAGCGGTTTGAATAGTGTTAAGTGTGTATATTTATGGGAAGAGAGGTCCATGGTTAGGAACTTACTTGAATATGATGGTAGATGTTTAAATTATTTTGGAAACAGATTCATATTGAAGAATGTCTTTGTTGCTGTCAGTTCTTTTTTATTTTGTACAAGGTACTTTGAGAGTTACTAGTAGTAATATTAAGGATATGGGAGTGGGACTCTTGTTGTGCAATACTTGGAGTTTGAATAATAAATCACAGTATTTGGAGGCTAGGGTATTGGGTGGTAGCTATCAAATGGTTACAGTTATTTAAACATAGTTTTCTGACAAATTTTAATAAGATGATGAAATGCAGAAGTGGTAGAGTGTCTGTTTTTGTATTACAGAGTATTGTTTCTAGTGTTTGTAATATAGGTTGTGATTTTGAAATTATCTCTGTGAATCTTGGTTGAAGAAAGAATTTAAAATGGGTCTGTTTTCCAGACCCCCGCATCAGGATAAGTTTGAACTGGTTAATTTTAATAAGATTATTAGTTCTTTGTTTGCAGAAAAGTTTGAAGTGAGAGCAGGAAGCCTAATTGCTCCTTTTATTAACTGGGCTAATTATAAAACTAATTTAGGACCCATGGGAGATTTCATAAATAAGTAAAGTATATGGGTATTCTCAGACTGAGTCTTCTCCCAGTATGGGTATTACAACTTTAGGTATTATTTGGGTTAAAAACCTGGACATTATTGAGGGTTGTGAGATTTGTCATGAATTAACTATTTCTGACCATTTCTGGGTTTCTTGGATTTATAATGTTAAGCCTATCAGAACTGTAGATGTATAGATATGCCTTTTATAGGGTAGATTATGACAGAATTAGGAATATTGTTACTAAATGGGACTTATGAGTGTGATTGGTTCAAGCCATAATGGGGCAAGTTTTTTTTTTTGTCATATGATTTGATTGAGGGTTTTTTCCCCTTAATTCCTTGTAAATTTATTTATAAGTCCCCCAGTGGAATATTGCTCTGCAAAGGTTGTGTAATAGAACCAGGTAATTGTGGAGAAAGGATTAAAGGTGTCATAGTAGTAAGAGTTTGGAGAGGTACAAGAGTAAACTGTAGGTTTAGGAAAATGATGAGGAGTGTGTGGTGATGGTATGAGAAGAACTTACCCTAGCAATGTAGTTTTGAGTAAGAATTTTTATAGTCATCTCAATATGTACACAGATGATATAAATGCAGGTTTATCTTTAAGAATCTAGGCTATTTAGAGAGTGATGTTATGTGGTAATGATGCATTGGTTGTTGCTGATAGTAGTTATATGTAGTTGGTGTGTGTCCAGCTAGTTTTCCAATAAATACTAATAAGTTATCTAGGGTAATGAGCATAAGATCTGCTGCTGGCCCTGATGGCATAAACTGAGTTTTTTTTGTCAGTTCTTATTAAAGAAATTGCTTCTTGCTTGTGTCATTTGTTTCAGAAATCAATGTAGTTTGGTTATATGCAGGGTATTTGAAAATTGGCTTATTTTGCCAGTCCCAAACGATGGTGATTCTTCCATTATTGAAAATTATAGGTCTATCAGTCTTGCTAGTTTTTTGGGGCAGTGTTTTGAAAAAGTAATTTCTGAATATATTACTGAAGTTTTGTGATAGCTGGGATGTTTTGGCTTGTAGGGCTTGTCTTTCTAATTTGCTCTCCTTTTTATCGCACTTTATGGAAGGAGTTGGATGATGGCTTGTTTGTGTATATTTTATATTTGGATATGTTCAAAACATTTGATACTATGCCACATAGTAAGGCTGTTTTATTGATTCTGGGTTATGGTCTAAATTGTTATGTGGTTCCGTAAGTTAATAATTGATCGGACAGAAATATAGTGTCAGGTTAGGACATCATTTGTCTGATGAGTAGGAAATGAAATCAGGTGACCCACAGGGTTTTTTGTTGGGGCCCATTCTTTTTGATGCATTTATGTGTAGTTTTCCTAATGACAACAGGGTTTGGCTGAATAAATATGCTGATGACCAAAAATTGGCTCAGCTCTTTGTAATAAATAGCACCTGTGTAATGCAGTTTGGGTAGACAATATTTTATATCCTGATGCTTTAGATAATTTGAAGATTAAAGAGGTGGAATTTACTAAAGACTTGAGGATAAAGACTGATAAAGTGTGTCTCAAAGCATAAACATTATGAATATTATAAGGAACTGTTAGTGTGATTTTAGCCTTGTTGTTCGTAGGGATAAATTGGTTTTATTGCCAATTTACAACATTTTAATTAGACCTATAACTGAATACTGTGGATCTAGTTGTGCATATAATAACTCATAATTAAATAGATTGGAAATAATTCACAGGCATTTTACTAGGAGGATCTGTGGAATAAAGGGCCTCAGATATGAGTAGGATAATGTATTTATCATTACATACTATCAAATATAGTTACTTAGACGCCACTCAGTATTTGTTTTTAAATGTTTTAGGGATACAAATCTTGGTGACATAATTGGAATTAACAGTATTGGTCATTCATTTGAGACTAGAAATATAAATGGTGTGAATCAAAAATTGTTAAGACTTCTGGGTAGTATAGCTCATTTTTGGTAGGTTTTATATTTGGTGGAATAATACTGCACTTAATATTATAGGTTCATAGGTAGGTACTAGGCTATCGGCCCTGGGGCCTATACAAGCCCAGCCAAAAAGATACCCTGGCTTTTGCCACCCAAGAAAATTATTTTCCTGTGCCACTGTCGAGCAGAGCCACAGAGGTGATCCCCATGGTGAATTTCCTATTTCCCATCCAATTATCAAGATTTTTCTTGAAGAGTGCTAATGAGGAGCTTTGTTTGATATAGATACGTAGTTTATTTCAGAGTATGGGAAGTCTCTGGGACAGGAATCTATCCCTCCGGCATGTTCTGTTTATTGTGGTGACAAGGTTTAGGTCCCTAGAGCGTGTAGCTCGGAGAGATTGGGATTTCTTTAAGTGGAGCATGTCCAACAGCTCTGGGTTTGACATAACTTTGTATGTTAGGCAGAGATCACCTCTGCATAGGCGATATGCGATGGAGTAAAGCTGGAATTTTTTGAGACTGTCTGCGTAGGGCATCTGTTTGAGGATGGTAATCATCTTTCTGAGGTATTTCTGTGGCCTTTCCAGTTGTTGTAGATGCCTTGTGAGGTACATACCAAAAGGGGCGTTGTACTCTGTAATGGGTCTAATGAGTGATGAGTAGAGGGGAACAATGACCTCTCTTTTTCTGGCTGAGAAACCTTTTGTGATGAGGTGTGCCATGTAGAAGGATTTCCTGACTACTGTGGCGATGTGATTATCAAAGGAGAGACTACTGTCCACCTGTGTCCCAAGGTCTCTTATCATATTTTTGGTGTTAAGTATACCGCCTATGTTGTAGTTCATGGGTACAGAGTTTTTACCAAAGGGGATGACAGTGCACTTTTTGGCATTGAGCTTGAGGCCATGGCTTTGACACCAGGCATCTGTCTCAGTGAGGCCCTTTTGTAGGATGTCCACATTGTTAGGAGTTTCGATTATGGCTCCTAGTTTGCAGTCATCTGCGAACTTCGTTAGCCAAAGACCTTCTGTGTTAGCCTGTACTTCAGAGAAGTTGATACCAAACAGGAGGGGACCCGGGAATGAACCCTGTGGTACTCCACTTGTCACTGGTCTGAAGTCGGATTTGGAGTCTGCTACTGTCACAGTGTGGGTTCTGACAGTGAGCCAGTTGGCAACCCATCTTGTAACATAGGGATTTATACCTAGTTTAGTGAGTTTATCTATAATTCCAGAGTGGGAGATGGTGTCGAAAGCCTTGGCAAGATCTAGATAGGCTGTGTGAACCACCTTACCCTTGTCTACGCTTTGGTGACTGCTTCAAAGAAGTCTATCAGGTTTAGGAGACATGATCTGCCTTTTGCAAACCCGAACTGGGTGGGGTCCAGAGTTTGGAGATTACCAATGTCTTTGTTTATAAGTTCCGTGATGATACGTTCCATGGCCTTGCAGACCAGGCTTTTCAGGCTAATGGGGCGGTAGGCTAATGGGGCGGTAGCTCCCGGGGTCCGTGGTGGCTCCCCCCTTGTGGAGTGGGATAACTGTCGCTGTGCGTCATTCAGCAGGCACAAAGCCTGAGGTGAGGCTATGATTGAACATGGTACTTAGGTGGGGTGCCAGTTCATTCTGTAGTTCATGTAGAATGCAGCCTGGGATGTTGTCTAGTCCCATGGATGCTGTGTTCTTGGCTTTGGAGAGTGTGGTTTTCACCTGTGCAGCCGTGATTACAGGAACTTTGCATTCTTTTGGTATAGAGATGGGCTCTTTAGGGGGTGAGAGGGGGTAAAGTTAGCACTGGCAATATCAGTTGGGTCTGTATATTTAGTGCCATTGTGCTGTAACTCAGAGCAGATCTGAGTGTTGCCATTGAGATTCTTGACATAGCTGTAGAATGCTTTGTGGTTGTCTTTAGAATCAGTGGCGATTTTGTTTTCGTAACTAGCTTTGGAGGATTTTGTCAGGGATCACAGCTTCTTACTGAGGCTGACCAGGGAGCTCCTCCACTCATGGGATTTTACTGTCTTTTGCAACAGTTTCTTCCTTCTGTTTTACAGGTTGTTTATGACAGGGGACCACCAGATTAGCTTCCTTTTTTTGAAGGATAGCGTCTTGGTTCTGTTTGGGATAGCAATGAGGCGTTGACTTCAGGTGTGAAACACCGGTCACTCATGTTGGTAATGACTAGATCTAGGATATTGTTGCCTCTGGTGGGGGTGTGGATAAGTTGATCCAGGGCATTGGAGTTTATAAATTCCAGAAAGCGTTGAGCGAAGGAGTTGGTACAGGAGTAGTTTTCCCAGTTAATGGTGGGGTAGTTGAAATCGACCCATTATTAGGGTGTTTGGTTGAACCCTAATATTTTTCAGTACATCAAGAAAAGAGGAGTGGGAATCCTGGGACATGGTGGGCGATCTGTAGCAAGCTACAATTTGGATGGCAGTTTTACCAAGAGTTAGTTGCACTTGGATAACCTCGGCTGCATTATGCTGAGCAACTAGCCTGAAGGTGTGGATATCCTTAATGAATATGGACACACCTCCGCCTTTGGTGTTCCAGTCCAGGTTACATGGCCGAAAAGTGTGGTATGAGTTATAGCTAGTAGTGCAGGGGTGCTCTCTAGAGCCTTGAACCAGGTCTCAGTTACTGCACAGATATTGATGTTTTCCATTTTAAGGAGTGCCTCGAGTGAGTGCATTTTGAGATTTAGACTTCTAGCATTGAGTAGCAACACCCTCAGTTTTTGCTTGCCTGTTCCTGTTGCGGTGGTGAATTTGTCATTTGAACCTTGCCTAAAAAGGCACTATAGGGGTGGCAAAAACCTTAGCCAGTATTTGGAATCCCAGGTGTGACAGGTGCAGGCCATCTCTGGCAAAGCATCGTGGTCTGTCGACCATGTCATCCCAAGCAGACAGATACTGGATCCCTTTAGAATGGCACCAGAAGCTTAGCCAATTGTTTGTCAGTCATTTTGTCCTTGTACTGCGGCGGCATTCTGGGTGATGGCAGAATGCTACTCAAGGCTAGGGTCATACCTGCCTGGGCTACAAGATCCGAGAGCTCTTCCATGTCTCTTTTCATGTAGTCCAGAGAGGTACGTCTCAGGTCATTCACGCCAACATGGACAATGACCGAGTCATATTTGTACTTGTTGTGGAGTGACCTGAGTGCGTGGGTTATGTGGCGGATCCTGACACCCGACAGGCAGCTGACAGTAACCTTCTCCTTGTTTAGCCTGGTGAGTGGGACATCAGTGTGCCTGACTATAGAGTCACCTATGACTAGTGTGTTGGGTACGTTATTTTGCATTATTGGCTGTGTTTTAGTGGCACACTGAGTATGCGGGCTATGTGTCATTTGGGTTGTGTTGGTGGGTGGAGGTTGCTTGCATTTCTGCTTTGGAGGTCTCTCTTGCTTGAGCAGATTATTATTGAGAGCCTCCGCGAATGTTTTTGTGTTTCTATGTGTGGATTTTGGTGGTGTAGATTTAGTGAGACTATGTGATGAGTGTGGTGTGGTGCAAGTGTTTACCTTCTCTTCTTGACTGTCAAGTTCAATCTTGATTGGAGAGAGCTTTACCTCCAGTTTGGCTAGATAAGTGCATCTCTCACAGGTTGTAGTGTTGGGTGGTAGGAGGAGAGGGTTGTCTGTGTACATGAGGCAATTTCTACATTGCCCCAAGATGCCCAGATTCATCAGATAGACAGGAGAGAACACGGGGAGCTGACCCTTGGACATGCCTGAATACAAAACTATTTTCCTCTAGATAAGTGAGAAAAGTGAGTACAAGAGCTGTTTTTCTCTAAGCAAGTGAGGAAGGTAAGTACCAAAACTGTTTTCCTCTAGGTAATGAGGAAGGTTGAGTGCTGCAGTAATTAGTAGGTTATTTAGTGCTTACAAGTTCTGAACAAGTGCTGATCACGAATAAGCAAATTCAAGTGCTAAAACTAAGACTCTGTATCTGGACTAAACTAGTTACAGGAAAGGGGGGAAACAAGTGCAAATGCGGGCTTTTATATCAGAAAGTTGAGAGAGATGGAAAAACTGCCCAAACGGCCAATAGCTACAATTTCTGGGCCAGAGCCACTCCTTATGTGGTAGATAGGTTACCTAGTGCTTACCACTCCCACTGATAAGCTAGAAGGCTTCCTTCCAACACAGAAAGCTTGGGGGGGCTCAGAAGCTTACATACAGTCCTGGATGCAGCAAATCTGATTCTGGGCTACACTAGTTACAGGAAAGGTGTATGTGTGTGTGTGTGTGTGTGTGTGTGTGTGTGTGTGTGTATATATATATATATATATATATATATATATATATATATATATATATATATATATATACATACATATGCAGAAAAGTAGACTAAAACAGTCTGGATCAATTATTTCTTTTAAAAATAGTTCAGATTTTTTTTTCGGTTGTTCTAAAGTTTTTGATCCAATTTATTATGGTGGTAAATTCTTTATAGGCCTTACAAGGCATTGAACTTGTCTTGAGAGCATCAAACATTGTTTTTGGATAGTAAGGTACAAGGAGCGAAAATGTTTTAGCCCTTTTAGCTTTTTATACTGGTCAGGCATATTTTTATCAAGCAGAGGAGAACTTGTAAACAATATTTAATAAGGAATTGATGGAATTTATCTAGAGGGGATGCGAAGAGAAAAAGCTGATCCTTCCAATAGAACAAGGTGGTTTAGAATTACCTGATTTGAAGGAATATTTTAAAGCTACACAGTTAAGGCTCATATGCATAACACCTGCAGAAGGTTATAATTTAAAATGGAAAGGGGTGATGGTGAAGCAGGGGAGAATTTCAAGAATTGGAGAATGGGATTTTGGATGCAGATCCTGAAGGAAAATAATAAGCATACAGAACATTAAAGTCAAAGTTGCTTAACATGTTCTAAGAACTAAGCCAACATGAGAATGGAGAAAGAAGATTTTACTAGTATGGATGACTGCAAGTAGTGGGTACAGAAAATAAGCAAGAGGGGGCTGGAATTTGCTGGAGAAAACTGTCAAAGAAACCAAGGTACTGGGAGCAGGTACCTGAAGGAAAGGTAATAAAATGAGACGAGGCCAAGAAGACATTTGGACTTAAGGCTAGATACTGACTTCCCTACCAGGGATTGATATTAGAGTATAGGTAAAAAGAAAGGGATAGGGGTCTCTTGCATGAAAGATGTGCTCTGTTAGTGTTTTTAGTTGAATGTAGAACAGAAGCTATTGTTAAAAATGGATAATTAGTATTGCATATAAAATATTGCATGATAACTATAAGAATCAGAGGAGGTTAGAAATGTTTGGGAAGAAAGGATGGAAAAGCAGTCTACAAGAGAACAGTGTGTGTGTGTGTGTGTGTGTGTGTGTGTGTGTGTGTGTGTGTGTGTGTGTGTGTGTATGTGTGTGTGTGTGTGTGTGTATATATAAGGCTAGGGCTGTGGTAGTGAGGGTCGGAACTTTGAATGTTGGCAGTATGACTGGTATAGGGAGAGAGCTAGCTGATATGATGGACAGAAGGAAGGTTGGTATATTGTGTGTGCAAGAGACCAGATGGAAGGGGAGTAAGGCTAGGTGTATCGGAGGTGGGTTCAAATTGTTTTATCATGGTGTAGATGGGAGGAGAAATGGCGTAGGAGTTATTCTGAAGGTACAATATGCAAAGAGTGTTTTGGAGGTGAAAAGGGTGTCGGATAGAGTGATGTTTATGAAGCTGGAAATTGATGGTGTAATGATTAATGTTGTTAGTGCATATGCTCCACAAGTTGGGTGTGCAATGGATGAGAAAGAAAAATTTTGGAGTGAATTGGATGAAGTGATAATGACTGTACCCAAGGGTGAGAGAGTGGTGGTTGGAGCAGATTTAAATGAGCATGTTGGTGAAGGGAACAGTGGGGATGAGGAAGTGTTGGGTGGGTATGGTGTTAAACAAAGGAATGCAGAAGGTCACATGGTAGTGGATTTTGCGAAAAGGATGGATATGGCTGTGGTGAATACGTATTTTAACAAGAGGGAGGAGCATAGGGTGATATACAAGAGTGGAGGAAGATGCACACAGGTGGATTATATCTTATGTAGGAGGGCCAGTTTGAATGAGATTGGAGACTGTAAAGTGGTGGCCGGAGAAAGTGTAGTTAGGCAGCATAGGATGGTGGTTTGTAGGATGACGTTGATGATCATGAAGAGGAGGAGGAATGTGAGGGCAGCACCAAGGATCAAATGGTGGAAATTGAAAAAGGGTAATTGTGAGGTGGAGTTCAGGGATGAATTAAGACGGGCACTGGGTGGCAATGAAGAGTTACCAAATAGCTGGGTAACTACAGCAGAGCTAGTAAGGGAGACAGCTAGAAAGGTGCTTGGTATCACATCAGGACAGAGGAAGGACGACAAGGAGACATGGTGGTGGAATGAGGAAGTACAGAAGAGTATACAGGCAAAGAGGTTGGCAAAGAAGAAGTGGGATTGTCAGAGAGATGAAGAAAGTAGACAGGAGTATAAGGAGATGAGGTACATGGCAAAGAGAGAGGTGGCGAAGGCTAAGGATAAGGCATATGAAGAGTTGTATGAAAGGTTGGACACTAAGGAGGGAGAAAAGGACCTGTACCAATTGGCTAGACAGAGGGACCGAGCTAGGAAAGATGTGCAGCAGGTAAAGGTGATAAAGGATAATGAGGGAAACATGCTCACAAGCGAGGAGAGTGTGTTGAGGAGATGGAAAGAGTACTTTGAGATGTTGATGAATGAAGAGAATGAGAGGGAGAGAAGGTTGGATGATGTAGGGATAGTGAATCATGAAGTACAATGGATTAGCAAGGAGGAAGTAAGGATAGCTATGAAGAGAATGAAGACTGGAAAGGCTGTTGGCCCAGATGACATACCTGTGGAAGCATGGCGGTGTTTAGGTGAAATGGCAGAGGAGTTTTTAACCAGATTGTTTAATGAAATCTTGGAAAGTGAGAGGATGCCTGAGGAATGGAGAAAAAGTGTTTTGGTACCGATTTTTAAGAATAAGGGTGATGTGCAGAGCTGTAGTAACTACAGAGGGATTAAACTGATCAGTCACAGCATGAAGTTATGGGAAAAAGTAGTGGAAGCTAGGTTAAGAAGGGATGTGTTGATTAGTGAACAGCAGTATGGTTTCATGCTGGGAAAGAGCACTACAGATGCGATGTTTGCTCTGAGAGTGTTGATGGAGAAGTACAGAGAATGTCAGAAGGAGTTGCATTGTGTTTTTGTATACTTGGAGAAAGCGTATGACAGGGTGCCTAGAGAGGAGTTGTGGTATTGTATGAGGAAGTCAGGAGTGTCGGAGAAGTATGTAAGAGTGGTACAGGATATGTACGAGGGTAGTGTGACAGCGGTGAGGTCTGCGGTGGGAGTGACGGATGCGTTTAAGGTGGAGGTGGGGTTACATCAAGGATCAGTTCTGATCCCTTTCTTATTTGCAGTGGTGATGGACAGGTTGACAGATGAGATCAGACAGGAGTCCCCATGGACTATGATGTTTGCAGATGCATTGTGATCTGTAGTGAGAGTTGTGGACAGGTGGAGGAGACCCTGGAGAGATGGAGATATGCTCTAGAGAGAAGAGGAATGAAGGTCAGCAGGACTAGGACAGAATATATGTGTGTGAATGAGAGGGAGGATAGAGGAATGGTGAGGATGCAAGGAGTAGAGGTGGCGAAGGTGGATGAGTTTAAATACTTGGGGTCAATAGTTTAGAGTAACGGTGAGTGTGGAAGAGAGGTGAAGAAGAGAGTACAGGCAGGATGGAGTGGGTGGAGAAGAGTGTCAGGAGTGATTTGTGACAGACGAGTACCTGTAAGAGTGAAAGGGAAGGTCTACAAGAGGGTAGTGAGACCAGCTATGTTATATGGGTTGGAGACAGTGGCATTGACAAAAAGGCAGGCGTTTGAGCTGGATGTGGCAGAGTTAAAGATGTTAAGATTTGCACTGGGTATGACGAGGGTCAGCCCAGGTTGGAAGGTTTGGAGACAAAGCCAGAGAAGCAAGATTACGTTGGTTTGGACATGTGCTGAGAAGGGATTTGGAGTATATTGGGAAAAAGATGCTAAGGATGAAGCTACCAGGTAACAGGAAAAGAGGAAGGCCTAAGATAAGGTTTATGGATGTGGTGAGAGAGGACATGCAGGTGGTTGGTGTGACAGAGCAAGATGCAGAGGACAGGAAGAAATGGAAACAGGTGATCCGCTGTGGCATATATATATAGCTTCCTAGCATGCAACAAATTCCAGAAGATTTAGGATCTTTGCTTGTAAGTGTTTGTATAGGTATTTTTATACCCCAAGCAGACTTCAAAGAATTTTCCTCAGGTATTTAGCAAATGTTGAAGGTGTGAAGGGGAAGAAAGAGGTAACTGAGAACATATGTTAGAAGTCTAGATTTAAAAAAACTCCCTATAGATTACTCAGAAATATTGAGTGAGCAAGTGGCTGTAACTAAGAAAATTATTCTTTTGAGCTGCAACACAGGATCTGAATTGCCTAAACATAGTAAGGCGTCATTAAGTTTAAAGCTGTTGGCTGCCAAATAAGCAGTTACTAGAAAATGCAAGTCAAAGTCTAAACAAACTCTGTTTGAAGTATTGACTGTTATAAAAGACATAAAATAACTGTAAGAGGAATGTTTAGAAAAGGGACAAAGCAAATTACGTAGAATTTAATGGAAATTGTGGGGGCAATACATACAGAATAATGTTCCAGATGAGTAGTGAGGCTTAAAGGAAGGCAGGAATTCAGCAATGTATGTAATACTGGATTGATGATAGAAGGAAAAGAAAAAAAAAATGTGACGTGTAATGTATGTAACTGGAAAAACATTTTAATATTTTTCTTTTGCTTTTCTTTTCTGTTAATGTATGTTTGCCTATATCTTAAGTGATAATTAAATAAAGGGGCTTAACAAAAATAAAGTTCATGTTCTTCACAGTTCGACATTGAAAGGGTCTGTCACAGATTTAGTGTTAGGAAGTTTTTTACTATTGTCTGTGGCAAATAGTGTATCACTTCAATTCATCAGAAGTACCTCTTTTACTGAGCTTCCTATTTCAAGTTGTCAGTAGGTACTCCACATAGTGCCCATTTGTTTCACATTTTGACAAGTAGTGTTCCACATTGTGGAGCTGGAGAGTTGAGAACCATGCAAAATGCTGAAAGCAGATGATTGAAAAATGATGGGACAGCAATTAAAATGTGAACAAATAGCAAAGAAACTGGATGAACCTAAAGACGGTTAGGCAGAGATAACTTGAGGTTTGTAGCAGTGCCTGAACAAACAGAAAGGAATGATTGTAAAAGAGTTCATGAGAAAATGCCTCATTAGATGGACTGGCCTTCCTATTGCTGATATTGAAATAGAAGCACGGCCGGCCTTAGGCATAGGCGAACTAGGCGACCGCCTAGGGCGCCGTGCAGGCCGGCCTCAAAAGGGCGCAATCCACGGATCGTCGGAGTGAAGCCAACAGACACCAACGTTTATTTATTTATTTATTTATCACTGCCCTAAGACTACAATTGCGCCCTCCCCAGCATCAGAAGGGCGCAATTTACAGAGCGGAGTTCTGTGAGGACCCCTAACCTGGAAGCCAAACAGAGTAACAGACAACAACGTTTTTTTTTTTTATTTCACGCTGCCTAAAGACTACAATTGCGGTCTCCCCAGCATTCTGATGCTGGCTGGGGAGGGCGCAATTGTAGTCTTTAGGGCAGCGGACTGTGAAATAAAAAAAAAAAAAAAAAAGAAACGTTGTCTGTTCGGCTTTTCCAGGTTAGGGGTCCTCATTAACTCCATCTGTAAATTGCACCCTTCTGACAGAAGGGCGCAATTTACAGAGCGGAGTACTAGTATGTGTGTGTGTGTGTTAGCGCGGCGCGCTTGGGGGCAGGAGGTAATGCTTAATGTCACTTCACCAAATGACACAGCTTCAAACAGCTACAATTTAAGGTTAGAGGTCTGGATATTCTCACAAACTGATGCCAAAGCTCCTCCTAGTCTGGAAATTAGGTTCCCCTCATCTCTGAACTAGCTATTAGTTGATCTGGTACCCCACTCACAAGACATCTGAATCATAAGCAGTGAATTTTTGGTGTGTGCATATAAATAACGTTTTGTATTTTGAGTGGGATGGTAGCATTCTTGAGGAAAACCAGGATATTATCCCGTTGTCACCTGTATGTAGCTTCTGTGGAATCTAAGGCATCAATATACAGCAAACCTCCAAAAGATAAAATTGGACCATTCGTGAATATTCTATATAATTTCTTCCTAGGTTTCCTACATTGATAAACGTTTTTTTTTTATCTTTTAAAATATCTGTGAGCTCTTTTTTTCTGATTTCGTTCACGTGAATTCAGGAGTTTTCAGCAATCCCAAGCATGGCTTATATAGTAGATAATCAAAGCTTCAGCAAATATTTCCAACAGTATTCGGTGCAATACATAAGTGATATCTGACTTTACCAGAATGATAAACAGGAAATGTGCAGAATCTCTTAGGTCTAGAGAGTGTCCTTAATTCTTAAAATGAACAAGTGTTACTTGCTTTCATGCATTCCTGCTTAAAGCAGATTTGTTGTTATTTATGTGTGTGTGTGTGTGTGTGTGTGTGTGTGTGAGAGAGAGAGAGAGAGAGAGAGAAAGATTAAAAACTTAGAAAGTTCAAACAAGGTTTGCATTAGCATTAATTTTTATGTAGGATATGAAGTCTGAAAGTCAAATGTCTGTCATTTTCTAACTTCAATGTTTAATGACTTGCCACTAATTTGCCCGAAAACCAAAATTTTATATAAAAAAAGGGACCAAAACTATGAGGCATAAATCTGGACATTCTGCAAAAATCTGTACAATTGAGAGGTATGGATATGTGTGTTTTGCATGGATGGGTTCTGTACTGTTTGTACATATACATAGGAAGAATACAAAAAAAATGTTTGCAAATCGCAATTTCTATTTGTTTAGCTGTTATTATCATTTAAAAGTATCCATCTACATTCAGCTGAAAAGGGTTAAGATTGGTTGTGGTCAGTTTATATTTATTTATGTATACATTATGTATATAGTTATGCTTTTAACTATGTATTTTTATCTCAGGACTAAGTGAGACAGCAATTTACTGAGCAAACCTCTCTAAAAGTAATTACAATAATAAAAAAAAAATCCCAAAGAAAACAGATATTGTGTCCCTAAATACAGTGGGCTGCCCCACACCCTACATATGGGGATAGGGAGAATATTCCATTACTTAAGCCCCCCAACTCAGATCAGCTTATGGTGAAGAAGTGCACCCATAGCAGATAAAAAATGTTTTCTGGTATTGTGGATTACTGAAAATGAATGATAATGCATCTGTATCAGACACACTGTCATTCATTCATCCTTTCATAGGTTCATGGGTTTATAGGTAGGTACTAGGCTATCGGCCCGAGGGCCTACGTAAGCCTAGCCAACAAGGTTCCCTGACTTACGCCACCCAAGAAAGTTATTTTCCTGTGCCACTGTCGAGCAGAGACACAGAAGTGATCCCCGGGGTGTATTTCATATTTCCCATCCACTCATCAAGAGTTTTCTTGAAGAGTGCTAATGAAGAACTTTACTTGACATAGATGGGTAGCCTGTTCTAGAGTATGGAAAGTCTCTGGGACAGGAATCTATCCCTCCAGCATATCCTGTTTATTGTGGTGACAAGGTTTAGGTCCCTAGGCATGTAGCTTGGAGGGATTGGGATTTCTTTAGGTGTAGCATGTCCAACAGCTCTGGGTTTGACATAGCTTTATATGTTAGGCAGAGATCACCTTGGAGTAGGTGATATGCTACGGAGAAAAGCTGGAGTTTTTTGAGACGGTCAGTGTAGGGCATCTGTTTGAGGCCAGTAATCCTCTTTGTTAGGTACTTCTGTGGCCTTTCCAGCTGCTGCAGATGTCATGTGAGGTACATTCCAAAAGGGGTGTTGTACTCTATAATGGGTCTAATGAGTGTCGAGTAGAGGGGAACAATGAACTCTTTTTTTCCTGGATGAGAACCCTTTTATGATGAGGTGTGCCACATAGAAGGACTTCCTGACTACTGTGGCGATGTGACTATCAAAGGACAGACTACTGTCCACCTTGGTCCCAAGGTCTCTTGTCACACATTCTGTGTTAAGTAGACTGCTGTCTATGTTGTAGTTCGTGAGTACAGAGTTTTTACCAAAGGGGATGATAATGCACTTTTTGGCACTGAGCTTGAGGCCATGGCTCTGACACCAGGCATCTGTGTCAGCGAGGCCTTTCTGTAGGATTTCCACATCATTTGGGAACTCGACTATGGCTCCTAGTTTGCAGTCATCTGCGAACTTCGTTAGCCAGAGGCTTTCTGTGTTAGCCTGTACTTCAGAGAAGTAGATACCAAACAGGATAGGTCCCAGGACTGAACCCTGTGGTACTCCACTTGTCACTGGTTTGAGGTCAGATTTGGAGTGTGCAACTTTTACAGTGTGGGTTCTGTCAGTGAGCCAGTTGGCAACCCATCTTGTGATGTAGGGATTTATGCCTAGTTTAGTGAGTTTAGCTATAATTCCAGAATGGGGGATGGTGTTGAAAGCCTTGGCGAGGTCAAGACAGGCTGTGTGAACCACCTTACCCTCATCTACGGTTTTGGTGACTGCCTCAAAGAAGTCGATCAGGTTCAGGAGGCATGATCTGCCTTTCACAAACCCGAACTGGGTGGGACCCAGAGTTTGGAGATTACCAATGTCTTTGTTTATGAGTTCCACGATGATACGTTCTATGGCCTTGCAGACCAGGCTCATCAGGCTAATAGGGCGACAGTTCCCGGGATCAGTGGTGGCTCCCCCTTTGTGGAGTGGGATAACTGTTGCTGTACACCATTTAGTGGGTGCAAAGCCTGATGTGAGGCTATGATTGAACATGGTAATTAGAAGGGGAGCCAGTTTGTTCTGAAGTTCATGTAAAATGCAGCCTGGGATGTTGTCCGGTCTCGTAGATGCTGTGTTTTTGTCACAGATATTGATGTTTTCCATTTTAAGGAGTGCCTCGAGTGAGTGCATTTTGAGATTTAGACTTAGCATTGAATAGCATCCATCCATCCATCCATCCAAACATCCAACCATGTTCCTTGCCGCAGTGTAGTTTGTGTCTTGCATGTAAAGCATCATCAGTCCAGCAGTTTGACTTGTTTTCCTAGGGTTGGCAAGTAAGTGCCCCATTTTGAAAATTGTTTTTTTTTTCCTTTCCTTAGTTGTGGGTTAGGGTCAGATGCCTTACATATATTTAGGGTATGGTCACTCTGCAAAAGATTCTACAATATTTTTGTAGAAGGCACATATCCCACAAAGACTTCTACTCTGATTGTATTTTTGTTGGGTCCCATTCACAACATTGCTTCCTGGGAGATCTATGATAATTTTAGCAAATGCCCATATGATAATGAGCATATCTCTCAACTGTCCAGATTTTTGCCTCATATTTTTGACCTATTCTTCATACAATTTGTGGTTTTCTGGCAAATCATTCAGGATTGAATTAACTAAATGTCATACATTTGAGTTTGTCTTCATGCCCTTCAGAAAATGCCTGCTAAGAAAATGGTGTTATTTTATCAACTTTCTAAGATTACAAGAGCAATATTTATAATCTGTCCCTCTTTTGCCACCTCCACTCTTTCAGGCTTTTTCCAGCTTTCTTGTACTAAGAGATTGAAAGGTATGGAGGCATGTATGTAATGCTCTGCTTGCTGAATATTTGGTGCATTTTAAGGGGGGATAGGGGATGTTCTTCATCTCACATTGCTGCAGTCCTTACATATGGGTAGTCCGCTGTCCTCGGTCGGCCCGAATACCAAAGTATTAGGCTGACGTCGGTCAAGGCGCTTAAAACTGACATCAGGACGTCAGGGTACAAATGCGCATGACCGACGTCATATCCTCAGTCTTTTTTGCCGCATGGTCCGATGCAGAAGCAGCGTTGCAAGTGCCGTTCGGCGTTCTGAAATTTTTCGAGTTCGGAGTTTCAGACCGAATCCAAGTTGGCTAAGTACCCCGTTGGGGAATATTTTGTTTTTTTCTTGCCTCAGTGTTTTACCGGATGTCAGAAAAAGTGAATAACTGTATTTCTTGTGGGAAGCAGATACCGCATAGGGATTATCATTCTTTGTGTATTCCTTGTTTGGGGCCTGAGCACGACGTTGTTGGGTGTCGCTTTTGTGCTAGGTTCAATAAGTGCACTATTAAGCGAAGGTTAGATTGTGCTAGTGGTATTCGGGAAGCGGTGCAATTATAATATGCCGTCGGATTCTCCGGCGCCCGCTTCTGCGAAGAAGCGCAGAGACAAAACAGTTAAACCCAGGCATGATGAGTCGTCCGTCCCGGACGCCGGTTCTCTAGAGGCTTCAGTGGAACTGGTGGTTCCGACGGAGACTTCTCTGGAGTCTCAGGGGGAGACTTTGATATTGCAGGATGTGGCCTCTCAGGAGGCAGGTCAGGCTGAAGGGGCTTCTCAGGTTACTGTACTCCCCTCCCTTCCTAGGGTGGTTAGGCCCTCTCCTTCTGTTTCCAAGGCTTCTCCCAGAGGCAGGCCAGGTTTAGCTTCTGTTGGGGTCACTCCTAGTTCAGCAGGGTCTGTGCCCAAGAAGCACATGCTTAAAATGGCAGAAGATTTGATTACTCTAATTAGAGGTTCTTTGCCCTCCTGATAAGAGGCCTAGGGTGGAGCCAGAGTTGGGAAGTTTTGAGCAGGCTTCGGATGTTTCAGAGTCTTCGGCTGAAGACTTGCAGGAGTACTCTCCTTATTCTGATTCTGATGCAGATGATTCTACTCCTTCTGCTTCTCCTCCAGAGGATTTTTCTTTTCAGAGACACTTCATTCTATGAGGGAACATTTTAAGTGGGAAGGTCAGGATTCTCTGATTCCCGGAAAAGGCTTAGGAATTTTGCTTTACCCCAGCATAGGCCTTGGCTATACCCCCTGTTCTGGATGTTGTGGAAGATGTGTTTGCAGAGGCTTCACTTAATCCTGATTCTCTGCCTCCTGCTCCTGTTAAACCGGATAGGTATTACAGGGTGCCTGAGGCTCATAAATATCTTTATAAGAGTCCTAGGGCGGACCCAGAAACTATTAGTCAGGGACCTAAGGGTGTCAAGGCCTCTGTTGTAAAAAATCCGGTTCCTCTAGATAAAGAGGCCAGAGTTTTGGATAGATGGGGAAAGAAGGTCTATACATCTTCTACCTTAGCTATGAGGGCTTTGAATTGCCAGTTTCATATGTTGAAATATCAAAACTTTCTTCTTTCTCAATTGAAGTCTAAGGTGGATGCTCTGGCGAAGGCATTGAGTGTAAAGAATTACAAGATTTGGTGCATGTCTCTGAACAGGTGGGTAAGCATTCATTACAATGTGGCTTTGATGCTGTGCAGGCCTCGTCTAGGGTGGCTGCCACTGGTTCAGTTCTTCGCAGGCATGCCTGGCTGAAGGATCAGAATTTATCTGACCATGTTAAGACAAGGATTTTGGATGCTCCTTTGCAGTCTGATGTGTTGTTTGGTTCACCTGTGGAGTCAGTCTTGAAGAAAATGGAAGACAAGGCTAAGTCTATGCAGGCTGTTAAAGATTTTTTGCAAGTTCAGCCTCCGAAGTTTAGTAGAAATTGGCCTGCTAAGGGGTGGACGTATCCTTCTTATGATTCTCAGTCTAGGGGTAGATCTAGATGTGATAGGGGCAGAGCTCAGAGTTCTTTCAGATCTAGAACAGGGAGTTCACCTGCACAATCTTCGGGTGAGGGCAGGGGCCAGTCCTTTCGTAAACAGGCCCAATGACCTACCTTTTCAGCTGCCAGATCCTTCTTGCCTGGCAGCACCTTTGGGAGGAAGGTTGGCACTCTTCAAGGAAAATTGGAATTTGATTACCCAAGACAGATGGGTATTGGATATCATACACCAAGGTTACAAGTTTTATTTTCATACCTTGCCTCCTTTCAAAGGCATGCCGGACGTTCCTCCTCAGCAAAGACTAGAGGCTCACAAACAAATTTCTACTACTTCAAATAGGGGCCATACAACCGGTCCCTCTGCCAGAAGTGGGCCTAGGATTTTATTCTCGCCTGTTTCTAGTACCAAAGAAGGGGAACACGTGGAGACCAATTTTGGATTTATCTATCCTCAACACATATCTGGACATTCCCAAGTTCAAAATGTTGACGTTACAACAGCTTTTACCTCTGCTGGGCAAGGATCACTGGATGGTGACTTTGGATCTCAAGGAGGCTTACCTTCATGTTCCTATCAGGCTCAGTTGCAGGAAGTATCTGCGTTTTCGGGCTGGGACTTCACATTATCAGTTCTCTGCATTGCCCTTTGGCTTATCTACTGCGCCCAGAGTGTTCACGAAGGTTCTGGCTCCAGTGATAGCTTTCTTCAGGCAAAGAGGAATACAAATCTATCCTTATTTGGACGATTGCCTGATTCTGGCCCAAGGAAAGGACGAACTTCTTCATCATTTACAGTATGTGATGGCAGTGTTAAGATGCCTGGGGTATTCTGTGAACGAAATAAAGTCCAGTCTAGTACCCTCTCAGGACATGTGCTTTCTGGGTGTGAGACTGAATACAGCATCCCAGATGGCCTTTTGACCCCGGACAAACAAAAGAATCTTTCTCTTTACTTCCACCAATTGTCTCGTCAGTCCAGGCTGACTGCAAGGACAGTCCTTCAAGCCTTGGGGTTCATGGCATCTTGTATTCTGGTACTTCCCAATGCCAAACTGCATATGAGGAAGTTACAATGGTATCTCAAAAATGTATGGACACAGCACTGCCAAGATATGGACACTGTCATTCAGATAATACCTTGCATTCAAAAGGAATTTTTGTGGTGGGCTCAGGAATGTCACCTAAACAAGGGACTCTCTGTGACCCGGCCAGAAGTCAGATTCTAACGACAGATGCCTCAGACAAAGCTTGGGGAGCTCATCTAAATGGAAAATGGGTACAAGACATGTGGCCTGCCAGACTTCAACATCTACATATCAATTTGAAGGAGATGTTAGCAGTCCAATTTGCATTGATAGCTTTCAAGGAGTTACTTCTTCCAGGGCAGGTGTTGATTCTAACAGACAACACAACTGTCATGTGGTACATCAACAAGCAAGGGGACGCATTCTTATCCTCTATGCAGACAAGCAATGATTTTGTGGGAGACTGCTCTCAGTTTACAGCTAAATCTTCAGGCAAGGTTTCTGCCAGGAGCACAGAACTCCTTAGCAGATGTGTTGAGCAGACAAATTATGGATCCCCACGAAATTGGATCCTCATGTATTTCAGAAATTGACAGTGTTATGGGGAACTCCAGACATAGATCTGTTCGCTTCTCCACTAAATTACCAGCTGCCAAAGTTTTGCACAAAAAGGTTTCATCCCACAGCTTGGAAAGTGGATGCCCTCTCATTCAGTTGGAGCAATCTTCATGTGTATGCCTTTCCACCTCTGCCTCTCCTCCCAAAGGTACTCCTGAAGGTCAGACAGGACAAGCCGAACATGATTTTAATAGCTCCGGATTGGCCTCGACAGCACTGGTACCCTTTACTGAGAAGTCTGGTACGGGAGCCTCCATGGCCTTTGCCTTCGATTCCTCACCTGCTGTCTCAGGAGAACAGTCATTTACTCAATGTCAAACTTCACTCTCTACATCTAACAGCCTGGCATATTCTGTTTTAAACCCTGGAGGGTCGCAGCTTCCACAACAAGTTTTGAATGTTATTTTGGAGGCCAGAATTCCTAGTACAAGGAAGGTGTACGCAGATAAATGGAGGAGATTTTTATTTTGGAGTACAGCAAAGGGCTTTGATGTTTCTAAACCTAATTTAAGTGTTGCTCTTCAATACCTTACTGAGTTACTGGACAAAGGTTTGTCCTTCTCCTCTATTAAGGTTCATGCTGCAGCAATTTCTGCTCACTATGACTGTGACCCACCACTATTTTCTCACCCTTTGTTTAAGCAATTCCTTAGAGGGGCAAAGAATATAAGACCCCCACGTAGAGCTCCTACTCCTGCTTGGGATCTCAATTTTGTGTTGGAGAAACTCACTCTACAACCTTTTGAGCCTGCAGCGACTGCCGAATTGAAATATTTATCATGGAAGACTGCTTTTTTGTTGCCCATTACCTCTAGAAGGGTTTCTGAATTACAGGCCCTTATGGCGGTTGAGCCTTTCCTAATTTTCCACAAGGACAGGGTATCTTTGCGTACTAACCCTTCCTTTATGCCTAAAGTGGTTTCTAGTGTGGCTTTAAGCCAAACTATTCATTTACCTACTTTTTATGCAAACCCCCAAAATAAAGGGGAAAAGATTTTGCACACTTTGGATGTACACAGTTGCGATATTATTTGAGCAGAACTAAAGGGTGCAGGCAGTCTCAGCAGTTGTTTGTTTCATTTGCTTTGGGTTCTCAGGGCAAACCTGTTTCAAAACAGACTATTTCTAAGTGGATTGGTTTTTGTATTGCTTTCTGTTATTCCCATCATGGTAAGGAGATTCCAGCTGGGATTAGGACTCATTCCACTAGGGCTACTGCCACTTCTACAGCTTTTAAGGGTGGCTACTAAAGATATTTTGGAGGCAGCTACTTGGAGTTCAGTGCATACTTTCTCTAAGCATTACCACCTTCCACTTTACTCTAAATCTAGGGCTGGTTTTGCCACTGCAATTTTACAGGGCATTTTGGCAGCTCCTAATGCTTTATAGTTTTGCCATCCTCCCTTACCTCTGCTTTGGGATTCTACCCATATGTAAGGACTGCAGCAATGTGAGATGAAGAACATAGTACAGTTTTGTACCTACCATAAATGTAGATGTTCAAGATCCACATTGCTGCAGTCCACCCTCCTTCCCTCTGTAGTTAGAGGTGGTTGTGTGGTTTGGGTTGTGAATATTGTAAATATTGTAAATATGTTTAGGGCAGGGGTGGTTGGTTGTTTTTTGCTGTTTTTTGGCTTTAGCCTTTCTTTTTAGGGCCTTCTGACATCTGGGGCAAGAAAAGACTGAGGATATGACGTCGGTCATGCGCATTTGTACCCTGACGTCCTGATGTCAGTTTTAAGCGCCTTGACCGACGTCAGCCTAATACTTTGGTATTCGGGCCGACCGAGGACAGCGGACTACCCATATGTAAGGACTGCAGCAATGTGGATCTTCGAACATCTACATTTATGTTAGGTACAAAACTGTACTTTTTGCATTCCTGAGTGTGTCCTCTTTTTATAAGATGCCTAGTAACTATGAACTTCTTGTCAGTTTCTCAGTTATTCCCTTTTGCAATTTTACCAGCTTACCATTTTTTTTTTTGTGTAACGTAGTAAAGTAATTCTTCAAGGGTGGCAGACAGTGAATTGGTAGATGAAACACTGAAATGTAAAATTGTTTGCCAGTAACAGACTGTTCATTATTAAAAAAATTCTCTTTAATGTAGAATTATTCGGATGAACTTTACTTCTTCCGAGATTGTGCTTATTGACTTGTGGATTTTAATGACAGAACTTTGAGTGGCCTTTTATAGGTTCATAGATTAGTACTAAGCTAACTGTCCTTGTGAGCCATTTTAAGCCTAGCCAATTATCTCTTGTAAGACTCAAACCCTGCACCTTGCGTTTGTAAGGCAAACACCATAACAATGAGGCCACACTCCCATCCCCTCTTCATAGTTAAAATGTTTTGAAATGGGCAAGTTTGTCATTGCTGGGTCATGCATTTTGTTTTATTGCTTACTGGAAAAATGTTCAAAACTACAAATTTAAAAAAACACACAAGTGGTGCTTTATTATACAAGGAATGTAATTTAATACAATCAGAAAGGTTAATCTAAAAACACAAACATGTATGCATGGCCCTAAAAATGTGTGCAAGGAGGCCGTTTTGAAAATAGCCCAAAGGTAAACTTAAGCCTCCACTGGCCAGATGCATTTTTTATGAATGTGGATTTTCATGCCGTTTCAATGGCAGAGAAGTTTATTGCTCATGCTAAGTCTGTTTTCATTGTGAGACTGTATTGTTTAGCAAATATATGTGTTTGTGCTATTCAAGCTTAAGCTACTGTACATATGGAGGAGGGAGGTTGCTATTCTACTTTCACTGAGCTGTAAAGTTCACTCGCCTACCCCAAAGTAAATTAAAATGTTTAGATTAACTTAAGCATCTCTTCGAAATAAGGCATGTGAGCTTCAATTTTCTGAGGACGTGACTTTTATACTAAAATATATGTGAAGGGGCAATTGATAAAGCAGGTTTATTAAAGGAAAATTCCAATGTCCTTCACTTTCAGTTTAACTGCATCACAAGGTATCTTTTCTTCATATGCATTTAAATGAAGGAAATGGCTGCAGTGACTTTCCTGGGGAGTGACCGATCTATGGGTGTGGCTTATAGGGGTGTTTCATGAGCACGGTATGGGTGGGGCTTAAGGGGTGCCGGAGTACTACTTCGCCTAGGGCACCAGTTCAGCTAAGGCCGGCCCTGAATAGAAGTATTCCCAGTTTGAAACTGAGAAAGCAACCGAGACCTTTATTGATCAGACTGCAGACATATCATCTAAAGGAGAAAAGTATGTTTTGTGGAGAAAGGGAGCAATTTTAAAGGTTGTAGTAGACAAGAGGGATTTATGTGGATAATAATGACTGTTCATTACAAACATGAGCTAACAAAATTACTTTCATGTCCATTCATAACACACTGTAGAGAAATGAAACTTTGATTCAGGTTATTTTAGCCTGCATTATGTTGGGTGTTTTGTCCGTCTTGATTAAAATTCTACACAGATCCTTAACTGTTACAAGAAAACAGAGGTTGATAGCAGCCAGGTACAGAGAGTCAAACTGTTGACAGTTTTGAGGAAAGATTTTCTGCAAAGCCCCCCCCCCCCCAAAAGAAAATGATGGATCTGATGTAGTTTTCATTCATTCCTGAACTGATGGGTCACCGATCCAACTCAGCTTCTTTTCTCCAGATTCTCGGATCCAAATCATGAGCTCCTGCATTTACCCATAATGCACCAGTAACCTAATATACTTTACACGCACACAGCACAGCAGGAGTAAAACTTCCATAAAGGATGAGCCAGTACTTTTTTTCTGTATGTTTAATCTATGCATATGTATGTGTGTGTGTGTGTGTATATATATATCTAATCTATATCTATATATATATATATATCTAATCTATATCTATATATATATATGTGTGTGTGTGTGTGTGTGTATGAATGATTGCATGTAATCTAAGAAAGAGAAGGAGAAATAAAGTTGGTTGCTCATTTGTGTAGCCTAGTGGAAAGCTAAAAATTGAGGAAAACAAACAAACAGTAACATACATGCACAAAGTAAAATGTTAAAAGTAGATACTCAGTGCCATAGCTTTACCTAACGTTAACACTTCTGCTATATTCACATTTTCTAGTTATTGATTAAAATGGTATATCAAAATAAAATTATAAAATTGAGTACCATGGTGGTCATACTAATTCCCATGATTCAGTTCTCCTTGCATTAAACAAGTCTCAAGAGGTACTTCCTACAGCCTCATTTTAGCACTGCTGTTCAGAACTAAAGCGGCTGTCTGCATTGACAAAATTCCTTCTCTAGATTTTATCTTACATTACAAAGAGCCCCAACCCACCCTCCAATTTACTGGAGGAGGAGAGGCACAAAGAGGGTTTAGGAGAGGAGAGGACTGGGGTGAGAACTGGGGATACAGGCGTGACTGAGTCATAGCTGTTCCACTGATATGTTCCGCTTGCTGTGTCATGGCTGGTGGGCCAATAAACATTCCTTTCTGGTCTACCTGAAATTTTTTTTTTTTTTTTGTAACAGCCTTTCCTAATTTTTTGGGGCTTGCTGCTACTTTCCTCAAGACAGAGAAGACCAGTCCTTAATGGGGGTAATTCCTGATGTGCTTAGGTGCACGAAAATTAAAATGTTGCTTGACCGACTCCATTACTTTCCCCAATTTCTCCTACAGTTTCTTGAACACTTTCGCTGCAAGGATGCCAAAGAGAAGCCCCTTGTCCAAGACTGAATTATAGAGCTCTGCTTTGACATTATCAGGGGCCGAGTCTTCAGCTAGGAATGTCTTCTTAGAACAGACCCGGTATCAGTTGTCAAGCATGATGTAGCAACTGCATTACAGTCAAGCTTCACAAAATGCTTAGTAACCTGTGCACTGAAATTGTATAGTTCAAGCATCTCCCCTTTCATGTCCTTATCCTTTATCTCCTCTGACTTTACCTTTGGCTAAGTAAAGGATTTATGTCTTCTTCCCAAATCACTCAAGAATTTTACTCTCCCTGTCACCAGTAAGGAGACTGCATTGGAGCCATAGTAATCCCCTTGCCGGAATCCATGGACAACCGTACCATTCAGCCAAAGGAGTATTCCAAGATACTTATTGGAGTCATAGACCCTGTAAAAGTAGTCTGGCATCCTAACAATATAGGGCTGGAATTCAGAGTAAAATTGCATTAGGAAATCCATCTTCTACTACTTCCATGAGTCGAAGAATAGCCAGTGGCTTACATTCAGTCAAGTTCAGTAAGTTGGGCCTAGCAAAATTCTTTAGCCTCCTATTTGAAGGTTTCCTTCAGTATATGAAAGGAGTACTTAAATGAGGCATCCTCTGAGATTGAAGAACAGAACAGGGTCTCCTCAGTGTCAGACTCCTAACAGGAGAGGGAAAACATTTGATTTACATAAGCCAGTTTCAACTGCTTCTTGAGATAGAGGTATAGAATCCTCTTGGATGCAAGGTTCCCTTTTACTCCTAAAGGTTCATAGGTAAGGACTAGGCTAGCTGCTCTTTCAGGCCATTTTAAGCCTAGACAATTTCCTGTCAAAGGTGAGAACCAAACCTTGTGCTTGTGACATAAACAATTTAACCATTATGTCAACCCCCGTCTACTTAACCTGGTCAAATTCTTCAAAAAAATGCTGAAACAATAGATGAGATCAAAACAGAGCATGCTATTGTATCTAGAGCTCACAAATGTGTTCAACACCATCCCACACTCAGGTATCATACATAAACTCACACAGCTAAATACCAATCCTTATGTAACTCATTGGATAACAAACTGACTCACAAATAGAAGACAGCAAGTCAGGGAGGATGGACCTACCTCCTCTAAATGACCTATCACTAGTGGTGTACTACAGAATTCAGTGCCTGGACCACTTTTCCTTGGCATTTACTTTTTGGAGTTCAAAGCTAATGTTAAGGGTTTGTGGCTGACCACTTGATGCTAAGATAAACTCTCCAGTGGGCAAAACGATCTTCCAAGAGTGCCTGTCCCAAAGAAATGTCTGGTGTCACAGCCATCAGCTGACACTAAATGCCAGGAAGTGTATGATCATATCCTTCAGCAAAGATGATAACCTTGTAACTATCGCATTGACAACACATCCCTGAAAACTGAACCCATAGTTAGGAATTTGGGAACCTATGTCAACAATGAATTGGTCACCACATATCCACTGTTGTAAGGAAATGCTATTTCATTGCACAGCTTATATTTAAATGCATTGCACCCAGATCCAGAAATGTAATTGTTCCACTGTCACTGTAATCTGCATTTATTAGGCTGCTTGTTGAGTATGATGTTCCTTTCATATTGTACCTGTCCAAAACACTATGACAGCTAAACAACCATGACACTTTCACACTAAAAAATCAAGGGCCACTAGGGCCACTAATTATGAAAAATATGCAGATCATCTCAAGGCTACAACAGACCCAATTCTATCAGGCCTATTACAACTTTGCAAGTCCAATAGTATCATAAACACCCACTTAATGAATCTCGATCTCTTTTGCAAAATAAACAGAACATGTTGGAGGGATATGTTTTTGTCATACAGAGTACCACTTTTTATGGAACAGTTTTCCACTCTACATAAAACAAAGTACGTTTGTTACTCTATTAAAATGAAGTTTGGACGAATGGATAACTACAACATCACTCCCAGTTTAGCAGCCATGTCCATTATGGATAGGGGAAATGTAAATGTCAAACTCAAATGTGAAAATATGGTTTGCAGTGGGTTAACCGATGCTGTGCTCCAAATAGTGAAATCAAGCCACAAAGGAAGCTGCACAGAACATGGCTGGAGCATATAAACAAACTTTAATGTAACAATACAAGTTTAAAACTGATTTTTAAAAAAACTGTCACAAAGTAAAAGGAACTTTAGCACTTTCATATTAAATGTAGATGCTTCATCAGACCATTATCAACAAATAATGTTGGATGCATTTAAGAGCAGCATTCAAATGCTATGTATCCAATGTGAGCTCACTTAACATAAGCCTCTAGATTTTAAAGTGGGTTTTAAAGAAACAGTGTCATTAATAACATAACCTTTAGCAGACTGCAAATTAGTAATCCATTTAGTTTCTAAGACCTCTGTCAAATTCCTAATGTCACCTAGATGTTTATTAGGATAAACAAATTGTAACACTTGAGAAGCAAACACGTCAATCCTCGTTCTTTTCAACATGCTTAGCTAACATATTAGTTTGTATACATCTCTTTATTTCACTTATGTGCTCTCGCATTCTTTCTCTTAAACACCAATTTGTCTTTCCAACATAATAAGCTGGACATTGCCTGCATCTAGCTAAGTATATCAAATTTCTGCTTGTGCAGTCTGCATAAAGGTTCAATCTATATTCTTCACCAGTAGTTGGATGTTTAAATACATTAACATTCTCTGTATATGGACAATTAGTGCACTTCCTGCAACTAAACATGCCATTGCTTTGAGATTCAGTCGTACTGACAGTGCCATAATTATAACGTAAAGTACATTTTAAAGTCTTCCTCCTCTTAAATGTAAAAGATGGTACATCTCCTACTAGATGTTGAAGTTTTTCATCTGCTGTTAAAACGTACCAAATTTTTAAATTATATTACATATATTACTAGTGTCAGATGAAAAAGCTAAGCACATTCTAACATTAGCTGCTGTTTTAGTATGACTAAAATCAGAAGAGTTGGTCAATTCTCCACTAATGGATGTTCCAGATACAACGTTATTCTTCTTGGAAAAATATGGAAGGCTCTTATTATACTTATGTACTCCTTCAAAGGTTAAATTATGCTTAAATTCATCCAAAAGATAGTCTCTTTCTACTAATTGCTTACCAAAAGATGATGAAGAAACCTTGCATTAATTGTCATCAGTAGTTAAACGTGCTATGCGTGTTGCTGGACTTATCACTGTTTTCTTAAATGTGTAACCAGGATGCATGCTAGTCCTTTCAACAAGCATATTCTTCTTACGTGACTTCCTGTATAGTTGACTAGTAACTTTCCCATTAAGTTCTCGCATCAACTTAACATCCAAGGAAGTGATGATAAGGAAATCATTAAGATGGGAGATAACATGTTGAGCCGCTGTCTTCAAGAATAATGCTGGTTGTTAAATTATTTTCAAGGTTTCAATGAAGACTTCTACCATTATCTGAACCCTGTTATGGAGAAGAAAAACACGTTAAGAAAAAAAAAGTTTGTACAAACATTCTTGTTTGAGAGATCTGACACTTTCATGTTTGGGACCATGCTTTTGCACCAAAAATACAAAAGAGTCTGCTGAAGTTGGACAAGACCAACAAACAATTAATTTGCTTGAATCAAGCAGTCATCCAAGTAAGGATTTGTGTTTAGTTCTAGACTGTGACTTTGGCACCAGTCATTTGTTTGTGTTAGTCCCTACTGTAATATGTTAACATCATTGGGGGGCTCAGTGATTGTGCCTAGTTTACAATCAACAGTGAACTTAGTAAGCCAAAGGTCGTCTACTTTAGCCTAGACGTCTGAGAAACAGATTCCAAAGAGTAGAGAGCCCAGTACAGATCCTTGCAGTATGCAACTGCTGACAGGTCTACTGGTAGAGGTGGAGCCACCAACCTTGACAGCATGTGTTCTGTTGGTGAGCCAGTTAGCTACCCATCTAGTGACGTAAGGGTTACCATCTAGCTGGGAGAGTTTTTTTCAGTGATACCTGAGTGGGGGATTGTGTCAAAAGCTTTGGCTAGATACAGATAGGCAGTATGCACTGTCTTACCTTCATCCAGGGCTTTAGTGAGTTTCTCAAAGAAGTTTACCAGGTTCAGTAAGCATGATCTACCCTTAACGAAGCCAAACTGGGTTGGGTCTAGAGTTTGAAGGTTGCTTATGTCCTTGTTGATAAGGTCCATGATCATCCTTTCCATGGTCTTGCAGATGAGACTGGTTAGACTTAGGGTTCTGTAGTTCCCGGGGTCGTTTGATGTCTCCCCTTTATGCAAGGGGATTACTGTTGCTGTTATCAATTCTGCAGTTGCAAAGCCAGTTCTCAGGCTATGGTTAAAGAGAACAGCAAGTGGGTCAGCTAGGTCCTGTTTGAGATTGCTTACTAAGCAACCTGGGATGTTATCTAGTCCCATTGAGGCTATGATTTTGGCCTTGGAGAGCAGAAATATGACTTGATCTCTAGAAATACTAGGTAGAGAACTGGTGTCAGTTATGCTTTGGGGTATTGCTAGTGGAGATAGGGGGTGAAGTTTGCACCTAATCTGTCAGCTAGCAGGTTGGCAGTTTCCTCCAGTATAGTGTGAGTGATACCATCTCCTACCAATTTGGCACATGGCTGGCCACTCCCTTTTAGATTTCGGACATAAAGAATTCCTTGCGATTGTCCTTGGCTAGGGATGCTATTTTAACTTTATAATTGGCTTTAGAGGATGTTACAAGACTTCTGATTTGCTTGTTCAATCTGTAGAGGGAATTCTTCCTCTGCAGAGGCAATTCTTGGACATCAGGTTCTTCTTTTTGTTATGCAATCTGTTTATACCAGATATCTACCAAGGTGGCTTGTTTTTCGGGAGGGCCTGGTTTTAATCTGGTCAGGTACAGCAGAGTCTGTACATTTGCTAAGATGTTTATACAGGGCTTTTGTGTAGATCTCTGCATAGGGGTCATTATTATCTGTGATTTCAGGGGTATATAACTTTTTATACCATCACTTTGCAGGCTGTAGTTTGCTTTGGAGATGTTCCTTAATTTTTGTGCTGCTTTGGGGGTGTGGGGTCCAGTAGGTACTTCGAATGACACTGATTTATGATCCAACCTTAACAGGGAGGGCATCACACAGAGGGCAGTGCAGTTACCCCCCCCCCATGTTGGTAAATACTTTGTCAAGGACCATTAGAGCCCCTTGTCGGACTGCAGACTATCTTCAAGAGCATATGCATTGACGAAGTCAAGGAACGTCTGGGCGAGCATGTTTAAGCTTGTGTATGTTACCCAGTTGATGGAGGGATAATTGAAATCTCCCATGACTAAGGTGTTGGGCTGTATGGCGAGTGGCTCCAGTAAGTCCAGATAGGCATTGTGATTTTCTTGGTTCATGGAGAGGGAACTATACATAGCAATGAATGATGTGGTAGGGTGTTTTGCCTATAGTTAATCGGGCATGGAGTAGTTCGAGAGAGTTATACTCTTTGAACAATCTGAGGGTGTACTTGGCTTTAATGAAGATGGATACACCTCCACCTTTGGTTCTTTCATACTCATTCTGAGATCTGAACTTGTGGAAGGCATTGTAGCCTTGCACAGCTGGGGTGCTCCCTGCAACCTTGAACCATGTTTTAGTGATTGCACAGACATTAGCTTCTTCCAAGGTGAGAAGTGTTTCCAGGGAGTGCAGTTTCATGTTTAGACTCCTAGCATTAAGTATCACAACCTTCAGTTTTTCCAAGTGGATTTTGCTATGTCAGAAATGTTGTCATTTTGACTTTGCCTAAAAATGGCACTATTGGGGAGACAAGCACCTTAGCCATTATCCGAAAGCCTAGGAGAGACTGGTGCAAACCATCTTTTGCAAAGCAGAGTGGCCTGTCGACCATGTCTTCCCAGGGTAACAAATACTGCATCCCCCTGGAATGACACCAGAAGCTTAGCCAATTGTTGAAATCAGTATTTTTTTGTTTCTATTGTGGCATCATCCTGGGTGAAGGTAGAATGCTGCTTAGGACTAGGGTCATACCTGCTTGGGACACATAATCTGAGAGTTCAGTCATGTCTCTCTTCATATAGTCCAGGGAGGTACGTCTCAAGTCATTCACCCCAATATGGACTATGACAGAGTCATAACTGTACTTGTGGTTGAGTGACCTGAGTGCATGCATGATCTGATGAATCCTGGCACCCAATAGCCAGCTGTCCATGACCACCTTGTTGTCCAGCCTGGTGAGGGAGACATCTGTGTGTCTTAATATGGAGGTTCCTATAACCAAGACATTAGTTTTTGAGGTATTTTGCCTTAGGGGAGTATTTGGTGAGCCACTAATATGTGTGTTTATGTGCAGTGGTATCTGTACATGTTGAGGTGTGTGCAGATAATTTGCACTTGGGAGGTCACTGATCTTTTGGTAGGCTTCTAGTGAGTGTCTCTGCTTATGTGGGTTTATGTGTTGTGTTTTGCACTTGTGTGAAAGGTGAAGTGCATGAGCTATTAACCTGTTTGATGTCTTGTTTTTTGTTACGTGAGAGCATTGTTTTCAAACTTGTGTGATTACATCTGTCACATACGGACTAAGTGGTTGTCAGTATACATCAGGCAATGTTTACATTGCCTCAAGATGCCCACGTCAATCAGGCTGGCCAGAGAAATGCTGGGAAAGTGACCATTCACAATTGCAGGTTTATACGTAGTACTGTTTGGGAATAGTTTAGTTAGGTCAGTCTGTGATGTAGGAATAACAGAGGGGCTTGTTCTGTTGAGGGTTTAGGGTGAAGAGCTGTGGTGAAGCTGCTCAGTGTACAGTTGACTTGGGAGTGTTCTACTGACAGATGTCTAGGGAAAATTTAAGTTTCCAGACGTTTGCATGTATGCAGGGCAGTGCTAACCCATTGTGTGATGTGCAGCTACATGCAAACACGAGGCTTAAGTACAGCCAAAATTCAGCAGTTTTAAGAAAAAACTACCAATGGGAAAGCCCCAGACTGAGCCTTTCTCTAGCAATCCCCAACTCATTGGAACCTGAGCTACACACTTCTTCCATTTCAGTTAAGATGCACTCCAGATCTCTGGTTAAAGTCATCAAACTCTGAGTAGCTCCAGTTAACTGAGAGCAAACCCTCGCAAACATGAGGCTTAAATGCAGGTGAAATTCAACAGTTTCAAGACAAACTACCAAAGGGAAAGCCCCAAACTGAGCCTTTCTCCGGCAATCCCCAACTCAGAGCTGCACACGTCTGCCTGGTTTGAAGCACAGTGATACCAAACAGTCTAGATTCATCACATCTGATTCTAGCATGTAATATACAAGGCAGTAGTACAGAATTTCAAAGTGCAGAAAAAACATGCAGACACAATCAGCAAAAATGAAGCAGCAATTCATATAGGCTTTAAATATACTTATTTTTCAGTTGTTTGCAGTGGATGCCTTTGATTTCAGTTCAGGTGCATTCCAGCTCTCTGGCTGAAGTCATCAAACTAGCAGATCAGAATTAGGCTGTCTAGATTCCAGAAATTCCATAAAATCTTGGGCCAACCTAAAAGGATCCTGAAATGATCGGAATCTTTAGCCCTGTATTTGGAAGGAGGATTTGGGTTATGGATGGATGACAAATCTAAATCTGATCACTTCTGAAATCAGCAGCTTCTTCAAATAATTTTTCTTTTCGAGTGGAAGGTCATTGCTGGATTTGTCAGATGCTGTGGAGGTCTAAGCTCAGGCATACGCCGTCTTCATTGCTAAGCAGAGATTAAGCCGTATAATCTTAGGATTGAAATAAACGTAATGGAACATGTTGTGCTGCATATTAAAGTAGAATACACACTTATTGTGAAAATCTTTATGTGGGATTTGTTTAACTGCATTCAGTATAATTGTTAACTTTCTGTTCTTCAGAATCAAACCTCTAGTTTTGATTGATGAAAGCTAATGCAGGCTGCCTACGGTAAGCTAAATAAAACATTAAAGAAAGTTTTCCCGAACTTGGTACTTAACTTAATTAAGGAAACTTAACGAACTGTCTGATGAGGCAATACTGCCATTTGCACTGATATGTGAACTATGGCAAGAGACAACTGAAAATGGCGCTAGCTAATGTCCCTCTTATACCATCAGCATCCTGATATACCAGAGGAAGTGAGTTTACCAGGAATGGAAGGGAAAGGTACAAAGCTCTAGAAGTCGGGCCTGACTTCGGGTCTTCTGCAGGTGGGACATCCCAAAAGTTATTACTGTAACAGTGAATATTACAATAAGCATAAAAGGACCTTACAGTTTGAAGTAGGGCAATGTGAACTTAAGGACTCAGACTTGCAGTTGTTGCGATTCCCTCTAGAGATATGTATAGGTGCAGGTTTGGGTGTAGATACTAGCATACCCTAGATGGCTGAGGTCTTCCAGATGAGTGATAGGTTTAGGAGGGGATTATCTGGCAACATCAGCATAAGTAGCTGCTGCTTATTGACAGTTTTTGAAGTAGAGAGATGTGTCTCCAATCTGAGTAGGTAACTGCATCTCTCACAGACATGGTCAGAAAGAATTAGGAGTTATAGGTTATTAGTAAATATAATAAGGTTCCCATCTTGCCTCAGTATACCTAGTGTAAAGACAGGTCAGGAGACAGTTAAGAGCACCTTATGACTATGATGGTAAGTGTTAAGTTATTTGTGTTGTATTAGTGTGCGTGTTGTATTACAGGACTGGTGTCAAGATGACATCCAGTGTCAGGCTGCTGTATCACAAGGCTGGCATTATGATAACATAACAGAGAATGTGGTAGTGAGAGAACAGTTAAGAAAATCATCAGAGAAGGAACTAGATGACAGTCTAGTAAACACTAATTAGTATAACAGTTAAAAACTTTGATTTAAAAAAAACAGAGAAGAGATTAGCAACAATAGAACAGTATTTGCTACTAGAAAACAGTTGAGTGGTAAAAATAAAAAAAAAGTCAAAGGGCAAAAGCCATAGAAAGTACCAGACAAAATAATAGCATAAAAGCTTACCTTATTGCAGAGAGTTGTGCAAGGTGACATAGATACAGGGATAATAAAAATCTCCTGATCAATTTGACAAGTAATTAGTTAACAATTCCACTCCACAGATCACTTCTGGGTGCAAAGAAGTTGTGAATAGCACAGAATTCGGCAGCAAGTCAAAGGTAATCTATTATTAATAGGTGAATCACCAATTTTCTAAGGATAACCTAATATAGTGTGGAGCAGCTTCCTGTTACTACAGTTCTAACCTTGCTGCGACAGTAGTCATATTTTTAGCAGTAACTGGCCATTTTGTGATCAGCACTATTGTACTTCAAAAATGTCCCCGCATATTTAAAATTATCTGTTTTTCTGAACTAATGACTGTATATGGACAGAAATGAATACTTGCTGTTTGCTCAACTTGTACTACTTGTCTTATGTTAACTACTGATTAGCATATATGCTATCAAATGGCTGCTTGACTGGCAGATTACATATGCTACTTTTTCATTTATTTCCCTGATTCTGTAGACTGCACTCCTTTAATCTTGCTCAGAGGAGTTTACAGTGAAGTAATGTTAATATCTGTGCTTTGTTCAGATGCACTTGGGTCTTTGTCACTGTCATCTGCTACGCTGAGATGTGAATGACTTCTGTACCACCTTGTCAACAGCTCATACTGACATGAATCTCTTTGTACTGTTCTTTGTAGAACTCTTAATTTACGAATAAAACTCTTTACTAACATTTCCTTCATTCTTCATTTTACATGATGTTGGTTCTTCTTGTGTATTGTGATAATGTTCTGTTTAAGAAAAAAACTACTTTCAATCCCCCAAATCTAGAGTCCTCTATATCTAAAAAGTGTGCAGATATACCAAAATCTGTGGACTCTGAGTTGAGAAAAAGACAGGCTGATGACCCAGGACCCTCTGTGGGGCCAAAACGTCTGAGACTTGAAATAATACTCTACCCGATATGGAGCAGATGCTGTTACTGGACAGTTCACTCAAATGACCTGTGAGACAGGCTTCATCTGAGAGGGAACCACACCAGACATCTACTGGGCCTCCTTCCATTTTATTATTGAGATCTTTAAAATCCTACAAGAGTACATCAGAGACAGACATGGATCATTTGATGAGAAGTTTCTAGAAGATGCAGATTGAGGTGGGAGTCATACCATCTCCTTAGGCTTTGAATGTAGGTGGTGTAGGTCTTGTGGCTGCACTATTAGCTTTTTACCTGGTGCATAGTTTGGTTCTGGTCATGTCAGAGCTGATTCTCAACCTGAGGCCTGTCTCCTTGGTGTTAACCTTGACCCTGGATTTGACATTCAGGGTATCTGGTCCACTGCAATCATCTCCAACACTTTTGGGGCCTAGGTCTGATGACGAGGTTTCTAAGATGTCTATAGAGTTGTCCTGTATGGCTGCTTTTGCAGTGTGTGAGACTTTGGCATTCAGTTCTTCAGTTCCATCCCCCTTTTCAGAGCCGTCCACCTTCTCTACTTCATGGGTGCCATCTTTGTCTCCAAAGATTCTTCTCTGGGGGAACAGACCTAGTTACTGAGGTGGCATCTGAGTTGATATCTTCAGATCTGTCAGAGATCAAAATGGCTCTCCTGGTTTTGGGGGGGAGGAGTGATTGCCAGTCCACTGAGAGCAGAGATAGAGACATAGATCGTTAGGATTGGCTCCATCTCAGAACTCCAAGTCCTTCATGCTTCAGTCCCATCAGGCATTCTTGGGTCAGAGTTGAGTTGTGAACCTGAAAGCCACTGCTTCACAGCAGGCATAGTATCCTGAGGACTTGGGACATACCCATCCTGATGTGCTATGAAAGAGGATGTGTAAGAGGAGACACACAGACTGTCCATCAGTGTGTATCACTTAAAATACTGACTATGATGACAGAGAGGGCTCCCACAGTCCTCTCCCAAAGTTGCCTGTTTTGGATAAATAATTGGAACTTATGTTGCAGAGGGATCATAGCTCACTAACTCCCCTCTCAAGCTGAGGATTTTTCTCTTTGAGGCTTATGGCTCAATCCCATCTATTTCTTGGGCGCTCCCTTCTGAGGATGTGTCAGTTGATATGGTGGTAAGTAGGTCATGGCAGGAAGCAGATATGTTTGAGATGGTCCCATAAAATCTGAATAAAATTCTTCAGTCCCGCAAGGACAGGCAGCACTGGCACTCTTCCATAATGGATTCTGTTATTGTGGAGGTGGCAACCAAAAATAAGCTGACCGATAATTCTGCCTCTGTCCATTCCCCTAACAAGGAGTCCCTGGTGATGTAGGGAAATGGGCACATGCATTGGGCAGCTTCACTTTAAGGGTGCTGACTAATGCCACTAATATGAATGCTTTCCAGAGTGATTTGGCTCGGCAGTTCTTAGCTACTCCAAAAGCACCCGACAGCAGATTTCAGGAAACAATTAGAAGCATCCCTGAGCACAGTGGCCAACATAATGAGTCTCTTCATATGCCTTCTACATATTGTGGAGGATGGAGAGGTGGGGGCAACCAGAGATGATGTGACTATGAAGCACCAGGCCTGGCTGCACCTGTGTGATTTTGCGGACCAATTTAAGGTATCCTTCACCAGTGTCCCCTTTGACAGAACTTTGTTGATTGGCCTATTGATGAAACTGAAGATGCAGAAGTGCAAACAAGACCATAAGACCCTTTCTACTGTTGGAGTTAAGTTTGAGGCCCTACAAAGATCATATTGTAGGAACCAAGATATGGACCAAGGTCCCTTTGGTTCAGAAAAACCAAGCATTAGCAATTTGAGACATCTTCTGAAAGGTACGGTCATGGCCCCTTTAACGGACACTGGCACAGAGACAGAGGAGGTCAGCAAAATCAGAGATACCACGGGCCCTTTTCTGACATTTATTTCTAATGTTCTTGATGGGCTACCTGACTACTACCCTGTGGAGGCAGTCTGGGTTCATTTATCTCTTTACCCAGCTGTTTGAGAGGCCATCACATAGGATAAAATGGATCATATACCCTTTTTCCTGACATACCAAAACAGCTGTTCCTGATATTCTACACAGTAAGGCAAAAGTGGCCAAAAGAGATCACCTCTTCCCTGTCCAAAACATCCATCTAGAAGGTCTCACCATGCCACAACAGAGCGGGTCAGGCTTTTATTTGAGATTCTTTTTGATTTCAAAGGAAAACTAGAAACTCAGGCCCATATTGGACATCAGTCATGTAAACAAGTATGTATAGATGACCCAGCTTGATATGGTCTTGGTACTGTTGATCTTTCTGTGTCTTAGAGTAAATGACAAGTTGAGTTTTGTGGATTTCCAGGATGCTTACCTTCACATAAAGCTAGCAAAAAAAAAGAGTCCGGAAGGTTTCTTCACTTTCAACTGGGGGTCACCCATTACCACTTCTATGCCCTGCCCTTTATTCTCACCACAGCCTCCATGGTGTTAAACAAGTGCATGGCCATTGTAGTGGCTCACCTATGTCTCTAGGGATTTAGAGTTTTCCCATACCTGTTTGACTTG
Organism: Protopterus annectens; assembly: GCF_019279795.1. Lineage (NCBI taxonomy): Eukaryota > Metazoa > Chordata > Ceratodontiformes > Protopteridae > Protopterus > Protopterus annectens. The sequence continues at coordinate 1,140,278,486 of NC_056725.1, forward strand.
CTCCTAGCTGCTCATATGATGGACTCTGTCAAAGAGGCTAGGGTCTATCTACTTAGATTGTGCCTGTCCTTGGGTATTTCCAGAAGCTTACAGAAATCTTCAGCCAACTCGGAGAATTCTCTTCATAGGCTGTTAATTGGGCACTGCAGAATCTGTAGTTTCCCTCTTGCCTGACAAGATTCAGACTTTGAGGTGGGCAATGCTAATTCTGTTTCAAGCAACATCCCTGACTGCAGGGTTCTGAGGTTAATGGTCATCACTACTAACGGTTCATTTTGAAAGTTACCATTTGAGAATGCTACAATGGTTCCTACAAGCACAATGGTCTCATCATCTGCATCCTCTCTTAGTTCCAATTGTGATAGCCAATACATGCAGGATACATTTGCAGTGATGGCTAGACTGTCCTCTTGTCTACCCCAGTAGGTCTTTCATTCCCCCCACTTCCAGTAGCGGTTGTGACAATAGATGGTCCTACCTAAGGTGGCGATGAGGCATTAAAATGGGACAATAGTCCAAGGTGTATGTACTGCCAGTAAGGCCTATATTCACATCAGTGTCGTGGAGGTGCACATGGTACTCCTTGTGCTGCAGGAACTTCAGCACTGCCTTCCACTGGAAGTTCTCTCTCTCAAAATGGACAACATGATGGTAGTTTGGTGCATCAACAAACAAGGAGGAACCATATCAGGAACAGTCTGTCAGGAAGAGACAAGCCATAGACTTTACTGTAGAAAATGGAAACTTTTAATCATGTAGGTCTGTTCCCAAAATATTGACCCTTTTTTTTTTAGCCCTGATTCCAGATGTCCTCCAGTTATTATTTTGAATATTTGACTCCAGCTCTAGTTTTTCCACAGTGAAAATGCAGATAACAGCTGTCACTAGTTTTCATGGAGAGCCAGAAAAGTATCCTCACCTCGCATAAGCTTTGTTCTTACTTAGACCTTCAGTCAGAGAACCTCCTCCCCCTTGGGATTTAAACCTTATTCTAGATGTCTTGACAAAGCCACCATGTGAGCCAGCCTCCTCAATTCCATTAAAGATCCTTTCTTGGGAAATGTTGATGTTGTGTAGTTCAATCTCACCTTCATTTTTACATATGGGTTCGGAGCCGATCCTTGGCTCCTACTTGGCCGATTTACAAGCTTGAAGAATTCTGATTGGCTCGTGGCTAAGCAGGTATCCCGTAGTGCACCAGTACAAACCCCAGATCTTGTTTGCCGAGTCGACGAGTTCAGTTGTGCTTCTCTTGGCTTTGGCTAAGTGTCAGAATTCTTCTATTTAAATTTTGTATTACAGTTATTACGGTGTTGTAAGGTATAACCTGCGGTGGTGGTGCTGCGGTAGCGTTGTCGCCTCACAGTAAGACGCTGTCCAGTTTGATTATCAGCTAGAGCGTATTCTGCATGGAGACATGCGTGAATGGGTGTACCTTTGTTGAAGGTTGTGCATCAGGGCTGGTAACTCGGCACGTAAAAATCAACTATCAATCATTAGCGGACCGGAGTTCCGCTGTGGCGACCTCTAACCGGGAAAAGCTGAAAGACACAACAAGGGTGTTGTAAGGTGATATTATCCTAGGCAGTAGTGTTTGCCCTTTTCGGTGGATTCTTAGCTTAAATTTGTTGTTAGTTTGGTATCCTGTGTGTCAGTTTAGAGTTCTTGTAGGCGCCGTTGCGCTTTCTTCCTCATCAGGTAGTTTGTTAGTTTGTGGCGGTTTTCCGCTGATAGTTAACAGGGGCTCCTGTTAGTCTGTTGTTTTTCTAGACCGTTATTGGCAGCCTAGTTTCCTTAGCCTGAGATTGTATTTTTGGCGGGGATCTGCTGGTTATTTGCTAAGGGTTGCAGTTCCTGCCTTAGTACGTTAGTTATTTTCTTCAAATTTTTACCACATAGAGTTATATACAGTTTTCTGTGTGTGTGTGTTTTCTGGTCTGTTTAAATTAGAAGACCCAGTTTTCTTGTCCCACCGTGCTAGGCCTGTTTAAGTTAGAGGGCCTAGTCCTCTTGGTACTTCCTTCTGTACGGCTAGGCCCGTTTTAGTTACAGGACCTAAACATTGTTACCACGTAGAGTTATTTACAGTTTTCTGTGTGTGTGCGTTTTCTGGTCTGTTTAAATTAGAAGACCTAGTTTCTGTCCCACTGGGCTAGGCCCATTTAAGTTAGAGGACCTAGTCCTCGTGGTACTTTCTTCTGTAGGGCTAGGCCCGTTTTAGTTAGAGGACCTAGTCCTCTTCCCTTCTTGTTCTTCCTTTCCTCTGTTTGTGTGTGTGTGTGTGTGTGTGTGTGTGTGTGTGTGTGTGTGTGTGTGTGTGTGTGTGTGAAATGTCTAAAGAGTGTAAGGAGTACAAACCTTCGGGTTTTAAGAAGTGCATGAAATGCTCCCAAAAGATGCCTTTAACGGATGGCCACAGTAGCTGTGTCTACTGTTTAGGGGCCATCCACCTGTAGGAATCGTGCTTGTTCTGCCATGCTTTCCCTCCTAGGGTGTTACAGGAGAGAAAGAACAAGCTTATACTCAAGGGTCTACTAAAACCATCTTTTGAGGAAGTTCTATCCAGTTCTTCAGCTTCCTCCAAGTCTGGCAAATCTAAGTCTTCAAAAAGGCCTTCTCTGGTGCCGGCTGGTATCTCGGAGCCGCCTTCTAAATGGTCAAAATCTGCCTCCTCGACTCCACTGCCTTCGGAGCCGAAAGAGAGCACCATTGTGGTGTCAGAGTCGGTTGCAAGTGTTTCGGATCCGATCTCGGAACCAATTAAGTCAGCAGTTGAATCTGCTTCTCTGAGCCGGTTTCCATGTTACTGAAGTCTCCAGTGCCCCCTAGATCAGTATCCCCTACTATGTCTTCCAGATCTTCCAGGAGCCTTTCAGAAGAAGATGTGGAGAGGATAGTGTTGAAACTCCTGAAGTCATCTGCCTTTCCAAAATTATTGTTGGCTCTGACCCAGTTGGCTCCAGAGCCACTCGATCCAGCTTTGCCCTTGTCTGCTATTCCTTCTCCGAGCCATGTTGGCCCTTTGGAGGCAGAGTGCTTGATACCACCGGTGGTACTATCGGTTCCAGTTCCCTTTGCCGCTGCTTGGGAGCCGGGTTCGGCTCTGACACCTTCGGTGCCGTCTGTCGTGTCCAGGGGCCAAAGCTCTCCTATCAGCGCCGACGGGAAGGGTTGGAATTGATCTTCGGTTCCGATCCATCCTCTCGGTGCGTCGGCCAGGGTGAGCTCGGACTCTGCATCTATCTTGGAGCTGACGGCTCTGGCTCAGGCTCTGACGTCAACCTTTGTCTCTTTGGAGCGGGGGAGGTCTTCGGAGCCATAGAGGTCGGCGTTTGAGATGATGAGGAGCGTGCTGTCTCATTCTCCTGTCCTTACCAGTGGTACCAGCACTCTTCCCCCAAGAGCACCTACTTCGGTCTCAGCCCCTACTCTCTCTGGAGACAGCATAGACCCTCAGCCTTAGGAGCCCGCTGGTGGCCCGCACTCTTCTGAGGCCTTTCCGGAATGCCCTTTTGAGGAGCCTCCCTAGAAGAGGCTATGTAAGAGGAAGCATGTTGACTCCCAGGATGAGTCCTTGACATCAGACACTGACTTCGAGGAGTCAGAAGGGTTCCCCAAGTCATCCTCTGATGTCTCCTTCATGGACATCTTGAAGATTGTTAAGCAGAGGTGCGACTGGCCCACTGTCAACCCTTCTGATGAGGAGTCTGTGTACCTGAAGGCTTTCGGGTCTCAACCTTCTGCCTCTTGGGTGTCTCCACCTTTTGACGAACTGATGGATCTAGTTAGTTGAAAGGTGTGGGATACTCCTGATGCCATGGAGCCAGTCCCCAGGAGACCCAAAAGGTTTCTGTCTGCCCCTCCTGATAAAGAGTTTTTGTCTAAGGGTGTTCCCGTAGATGCCATGGTGGTGGTGGCGGTGGCCACAAAGAAGGAGCTGGCAGAGACTTCTTCCTCTCTTCATCCACCAAATAAGGATTCTCGACAGATGGCCAGATTTGGGAAGCATATCTTTAGTTCAGTGGCACTTGCCCTTTGATCTTTGAACTATCTCACTCACTTCACGAGATTAGAGAGGGATCTCCTCAAGGAGTTAGGAAATGCTATACAAGGTGTGTGTATTGAGGGAGTCCCTGACAAGGTCTCTGCTCAGTTGTCCACCTTAAATTCTATAGTTAACTCCTCCATGCAGCTTATCTCCTATGCGGCTGATGGAGCGAGTAGAGCAGCGGGTTCAGGAGTTGCCCTGAGGCATCACTCCTGGATGCGCTTGTGTAATTTTGTGGAACCGTTCAAGTCTACTTTCACCAACGCCCCATTTGATGGTTCCTCATTGTTTGGTTCCAAGGTGAAGGACACTCTCACTTGGTGTGAGCAAGAAGGAAAGACGCTTTCTGCCGTGGGAGTACATTTTACTGTTCCCTCTTGACCATACCCCAAAGGTGAAAGGGGCGGTAAAATGTGGTTCAAAAAGTCCCAGAGGGTCTTTCTGGACACACAGGTGAATCCTCCTTCAGAGGAAGAGGAGGAGGAGGAAATGGGAGACATCATCCTAGAGGCAGGGGCGGTCCGCAATACCAGCAAGGCCGTGATTCCTTTTGGGGGGCGGCCTTATCAGCGCTCCTGATGTGAGGCCTGACTGCGTTTCTCTTGGGCCGTTCGGGGGTCACATTTCTTTGTATACAGAAGCCTGGCTAAATATCACTCCAGACAAGTGGGTACAAAGAGTTGTTACCAGAGGCTATATCATACCCTTTTCCCTTCCACCGTTTGTTCCCAAGAAGATCCCAGATGTACCACCCAATCACAGGGATCAAGTTACTTTTAAAAAGAGTCATCCAGTCCGTCCCAGCAGACCACATAAGATCCGGAAATTACTCCAGGTTCTTTTTAGTACCAAAATGATCCAGAGATTGGAGGCCAATATTGGACCTCAGCAGGTTAAACAAATCTGTGAAGAAAGACAAGTTTCGGATGGTAGCTCTGCAGTCGATACTCCCGTTGTTAGGGAAAGACTATTGGATGTGCTCTCTAGATCTCCAAGACACCTACTACCATATAAAAATGGACAAGGCACCCAGGAGCCATCTACGCTTCTGGCTGGGAGCCAGTCATTATCAGTTTCGTGCTCTGCCGTTTGGTCTCACCACAGCCCCCAGGGTGTTCACCAAATGCATGGCAGTAGTGACAGCTCACCTGAGACGTCAAGGATTGCAGGTGTTTCCGTATTTGGACGACTGTCTCCTGACCACCCCCACCAGGCATCTACTCCTCCAAAACAGAGACGCCGCTATTCAACTTTGTGCTCAGTTAGGGATCTCCAAAAATTGGGAAAAATCTGCATTATTGCCCTCTCAATCTATGATTTTTGTAGGCGCAGAGGTAGACGCAGTGAACATGACATCTTGCCTCCCCGCCGACAGGGCACAAAACTTAGTCTCTCAAATTCAGCGTCTTCTTCCGTTGTGGAAGGTCAAAGCGAAGTGGGTTCTTCAGCTCCTCGGGACTATGGCTTCCACCATTCTATTAGTACCATTAGCCAGATTGCACATGAGAATCAATCCTCCAGTGGCTCTTGTCTTCCCAATGGTCCTTCCAATATTTCCCGCTGAGTCATCCTGTCCTGCTGATGAATTCATGCAAGAAGGACCTTTTTTGGTGGCTAGCCCCCAACCAGTTGATCATGGGCGCCCCCTTTGTTCCTGCCCAACCCATTGCCATTCTGACCACGGATGCCTCCCAGATCGGGTGGGGGGGGCATTATCTTGGCAGGACTGTCCAAGGCACATGGCAAGAACACAAGGCTCACCTGCATATCATTGTTCTAGAGATGATGGCAGTGCTCCTGGCATTGCAAGCACTTCAAGACCTTCTTCCTCTCGGGACTGTTGCGATACAATCAGACAGCATGTTGGTAGTTTGGTGCATCAACAAACAGGGTGGTACCAGATCTTACCCACTCTGTCGAGAGGCCACACGAGTTTGGGAATGGGCGGTTTCTACCCAGCGCTTTCTGGTTGCAACGCACATTCCAGGGACGACCAACGTGATAGCCGACAAGCTCAGCCAGGCAATCCTACTGCCTCACGAGTGGTCTCTGAAACAGGAAACAACAGAACAGATTTTCCGCAAATGGGGACAGCCTTGCTGCGACCTCTTTGCCAGCCCAGTCAATGCCAAATGCAGCAGCTATTTTTCCCTCATTCCCCCTCCGAGGGAGACACCCAGAGATGCTGTGGCTCACGATTGGCCCATGGGACTTCTGTATGCTTTTCCTCCATTTCCAAAGTGATTCAGAAAGCCAGTTGTCCAAACTGACTTCTCCCCCGTTTGAACCTTCCCACTCATCCTCATTGAAATTTTTGTCTTGGAAGACTTTGTTTTTGGTAGCTGTTACGTCAGCTAGACCGGTATCGGAGCTACAAGCCTTGTCTGTTAAGCCACCTTATTTGATCTTTCACAAGGACAGGGTGTCACTGCGTACTAATCCCTCCTTTCTCCCCAAAGTTTGTTCCTCTGCTACCGTAAATCAATCCATAGAACTCCCAGTTTTCTTCCCTAATCACTGTAATGCAGCTGAATACCGTTTTCATCAGCTGGACATTCATAGACAACTACATTTTTATTTACAGCGGACCAAGGAATTTAGGAAATCAGATCAACTATTTGTTTCCTTTTCTGACTCCAGATTGGGCTTACCAGTTTCTAAAATGAGACTATCTAACTGGATGTCCAGTTACATAGCCTTTATCTACAGTTCGAAGGGCAGACCTTTACCCTGCAGGATCAAGGCTCATTTTACCAGGTCACTGTCTGCCTCTGCAGCCTTTCAAGCCAGGGTCCCACTTGATAATATTTGTGCAGCAGATACGTGGGCAACCCCTCATACTTTTATTACACATTACAAATTGGATTTAGCTTCCAGGGGTAGAGCATCCTTTGGCTCCATGGTGCTTAGGAGTATTTTCCAGTGAGCTACCCAAGAATAAGGCGCTAGGGATGCTGTCCCATATGTAAAAATGAAGGTGAGATTGGACTACACAACATAAAGAAGTCATGTACTCACCATAATGTTCCATGTTGGTAGTCCATCTCACCTTTCATTTATACCAACCCACCCTCCTTCCCCCATCCTGGAAGATCTGGAGATAATAATGTTGTGTCTTTCAGCTTTTCCCGGTTAGGGGTCGCCACAGCGGAACTCCGGTCCGCTAATGATTGGCAGTTGATTTTTACGTGCTGAGTTGCCAGCCCTAACGCACAACCTTCAACGAAGGTACGCCCATTCACGCATGTCTCCTCGCAGAAGACGCTCTAGCTGAGAGTCGAACCGGTCAGCGTCTTACTGTGAGGTGACAATGCTACCGCAGCACCACCACCGCGACTTAAGATCTGGAGATAATAATAATAATTTGGTTATCTTTGGTTGGAGACCCTTTAGTATTGGTTTGTCTGTTATGGGTTTTTTCTTCTAGTGCGCAGCAAACACGATCTGGGGTTTGTACTGGTGCACTATGGGATTCCTGCTTAGCCACAAGCCAATCAGAAGTCTTCACGCTTGTAAATCGGCCGAGTAGGAGCCGAGGATCGGCTCCGAACCCATATGTAAAAATGAAGGGTGAGATGGACTACCAACATGGAATGTGGTGAGTACATAACTTCTTTTTTTTTGGTAGCCATCATTTCTGCTAGAAGAGTTTCTGAGCTTCAGACACTTTCTTCATCTGCCCCCCCCTTTTTTTATGCAATGACAGAGTACCATTCATAACTAACCTGTCTTTTTTTCCTAAAGCAGCTTCTGAAGTGACTGCTGCATCCTATGGATTTACCACAGTTTTTTCCCCAGTCATTCTAACAAAGGAGAGCACATTCTTTGTACTTTAGATGTGCAGAGACAATTGTGACTCTACCTTCACGGAACCTGATCTTTGATAGGGTTCACAGCTGTTTGTTTCCTTTGCAATGAACAAGCTAAGTAAAAAAAAAAAAAAAAACGTTTCTTAAAAGTTAATCTTTCCAGATGGCTTTCGGATTGCATTGCTTACATCTGTGGTTCGCACAGGTAAATTCGAGGCTCATTCTACCAGGATAGTGGCAACTTCTACCACCACTTTCAGGTGTTCATCAGTAGATGAAATCTGTGCAGCTGCCACTTGATCCTCCAAGTGCACTTTCATTAAACTCTACAAACTGGATTCCATTTCTAGGGATAGATCATTCTTTATTGTCTCTGTCCTCAATGGTCTGATGTCATGATGCCACTCTGGAGTGCAAGTAGCTTGAGATTCCGATCCAGATCTGCAGATTAAATGGACTGAATGAATAGGATACAAAGGTTACGTACTTACCATAATGCTAGATCCTTTCATTTATGTGTGTCCTATACAATAATCCTTTCTCTGCCCCCTCTCCTTGTTTCCTTTCTTCTTGTAAAACCTGAATAAAATTTGGCCTTTCCATTTATAAATATGTCTGTGTATGTATGTATTTGTATCCGCAGGGCTTCAGACTTGATCAAAGTTAATTCTAGGCACTAGGGCATGACAGGAAGGAAAATCTTAAAGGGACGTGAGGCTGGAGCACTAGTGCTGCAGACTCTGATCTGACAAGCTGCTCAAGGTCCCACAGGTCATATCTGATGGACATGAATGGAGGGATCTAGCATTATAGTAAGCACATAAATTTTGTTCTGTGCAATTTCACAATTGCTACATTAAGCATTTGAATCTGTTATAAACTTTGATTTGTAGAGACTACTTTGAAATTATTCCTGACCTTCTATTGTGGATCTCATCTCCAAGTGATTCCCCTATGAAAGAACCCATAGCTCAGTAGAAAATAAAATAGATTGATTTGTATACCAGAATCCATTTACACATCCACACCACCCCCTCAAAAAAAAAAAGTCCCACATACATTCGTATGTGTTAGTAGATTCATAGATATTTTAAGGTCTCTGTGTTCCATGTCTGTTCACACATTGCCGTTATCCTCCCTCAGGCCACACCTCCTATCTCTGGGAGGAACATATCAGTTCATACCCATCCAGCCATCTAATTTATGTTAAAAGCAAGAGCGCAAGTTACACTAAACATGTATGAGTAGTTTATTCCAGAGGTTTGTGAGGTGCTGGAATGTAAACCTGGTGCTCTGATGTATTTTATCTGTTGGTGAAGGTTTAGACCCTTGGATCTAGTATTGGTGGAAGACTATCAGGTCTCTAATGTCACAGAAAGTGAAACAAAGATCTCCTCTTAAAAGTCTATAAGACACAGAATAAAGTGCTAGAGCTTCCAGCCTCTCTCTGGCACTTCATTAACTTTAGGCATGTGATCATTTTGGTTACAAACCTTTGGAGTCTTTCTAATTATTTGATGTTTAGTAAGATACATTTCATACATTTCAAAGGAGACATTGTACTGATCAGTACTGGGTATAAGTGAGTGATTACTGCTTAAGAGCTTGATGATATTCTTTTGGCAGTAAGCTGGTATAAATAAAAAGATTTCATGACAACCTTTGCCACATGATGATCAAAAGAGAGGGAGCTGTCAATCCAAGTATGTAGATCTGACTGCATTTTCTTTTGTAGTGTTGCATTTTCTATACAGTTTGAGGGGCTGTCTTCTAAAAGTGATTGTACTACATTTAGTCTACAGTGTGTACACTATGAAATTGTGAAATGTTAATTATTGTTAACCTGTAGCACTGGGTTTCACCCCCTTCTTTTCTACTGCAAAATGCATGTAATTTGTTATCCCGGTAGCACACCCAGATCACCCCTGAAAAGCAGTGGGTGTGTGTGTGTGTGTGTGTGTGTGGGGGGGGGGGGTTATCCATGTGACAAAGTAATAAAAGTTAATTGGAAATGCTAGAGTAAATGATCTAAGCTGTAGCATATCTGCAAAATGTTTCACACTGCAGTATTTCAAACAGGTAGTAATGTAACAGCTGTACACTTTGAATATGGGTGCAGTTTGTACCAATTGTACTGTCTTTTTCCATTAGCAGGGAAGTTGTTTTATGAACTTTTTTTAAAGCAGCATATTTGCAGGTGGACTAAATGAAAGGGGTAAGACAATGATTGCCATTGAAAGATAAGGTCTTATGTACTCATCATCTTCTTTCAGCTATTCCCGTTAGGGGTCGCCACAGCGGATCATCTGTTTCCATTTCTTCCTGTCCTCTGCATCATGCTCTTTCACACCAGCCGCCTGCATGTCCTCTCTCACCACATCCATAAACCTTATCTTAGGCCTTCCTCTTTTCCTCTTACCTGGCAGCTCCATCCTTAGCATCCTTTTCCCAATATACCCAGCATCCCTCCTCAGCACATGTCCAAACCAATGCAATCTCGCCTCTCTTGCTTTGTCTCCAAACTGTCCAACCTGAGCTGACCCTCTAATATCCTGATTCCTAATCCTGTCCATCCTAGTCACACCCAGTGCAAATCTTAACATCTTTAACTCTGCCACATCCAGCTCTGACTCCTGCCTTTTCGTCAATGCCACCGTCTCCAACCCATATAACATAACTGGTCTCACTACCCTCTTGTAGACCTTCCCTTTCACTCTTACTGGTACCCGTCTGTCACAAATCACTCCTGACACTCTTCTCTACCCATTCCACCCTGCCTGTACTCTCTTCTTCACCTCTCTTCCACACTCACCATTACTCTGAACTGTTGATCCCAAGTACTTAAACTCATCCACCTTTACCAACTCTACTCCCTGCATCCTCACCATTCCTCTACCCTCCCTCTCATTTACACACATATATTCTGTTTTAGCCCTGCTGACCTTCTTCTGATTGAGGTAAGGGCTGTGTAACACACTGATAGATGAACTCCCCTTTCCTCCAATTAATAAAACGGTATTATATAGAGACATTTGCCTTAAAACTGCTCATGTAAACATTGGCTATAGGTGATTTGGCCATGTTGACTGTTGTTGATGTGACACCGACTCCATGTAAAAATGGGAAAAAGGAGGTTGACTATGTTGAATTGGAAGCAGTGACTGACGAACACAGAATAGACTTCAGTATATCCATGTAAATGTTTTCCAAAGTGCTGAGCATGATATTTTTGAGCCAGTGATTAACATCTTTTTTTTGTCCTAATTAAATCAGAAATCACTGTTACCCACAAGTGTAACAAACAACCGATTAAGGGAAAAAAATACCACTTGGATTTGAAAACTTAATAAAAACGGAGTGCACTGTTGAAGGTTAAGAGCTTTCATCTTTGATTACTTAGACTTCTCAAAAGCCAAATTCAACCCACAATAACTGCACACTAAAATAAACTCCCCGAGTCATGTGACTATGCATCTGATTGACACACCTTCCAAATTTAAAAATATTTTACCATATGCGGTATTATATCACTAACTGCAATAAGTGCTACAATATATTACATAATAAAATTTGGTAAGTACCACAGAAATTATTAATAACAATCATTAACTATTATAATTCTTATAACTTTACTGATCTCAATTTAAATATACGTGTAAGACAGAGAATAATTTACCTGGATTTTTATTAGCCTCCAACTTAAGTTGCCATTTTAGCTCCACATGTTCCGGTTTAGTCTTCCACTATTCATTCCTCTTTCATTTTAACTGGAATTTTTTAAAGTACTGAAAAAAATCTTGCAATCAGGGCATTTTACAGTATGCCTATGTAATGTCCATTTAAGATCCTTTTTGTCAATGTGATATGTATATTTATAAATTATTTTCCACTTCCCCACAGAAAGAGTCGCATGTCTGACTAAACATCTCAGGTGCCACAATTATAGTAAACATCAACTTATCTGGTTCAACCTTTGTAAAAATATACTCTTTTAGT